>NC_051064.1:21256500-21560000 GCF_004664715.2 Peromyscus leucopus | reverse complement strand
GGGTGTTTTGTCCCTTGGTATCTGTTTCCTCTCTTGCTTTCAGGAGAGTGCGGTAGCTGTGTGTTGCCTGGTAGGAAATTCTTCTGGAATTCTGCTGGGTGGGACCACTGGGTGTTGGGGCAGGGGAGTGTGTTTCTAGGTATTGGGAGCTGAGACATAGGATTGGGGTTGGGCTGGGGAGGGGCTGAGCGGTCCACTGGATGGAGGAAAGCAGGAGTTTCCACCAGATTCTGCTTAGTCCCATGAGAATGGGGACAGTGAGGAGAGGCCACAGCAGGTAGACCACTACACAGCTGAGAATGAGACTTGGGACTGGATTTGGAGAAGAGGAAGAGGTGAAAATTTGCAATAAACCTACCTGCTTCCTGGCCAGAGTGGCCTGTGGGTTCTCAGGGAATGCATGTTGGGGTTAGGGGCTGAGGGCTGGGATAAGGAAGGAAGGTTAGAGGGGAAGATCTGTGTGATCCACTGGAGATGTGAGGGGAGCAGGAGGTCTGCTATACTGCTGAGGGTGGGTTTTGGTGACTGGATTTGGAGGAGAGGAGAGAGATGTGAAGGTCTGCAGTCAGCCTTCCTGCTTTCCTTGCTGGAGTCGATAATCTCCATTTCAAATAGAGGGTAGTTGATCCAGAACAAACCACAATTCTGGTTAGAGCTTTGGTCTTGGGGATCTCCCTTTCCTGCTCCCCTTCTTTTGATCTCCTAAGTTTGAGACCTGCTATCAGAGAATGGGCCACCTAATCTCTGACTGCTCAAAAACGTGTTGTAAGCTCTGCCCAGGAATCGATTCCACTCCCTAATACAATTGGCTCAGCCTCTCTGCCATTCATTTTGCCTTACTGGCCTCACTTTCCTGATCTAAAGGGGATGTTTCAGCTGAGGTCAGAGTCTCGCTCCCTTCCTCTCCCCTCCCCTCCCCTCAGCTCTTCCCACCTCTGGGGGTGCAGTTTCTTCTCTTTAGCCTTCATTCCCATGAGGAGGGTGTGGGCATTATAGGAGCAGAGAAGAAACATCTCACCCTGCTGGGTACCTGGAGACCAAACAGATCCTTCCCTAGGGGTTATCCAGCTTGAAGGAAAGGCAAAAGAAAGCAGGTGAAGGAGGGGAATCTATAGGAGGCCCTCTGGAGACCAAACTGCCCCTACACAATGGTCCTCGGGAACAGAGCTTGCCAATATGGGGATACCTATATTGGTTCCATGGACATAGAGGACCAAGGCTCACCTGGAGAGCAGTGAGGCTCAGGAGCTAGGCTGAGGCCAGGACCAGGAAATCTGGTTTTACATCAAGGACACATCAAGTCCCTTTCGAGTGCCACATCTGCAGTCAAAAGCTTTATTCTTAGCATGTGCCACAACCATCTTCCTGTGCACCCTCTCAAGGAAGCTCGTGGAGGCAGGCCTCTGTGTGGCTCCTCCCTGGTATCCATGGCTACAGAGCAGGTCCCAGAAGCATCCTATTGGCTGCCTGACCTTATGGGAGAGTAATCTGAAGTAATGGAAAGTCCGGATGAGCCAGCACATTCTAGGCTCTTCCCAGTAACATCATTACTAACATAATTGAGTTAGGTGCAATTGGATTTGAGAATGAAGGAGAACGAGTGTAGGATGCTCATGCAGATCCCTAGGCTACTGACCCCTCTGCAAAACCCAGTGAACATGGCGAGTATTGTAGGAACCACAGCAGGACAAGGGCAGGCCCAAGGAGTGGGTGGAGCTTAGGCTGGAGAGGCTTGTGGGCTGTGTGATGGGAGCTTAGTTGTCTCACCGAATAGTAAGGCTGTAGCAGAGCATGACTCCATTGTTTGCTCTCGGCTCCTAATCTGCATCCATACTCGCTGTCACTGAGTACCATACACCCTTGAGCAAAGGCTTCATGATGTAGATGCTGCCATTGTTAGCGATGCTAACTTCTATCCAGGACCCGGGGCAAAGGGAAGTCAGCCCCTCGCCTTGTTCTCAGTGAATAGCTTCCTATTTCTACTCAGCATCCCCTCACTCTGATGGGTTTGTGTAAATTCTGGCAATAACACACTCCCTCGCGTGTTTTGGAGGGGTTAATCCATCATGTAACTTCATCGAATGCATGCAGATGGGCTAACCGCATCTCCCACGGTGGAGTGCTGCAGCTGGTATTTGATCTGTGAAGCCTTCCCAGGCAATGCCTTGGCTGCCATATATCTTTGGAAAGGAGAAGTGTATGCTGGATAAATTGATTTTCCACATAACCGAGGGATGGCTTTTGAGGCCCACTTTAAAATTTTATTTTATTCAACTCTGTTTAAAGTAAACAGACCTTGTTACACACACTTCAGTGCTTCGTGGAAAGCGCCGACTGTGAGGAATGTGAGTCACTGTGGCACAGGCTGTACATAACCCCATGCAATGATGGCTCCTGGGGTATGCGGGCCTTTCCCCTGCTATATTGCCCAAACTACCATGATTTATAGTACCTTTATTAGTTTCTTCCTTTCCTTTTAGCAGTAGCCTCAAATAGTTCAATTTCAAAAATCTCCTTCCTTCTTATTGTCTATGGACAGAAAAGTCAGGAACCGACACTTGCTGAAATATATACTTTGGGTGTGGACCTATGAGGAATTCTAAGGAATGGAGCAAATGAGCTGTAGCTAAGCGTGACTTTACAGCCCTCATCTCTATTTAGAGAAATACAGCCTGCCCAGAGCTATCCTTCTGAGGTCTTTGATGTAGTTAAAGACTAGACAGTTATAATTTCCTTAGTTATGATAAAGAATAAGTTAGATATGGAAACTTAGACTCACAAATATAGGATGGATAGGATATCTTCTTTAATTTTGCCAAATCCAAATAGACTAGAAATTATAAATAAACTAGATATTGTAACTATAATTCTTGCTTGATAATTGTTTTGTTATATATAATTTTACTATGTTAAAGTTAAAACCTTCCTTTTTAAAAAAAAAAAAAAGGACAAGTGCTGTGGATATTGCTCTGTATGCTGTGAATTTGTGTTGCTCTGATTTGGTTGATAAATAAAATGCTGATTGGCCAATAGCCAGGCAGAAAGTATAGGCAGGAAAAACACAGAGGAAAATTCTGGGAACAGGAAGGTGGAGTCAGGAGTCGCCAGCCAGACACAGAGGAAGCAAGATGTAATACTGATAAGCCACAAGCCAAGAGGCAACTTACAGATTAATAGAAATGGGTTAATTTAAGATATAAGAACTAGCCGGGCGGTGGTGGCGCACGCCTTTAATCCCAGCACTTGGGAGGCAGAGCCAGGCGGATCTCTGTGAGTTTGAGGCCAGCCTGGGCTACCAAGTGAGCTCCAGGAAAGACGCAAAGCTATGCAGAGAAACCCTGTCTCAAAAAACAAAACAAAACAAAAAAAAAGATATAAGAACTAAATAGCAAGAAGGCTGCCACGGCCATACAGTTTATAAGTAATATAAGCCTCTATGTGTTTACTTGGGTTTGAGCGGCTGCAGGAGCCGGGTGGACACAGGAAAACTTCATCTACACAGAGCCACAGTAGGCAGGGCAGGAGATACTCTCCACAGCCTCTGTATTCTAGGCTCTGTGGTAGAGCCTTGCAGACCTGAACCCCAGAGCTGCTTTTCTTTGGAGGTCTCTCCAGCCTTGTGCTTTCCCCTCTGCTGACACCCACTCCTTTCTTCTCTTTAATAGTGTCTAACCTACAGAAAGTGACGTACCTTTACATTGAAACCTGGACTAAAAATCATTTTTCCCAAGCAGTGATGACCTTTTGTCTCTTCGTTTTTGGATTTTTCTAGATATTGGACATAGGACCACGTCTCTCAACAAGACTGTATTAGGGAAGAGAATAAAGTGTCTGTCTTTTGGCTTATCCTTGTCACCTTTCTGTCTTTTCTCTTGGTCCTTCATCGGAGCTGCCTCAGCTTCTCTTTTCCATGTGACCATCATGACATAGAGCTGTGGCCCCACCAGAAGCACAACTTTCATATCTGTAGGTTTGCATTTATACCACTTTGATTTCTCCAGTACCAAGACACCCACAGGTAAGGCCAGAGCACCTGCACAGCATAGGGAGATAAGCATGGGTGACACTTTTTCCATGGCACCAGCAGTGGGTTGGGTAGCTGAAATTAGTGGATAAATAGGGCACTTTAACCTGTTTTTTATTTGTTTTGTTTCAGATAGAGTCTTGATAGATAGCACATGCCAGCCTTGAACTCTGGATCCTCCAACTTCAGCTTCCCAAAAGCTTGGATCACAGACATATATTACACAGTCTGCCTAACATGCTATTCTCAATCCTAAGACACATACCTATGGTCTATACTTGGATACTAGGAATACATGGATTTATTGAAACCAGGGATTAATGTACATTTATTATAGGAGAAAGTAGTTTCTGGTAGATTCTTAGCAGGTCATATCCCAAGGAAGTATAAGACTAAACATCTTCTTCTACCCTCCTATTGGTTAATGCAAGAACACAATTCTGTGGTGTACTGAGGAAGCCACTATTCTATTGGTGTTGTATTATAGAATGGACTATTCTAAAGTCAAAGTACATGTGATTGTTAAAGGTAAATACTCTCCTGGAGGGACATTCTGAAAATAGAAAAAGCATTTAGACATTAAAGTGCATCTAAAATCCAACCACTTTTATGTAGCCAGCATTTTTATTAAGAACTAAGGTATATTACACAGGGGGCAGCACAGTTGTGAACCTGAATCCAGGCATCCCAACGCAGTGGTCAAGACCACTTTGGGCCAACATTGTCTGGGTCAGGCCTGGAGGAGCACGGCACTCTGTGCCTCGCCTGTCAAATGAGAATAAAGAGGTGTCTTCGGCCTCCAAGGATGACAATGAGAACTAAGGGAGTCAACATGACTGAAGGATGAGAAAAATGACCCAGAGTTGGCACTAGATCAATGTCAATGTTTTTATTCTTCTCATCCTCACTTGAAACTGTATTATAGTTACTTTAAGAGCTTAGTAAGTATTTGTCTTCTTAGGCCAGTTGTTGGTGTTGCAGTGAAACCCCTGCACATGGATGGCTTATGAAGAGAGGAAATTCACTTCTGTCATTTCTCGGGGAAGCCCAGGATCTAGGCAACAGGGTTGTCTAGCAACAAGAGCTTTTTTTCAAAGGTGGGGTTTGCCACATGCTCTGGAATACTGTGTCCTTGCATGGTGGAATGTGGACAGGCAAATGAGCTGAACACGAGGCTAGGGGTCTTACATTAGTGCTTTTACTTATTCTTTTTCTAACAGGAGGGGCTCTGAGTGCTGGCCACTTCTAGGACCCACCCCCTTGCACCATCACTTTGGCCATCGAGCTTCAGGGCCTGAATCTGGGAGTGGTTGAATTGTAGTTTAAACTACAGTTAATGCCAGAGATTCGGCAGCCTCCATTTGTTACTAACAAAAATAATGATAAGGAAAATCTTTTTGTTTGTTTGTTTGTTTCATTTTGTTTTTTAAGACAGGGTTTCTTTGTGTAACAGTCATGGCTATCCTGGAACTCACTTCATAGAACTCACAGAGATCCGCTTGCCTCTGCCTCCTGAGTGCTGGAATTGAAAGTGTGGGCCACCACCACCATGGAACATCTTTTCTATAGGTGGAGATTGAAATGTGAAAAATATGCATACATTATTTTCAATTCCCACCTGTAAAAATTCCAAGAGGTCCCATTCATGAGCAGTGAAAACTGATGATTCCTGTCACTCAGAGTTCAATTGTTTTCTAGAATGTTGTTCTTGTCTCTAGTCGCACTGGCAGCACCCATGTCTTCTTAGCTCACAGTAAAGTGTATTTAAGCCCTTTCCTATGGCTTGGTCTTCAATGCTGGGGATAGAGCATGGGGCTGTGAGCAGGGCATTGCTAAGGCGCTGAGTTACACCTCAGCCTCAAGTGCTGCTTTTTGATGCTCTGATCAAATTGCATTTCCCTGCTTTTCTTTACTTTTACACTTCCAGTTTAGAAGTTATTTGTTTCTATGGTTATTTCCAACATTTTAGTGTAGCTGTTTTAGCAATGTATTTTTCTAAAATTAAAAGTCATTCTAATCCGAAAAAAGAAAAATCCAAGGAGAAAGCTTTCATTTACTTTGAATTCTTGCCTCTTCACAATCCTTGCTGTCTGTGTTCTAGATCTGCTGTGTCCTCAGATCCATGGCTAGCCTACTATTACTATTATTGCTATTATTTGCAATTTACACTTATTCAAATTTCCCAAGGTTTTCTACCTTTCTTTGTTCACTGTTAAATCTTATACCCATAATGCTCTCTCTGGGCTCACCGTCTCTCTTGCTGAAGACAGGGTTGAGGCAAACACAACATGTTAGAAAATACAGTTTCTCTTAAATAACATTAGCTGGGTATATAGTTCCATATCAAAATGATTTTTCCTTAACATTTGAAGATACTGCTTGGTTGCATGTCGATATGTCTTTTAAAAGAGTATGCACAGCCTGATTGCTGCTGTGTCAAGGTGCGCTGCTCACTTTTTACTGCTGCTTTGTGCTTCCTATGTTTTATCTCATTATTTTATCCAGGCTTTAAAAGCATCTACTGAGCATCTTTTACTGCATGCTGGGTGTTCTCTAGACACCAGGGCACAGGGCTTGCTGGGGGCCAGCTCAATGAGGGCTCATTGCTGATTTTAAGGACCCTAAGAATGAGTACACTCACATCCAGATTTCAATCTAAGCACCCACAAATCCCTTTAATTCTCAACTATTCTGTTATTTCTTCAACTGTTGGGTTGTGCTCATTATTTTTATCATCTTCATATGAAATTCCCATTTATGTATTATAAGAAGTGCTCATTATCTTTCTGTGACATTTAGTTTTTATTTTACATTTTCTATGTTTCTATCCCTTTTTTTTTTTTTTTTTTTAGTAGATTTCTGGAATGGCTTTTCAGTTCTGTGTTCTAGTTTCTTAATACTTTTAAAGCCACATCTGGTCAGTTTTAATTCAAGTTATATAGTTTTTTATTCTTATAATTTTTATTTAATGTTTTCAAATCTGCCTTCCCTCCTCCCCTTTCTCTTCTTTTTGGCATAGTAGCATTCTGTAGCCTTGGCTGGCTTGGCACCTAGTATGTCCTCTAGGCTAACCTTGAATTCATAGCAATCCCCCTGACTCAGCCTCCCACGTGTTAGATTCAGTGTATCCCATTCTTATTTCTGTAAATGCTTAAACATTTTCTTTGCGGTTCCCATGAGCTGGAGTTTCCAACAGTTTATTCAGGAGTGCAGCCCTGACTGGAGGACACTGAGTGAATGGCTTTTACTGTCTCCTCACGCGGGCAAGACCTGGCTGGGTTCGCCTCATTTGCTAGCTGCCTCCCAGCACTCTTACTGCTACGGTCCCAGAACAGCCTGATTTTGTCATGGACTGCTTTCTGGGTGACCTGGTTGTTTGCCTCTAGAAGCTAACACGTTCTTTCCTTTCCTCCTCCTCTTCTCGCCAGACACTGGAAATTGCTCCCTGTTTCTGTGATCATGCCTTTTTATTTTCTTGAGACATAATCCACACTAAATTTTCTAAGTTGAGCATTTCTCTATGTCAGGGACTAGCTCCCATATTGAAACCACTGATTGCTTTCTTGTTTCTTGTTATAATATTGTAGACTTTTCTAAATGAATGCAATTCTTCTTTCCAGAGTGACCTCCTTCATCAGCTTCTTAAAGTTCTGCAGATGAGACATTCTGAGTTTTTAAGAGAGAAACTTTCAAATATTGTTTCCACCTCCCCCTCCCCCCCACACACACAATAGACTTGCATTAGAGGTTCATTCAGGTTGCCTCTGATATCTTATTCTCAGGGAGGTCCCAGACCATCTAGTTTAGTGTCTCCTCTGCCTTTAGACTTCCTGATTCTGTTCTGTCCTTTTCTAAAACACTACATTTTTCATTATCTTGCTTAATCTACTTTTTATAGTTGTCCTTCTTTTACCTCAATATCAATGCCACCAAAATAAAAACTTCTAGAAGGAGAATAAGGATCTTCAGATTCAGTTCTCTGATGGATCCCAAGTACCCAAACAGCCATTGGCAATGCTATCAGGTGCTCATTAAGTGATTCACTAGATGAATGATTGAGTTCTCCAGCATGTGGCATATTCTACTCATATTTTCACAAGCAAAGATGCTCTTCTCTAATCATTATCTTCAGGTATGGAGGAGGAGGAGTGAGGTACAGCCTGGTGTGGCTTTCTGCTAGCATCAAGTCCTGATCGCCTAAGAAAGAGAAGCTGTACATTGACTGTGAATTGGAGCCATCATCCCAAGGATGCTCATCCTGGGGTAAAGCATGGAAGAGCGACTGCTACCTGGAGTCATCTCTTTTGAAAGTCTGTTCTTCTAGGGCAAAGCTTGCATAAGCCTTAGAGACTCCCGGAGCCTTCCATTGGTGCCAATAATCTTCCATCCCACCCTAAGATGGTTTTTCTTATTTAAAAAAAAACGAAAATGAAGTCAACTGGAAACAATGGAACTACAAGGGGTAGTGTAGCTGTTGTTTTCTTCTGGGAACAGAAGAATAGACTATTGATTACAAGGAAATATCCTTCTCATCTTCCTGAGCCAACTCCTCATATTCTAAATAACCAATAAGTGAATTTATGACTGGCAAAGCTTTCAATATAGTTTGTCCCTACAGGTTCCCATGTGGTAGTAGTTTTCCACCTTTTAAAAGGTGGAGCCTTAGTCAAAGGAAACTGAGATCATGGGTTCTACGGAATGCAGGTCTTGCAGAGTGACTTCATCTTTTCTTAAGAGCAAATTGTGATAGAGAGGCCACCCCATGGGCTTGGTTTCCTCTGCATCAGCTGTTTCCCTTTCTGCCTCACTAATGAAGGAAGGTCATTGAGGGAGGCAGCGCCATTCTGCTCAGATCATCCTGTCTACAGAACTGAGTCAAACAAACCTCTTCAAAGCATGCAGACTCAGGTCTTTTGTAAGTGCAACAACATTAAAGGAATAAAGCAGTAACTCATACTCTTAAGAACATTTAAGATTTCCATTCATGATTCCTCCAACTTAATCACTCTTCAAGACTTAATCTAAAAACTATCTTTACTTCAGGCATTCTTCAGTTTTTCCAAACAAAATTGAGTATAACTTCAGTCCACCCCATTTTAGTGCTCAATCTGTTATAAGACATAGCAAAAGCATCCTTGAATGCATTCTTAAGTGTATGTTTCATTTTTTTATAAGAAAAAAAAACATCTTATGGTGGGATGGAAAATTACTGACACCAATGGAAGGCTCTGGGAGTCTCTAAGGCTTATGCAAGCTTTGCCCTAGAAGAACAGACTTTCAAAAGAGAGATGACTCCAGGCAGCAGTCGCTCTTCCATGCTTTACCCCAGGATGAGCATCCTTGGGATGATGGCTCCAATTCACAGTCAATGTGTAAGCTGTAGCTTCTCTTCCTTAGGTGATCAGAACTTGAAGCTACCAGAAAGCCACACCAATACAGACCAAGTACTCAAAGAACAAGCCATCTCATCTATTCACTGCTGCAAAAAAACAACAAAAACTGTGTCAAAAATGTATCGTTTCCTGTATTTCTGGAATCCTACTGGGAGGCTCTTCCCTGGCTTTATGTAAGCCTGTTCTGACAGATGTACTTAGTTGGAAGCAAGGGGTGTATCATTTGGTCAGTGGGTTCAGCTGGAACAGGTGAATAGTTGGACTTTTTTTCACCCCAGGTTTCTTCAGTGGCTGGGTTTCCTGGGGAATTTTCTAAGAGGCCAAAACAACGTAACTATTTATCTCAAGATCTGTGTGCTGAAATGCCATGCTCCCTATTCATAGTTTTCCATTATCGTCTGGTGTGAGTAATGCAGTGGGCACTTGTGATCAAGACAGGGATGAGCAGGTAGCACATGGCAATCTCCAGTCCCCCGCAGTCCGAAACCCAACTATGATTACATCATGATCTCCACTTTAAAGGCAGAGGGTGCTGTTTAATATGAACTTGTTTCCAATCATTTAAGGTGGTTTTTTAGGTTATTCTCTTTGGCCATTGCTCTATCCATGGCTCTTGGTTCTCCCTTTCTCTGAAAGATGGGGGTGGGAGAGATGGCTCAGCAGTTAAGAGGTCTCAATATTCTTGCAGAGGACCCAGCACCCACATGGTGGCTCTCAACCATTTGTAACTCCAGTTCCTGAGTATCCAGTGCTGCCTTCTAATCTCTGTGGGCACCAGGGTTGCACATGGTGCACATACATAAATGGAGACAAATGCTAATACAAACAAAATAAAAATAAAATCCAACGTGAGTATATTGGTCCATTATATCTCAATGGAACAAAAAATAAGTAATGTGTAGGCAATTGAATAGTGTTCTCAGTCTCCTTCCCTCAAATGCTGGAGACACAGGGGGCTCCCTTCACTTTGAACTGTTGTCTATTTTCTTCCAGTGGTATTTTATGCAGCTTTTTTACAAACAAAGAAAACAGTGATTTTCCTGTGCATCTTCTCAGGGTTTGTACTGTGCTTTATCAATTCACAAACTATGTTTGGGAAACAGGCATTATTACCCTTAGATAAGGAACTGCTGTGTGGCAATACCTTGACTTTCTTTGTCTAGCAGGTACCATGTAAGTATTCCTGAGGTTTTAATGAAAGCCCCAGGGCCACTGCCTTGGTTTTATCTTCATGTTGAGGTCATATTGTACATTGATCATTTATTTGCTTGCAGGACAGATTGAGAATATGAAACAGTTTAGTTTTCCAACTCAACAAATTCTGGACCCATTTATCTTTCTTTAAGTTATGCTCACACGCTGAAATCTTCCTTCTTTAGTTCATCTCTCCTTGACATGATTTATCATACACAGCCAAGTGCCAATTGACACTGTCAACTTTCTGCCAGATCCATGAACTCATTAGGTAATGTTTTTGATGCTCTACAGCAGCTCAGAAAATAGTCTTGTAAATGTTCCATCATTCCATAAATGGATTGCCTTTCCCAAGCCTTCAATAGCAGCCTCCTTCCTGCACTTCCAGCCTAAACAGAAGCCTTTTCACTGTCTTTTCGCTGTTGCCTGTCCCCCAGAACTAAACCCAAGGCCATATGCTTCAAGGCATGGTTATCCTGTGACAGGTCCCCACTTCCTGGTCCCAGTGTGGTTTTGGCATCATAAACTGAATCAAAACTGAGTGGCTTATAGTAGCAGTGAGGGAAGATTTCCTGTGATTCTGTGGCTCAGTTGGGTGATTCTTGGCTGGATTTGTGTGGCTTTCCTCACACGGCTGTTTTCAGGATAGTGCTGGTGGTGAGTTGAGTGCAGATGGAGCAGCTGCAGAGCTGGACCTGTGTCTCAACGATTTTATTGTCTGTTTGGTAAAGTCACACTCTGTTGAAAGGATGATAATCGACTTTGGTGGCGGCATTGGTGGTGGCGCTGGTGGTGGCACTGATTACCATGTGGAAAGGTCATGGTCACAACAGAACCCAGTATCAGTATTCAGAGCTCTATTAGGAGGAAAAAGTGGTTGAGAGGGGAGCAGGCCTGGTGGGGTGGGAGAAGAGGGAAGCAGATCAGAGCAGGGAGCTGAGAGCAGAAAGAGAGGGAGCATGGGGGTCTGCATCTGGCTTTTAAGGCACAGATTGTGTGACCATGCCTCGAGTACGTAGTCTCTAGCACCCCTGATGACGTAAGACGCAAGACCCCAAGCCGTGCATGTGCAGGAGTGAGGGCAGGATCCTAACACTTGTGGCCCAAGGCTGGCTTCAAAGTTGCAATTCTCCTGCCTCAGGCTTCTAAATGCTGGGATTATGGATACATGTCACCACATCAGGCTTTTCTGTGTAGTATAAGTTTGGTTTCTTTGCAGAGTGTTGGCCACACTGTTCTAAGAAATAAGGGACAAAAGCTACTAGATCTTGAGGTCTGGACTCTAGAACTGAACTGTCCCTTCTAGTATACCCTATTTATCAATAGAAGCCACATAGCCAGGTTGGCTGAAGGGAGCGGAAGGAGACCATGACTCTGTGCAGCACAATCACATTAGAGGTGAATGTGGCCTGAGATAGGAAAGTTTTGCAGGCATTAGACAATGTATCACAGAAGCCAACTGAAACTAATTTTATTCCTTATGTCACGAAGATCATCTGGCATAAATATGCGCTATAATAGGTACTTGTGGAAGGGAAGGAGGAAGAATTAAGGTCAAATCTGATGCTCTATTTACAGCAGGCTCAGCTCCCAATGCTCTCAAAGGCGTTTTCTTCTGGTGATTTAGGGGATTTCTTTCCACATAATAAATGCAACCAGAGAACTGCTGATTTTATCTTTTAATACTCAAAAACTCTAGAAACACGGCTCAGTTCAGCTACTAGATTTTCCATTTAACAGTGCTCATGAATATGATATTTGCATGATTGCCAAGATGGGATAAAGTAGATCTCTAAGGCCAGAGGGAAGGAAGACTCACACACGTGTGAATACGTCTGCTTTTATGTGAGTGTGAATAAAACCCTTGAGAAATATAGGGAGAATTCAACATGAACCCTGTGCTAGACAGTTTTATATCAACCTGACACATGCTCAAGTCATCTGAGCAGAGGGAACCTCATTTGAGAAAATGCCTCCATATGATCAGCTTGTAGATAAGCCTGTAGGGCATTTTCTTAATTAATGATCAATGGGAGAGGGCCCAGGCCATTGTGGGTGGTGCCATCCCTGGACTGGTGGTCCTGGCTTTTATAAGAAAGTAGATTGAGCAAGCCATAAGCAACTCAATAAGCAGCACCCCTCCATGGCTCCATCAGCTCCTGCCTCCAGGCTCCTGCCCTGTTTGAGTTCCTATTCTGGCTTCCTTCAATGATAAACAGTGATATGGAAGTATAAGTCAAATAAACCCTTTATCTCAACTTGCTTTTTGGTCATGATGTTTTATTACAGCAAAAACAAACAAACAGACAAACAAACATACAACCCTAACTAAGACAAACCCTTCAAAGAATAAGGCCATTTATTCTCTTTGGCAAAAAAAAAAAAACCATCACCCAGCATATATTATGTACATCATAATAATGTATATTATATATATGTATATTATGTACAGCATAATAAGTTTTATCCTGAGGTGTGCTACATGACTTGGTATCCAGGGGTGAACACAAATGTGTAGATATTGGTGCAGAGTTTTTTTTTCTGTCATAGCTATGTCTTTATGTTTCATATCCATAACCTCCTTTAACATTTCTATTCATCAACAAGCAGATTAGCAAATGGACAATTTCTTTAGAGTCAATGGTTCCCTCACCCATCAACATTTAGAGCCAACTAAGTTAGGAGTGTGTATTTCTTCTCTCACCAACAGACTCTAGTGTCCTTTCCTTGTTAGAGTCCTTTACATGGAGTCAATATTATCCAGCACATGCCTGGCAGTGTGACACCGAGGAGGGAACATGACAGAGTCCCACTTGAGAATGCATGTAGTCGAGTTGAAAAAAGCCTGTTTCCATTAATGATGTAATTCTAGTAGTAACAGTATCACTGTGGCTTACTTGACTGTTCTTTGTCGAGAGTTTCCTGTCACATTCCCTTCCTCCCAAAACACTGGTAGTCAGACAATTACTTTGTCCAATTATCCAGTAGAGAAATAGGCTTTAGAAATCTTGTAACTTGCCAGAGACTAGAATCCAGTGACAGTGGTTAGACTGTTCTAATCTTGCAGCCAAGCCAACCTGCCATCCCTGTCTGCCTTGTTCTTGCCAGTCAGAATCTTATCACCGTCATCACCACCATCGCAAACAGTTTTTAATTCCTTCATCATTCTCCTTCACTTCCACAGAGCCTGCTGCAGAGTGCTACCTAACTTCCTGATAGTCTGGAAGCCCCGACACACACACACACACACACACACACACACACACACACACACACACACACACACGGTGTCCTCGTCTAACCTGCCCTGGATGGACTTCTGTGTTTCTTGTCTGTGTTTTCATGCCTCGTCTAACCTGCCCTGGATGGACTTCTGTGTTTCTTGTCTGTGTTTTCATGTTCCCCCACTTCTGGTGGTGGCGTGACAGTGGGAGACAGATCTCCTGGAAGCAAGGGTTGTCTTTTGCTACTTCCTCCTGCTTTCTGTTTACACTGGACATTTGTGATCATTGCCATGTCGTGACTTGGGCGTATCGTGAGGAATAAACTACGACAATGAAGTCAATGGATGACAACCCAAAAAGCTTTCCCAGTTTGAACCTCTGCATTACTTTAGCGCCTTTTTATATTCCCTTTTATTCCTAGAGAACGTTTCTTTCTGCTTTTGCCATTTCTGTAGTCTCTGATTTCCTCTCCTCTCTCTCTCTCTCTCCCTCTCTGGATATTACCTGGATTATCATTATGCACCTGCCCTGCTGTGCTGCTGTGACCCATCGCCCCATCTCCATCCTTCACGAAATCCCTGTTGCCTTTCCTAGGTGTCTTTCCCAGTGTTTTCTTTCTTGGTTTGTTGAGAGTACACAAGCTGAGAAACGTATTGTGTTCTCCCACTAAGCTCGGTAGAAATCAGCAGATTGGCAGTTGATGCCTCAGCATTTTGAAGGCATTACTTCATTGTTAGGCTTCTAATATAGCTGTTAAGTCCGGTGATCCTTTAATCCTTGGCCTTTCATGTGGCTTCTGCTCCTTTTCTTCTTCAGTTCTCCTGGGAGCAGTGCCTGCTGAGCTGTAATTTCATCCGGTTGTGCTTGCTGTGGGTCTTCTTTCACATTCTCAGCTGAGACCTCTGTGGGCCCATTCATTTTGAAAAACCATAATCTTCAGACAGGGTTTTTTCTTACTTCACACTATTAAATTCCCTCCAACATTTTCTCTGGGGTTTACTTTTAAACTATTGTTATTTGAGTGTTTAATTTCTTAGAATTATTTCAAAACTTAAGATTTTTTTCTTTTTTAAATCTCTTTATACTCATTTCTGGAGTCTTCTCCAACATGATGATGGGTCTTCCCCCTTTTGAGTGGGGCACAAAATACTATTTTTTTCTATTCTTCATGGTGGTGGTTGCGCATTTGTCTTGTTTCCTCTTTTCTCCACAGATGCAGTATATTTTACTGTCTTTCTGGGGATGCCAATTCTAATTCTCAGTCCTGAGTTTTCTACAGACTATTTTGTTCTCCTCTTGTTTGAAAGAAGAGAACAAATTGTTCCTGAGTATTAGTTGATGATTACTCCTTAAGTGTGGGAAGGCCATGCTTAGATGATCTGCAGATTTAAGAGTTATGCTACTGGTAGGATTTGTTATCTCACGGCTTCAGAGGTATCAGGTTGCTTCATTGCTGTTGGCTGTAGTGAGGCAGACCATCATGGTAGCTAGATCTTTTATCTTGAGCAGATGGATCTCCCTGGAGAGACTCTTCTATCTCCTGACTAGGGAAAAGGATGACTGCCAGGTCTCTGTGAGCTGAATGGAAAAAGAACAGTAAACCTGTGTGACTGAATGGTTCTTCAGCTTAGGATGTCGATTTTCACCTTGTCTATTTGAAGCCTTGGCCTTGACCTCGGCTAGGATTGTCTGAAGTCCCTCCCTGTCCCTGCACCTCAGGCACTAAAGTGCCCTCCTGCTTGGGTGGCTATCTGGATGTGCCTGCTCCTTTAGACACTTCCCTGGGGTCCTTGTCAGCCACCTGCCCTGTTTTCAGAGGCTCTATCTACTGAGCATCTCCAGGAGTTTGTGGTGGCGGTTGACCTCTTTCCTCCCAGTTTGCTCTCCCTGCTCTCTTAGGACAGCCACCACTTGCCCATCTAGCCCACTTCCAAAATCTGCCACCAGCTCTTCACAGGCGCTCTCTGCCCCATAGTTTTGATCATTAAAGATTCCTTTGCCCTATGTTAATGGCGACTTAGCTGAAGATGAGATAAACTCACAAGCTCAATCTGCCATCTGATCATATCTCATATCACAGCCCAGGCAAACCTCCTGCCTCATCTTCCCAAGAGCCAAGATGACAGGCCATGAGCTACCAAGTCCACTATGTCAGCACGATCAGCCATCTTTAACAGACAGCTTTATTATATGGTTTTGTTTATATATCTTCTTAATATGACTCTATGATCTATTATTAACTGTGTGAGTTAACCTTGAAAATATCTGTATGAACTGTCTTTTTCAGATTTTAGATATATTTATTTATTTTATATATATGAGTGTTTGGCCTAAATATATGTATGTGTACCACACCCATGCCTGTGCCCACACAGGTCAAAAGAGGGCACTGGATCCCTTGCAACTGGAGTTACAGATTGTCTTGAACCACAATGTGGATGCTGTGAATCAAACCCAGGCCTCCTATGAGATCAACACGTTCTCTTAACCTCTGAGCTATCTCTTCAACTCCTGTATGATTTGCCCTTTAAGGCATCAAAGGTTCTAATTCTTTTATTTTTTTTGTATCGTCTTACTCATTATATTTTGACTACACTGCCAAGGAAGTGAAACTGTTTAAAAATAGTCTTTGGATTGGAATAATTAGCATAAATAAGTGTATGAAGGAACTTGGGGGTTTAATGAATTTTTACAAAACTCATGACAAATAAGTACTCTCTACAACATGAAGTAATTGTTATCAGAGAACCCTGAAATAATCAAATCTCAATCATCTAAGGCTCTCTAGGATGTGGTGACCCCAAGAATAACAGTAACTCTGAGAAAGAGAAAGAGAGCTTAGAACAACTTTCCAAAAGAACAAAAATAAGCAGAATGGGTAGCAAAGAAGAGGGGCTAATGCCATAGCAGGAATACCGAGACCCCAAGATCTGCAAGGTGTCCGGGGACAGCCAAGTGGGGTGACAGAGAAGCGAGTGTGGGGAGGAGGATGGGGCAGAGCACAGTGACAGTCCATCAGCGAGTCTGCACTTGTGCCCTGCGTAGAGGCAGGAGCTGCGTGCTGGCTTTGTCTGAAACAGAGGCCACATTCAAGGGCCGGAGGGAAAGACAGAATCTAAACCAAATTTCTTTAACAGGCATTTGTTCTGATTGATCTCGGGGGGTGGGGGGTGGGAAAGCAGTTCATCTAACTATTAATGAGGCACAGGACAAGCCTTGGCAGGGGCTGTGCCCAGCCCTGTCCTTGCTAAGTAAGGGGTTGTCTGTGGGAGCTTTATCATGAGTCCTCTAGGGAGGTCAGCTGGTCCTCAGTACACAAACAGGTGGGTTTCTGAACTGCTTCTGTTCTCTAGGATCTTGAGAAAAACATGTCATTTGAGCACCATTAGCGTGAGTAAGCAAGATGGCTGTGCCGGAACAGATGAGAGCTGGGGTGGGAGAAAGATGAAGCAAGTATCTCAATATAAGGTCGCTAGTGAAGAGACAAATGAGTATGCAGGTTACCATGGTGATAGAGAGGAGAGACAAGCAGCCTAGGCTGAGCTAGGTCTTAATGGATGACCAGGATCTACTCAGGTGGAGAATAGACCATAAGCCCCAAACCAAAGAATACCAGTGGAGATCGTGAAGGCAAATATACTTTGTAAAGCTGTGCAGCCAAGCTTCCCACAGAGTGGGTGAGGGAGAAAATAGGCTTCTCTGACTGACAGAAGATTCCCTTCTAGGGCTGTTTCATCCATTTCCTTCACACTACAAGTCTCTTTATAAACATCTACTAAAAACAAACAAACAAAACAAAACAAACAAAAAAAACAGGTAGTACATGGGAGTTTATTTTGAGCTCATTTTCAAACACAAGATCATTGCTGTCTCCCTGCATCAAACTTATTGTCTCAAAAGTATCAACTCTGGCTTTACCAAAGCAAATATCGAAGCAACACATCATCTTACTTTATTTTTTTGAGCAACAGATTGCTGTAGAAACAGATTTCTTCTTTGCTCCTTGGAAATAGTAAACAATATCCAAGTATCCAGCATCCAGGTCTTCCCCTTTGCTTGCTGTTGAGAGGCTGGCTGTAAGGAAACCTATTTATGCAAACGAGGGGCATCTTATATAGCAGATTGGGGACCTTTGGCATCCCCACAGAAAGGGGAACAAGGGAAGGGTCTAGATGGAAAGTTGTCCACGAGAATGAGAAAAACCTATGGTGATAAGATTCGGTGAAGAAATCAAGGTGAGTTGTATCCACTGCCACACTCTACCTGCCCCCCGGATCAGGAGCCTGCCCCCGGATCAGGAGCCTGCCCCCGGATCAGGAGCCTGCCCCCGGATCAGGAGCCTGCCCCCCAGATCAGGAGCCTGCCCCCGGATCAGGAGCCTGCCCCCCCAGATCAGGAGCCTGCCCCCGGATCAGGAGCCTGCCCCCAGATCAGGAGCCTGCCCCCCGGATCAGGAGCCTGCCCCCGGATCAGGAGCCTGCCCCCGGATCAGGAGCCTGCCCCCGGATCAGGAGCCTGCCCCCGGATCAGGAGCCTGCCCCCGGATCAGGAGCCTGCCCCAGCTGGTGCTGTGGTACCACTCAAGTCTTCCTCAGGGACAGTCTCACATTTGCCACCCCGGCAACAGTCACGTTTCCCCCATTTAAGGCCCATTCACCAACCCCTGCTTGCTATTTGACCCATTTGGGTTTATTGTCATTTTTATTTATTCAATGTATCCTTTATATCATGCATCTTGTTCCCATTCATTTTCCCATCCCTTGCTCTGCCCCTGCAACATCTCCCCCCAATAAAACAAAATTCAAGAGAAAAAAAAGGAGAAAAAGTTAAAAATCTCGTCATGGAAGCTGTAGTGTGACACAGTGAGTCATGCAGTAGACCCTTTTGTCTATACATCTTTACTTACAAGAGTTCATTACAAAGAGTCATTGGTCTGGTTCGAGGTCTCTGGTTTCTACTACACCATCAACTGGGCCTTCCAAAGACTCTTCTTGGATACCCTGCTGTTGTCCTGTGTCATGGAGGTCCTATAGCTTTGGGTCTACGGGTCGGGCCCCTTCGCGTGCTCCAGTAGATCATAGATGGGGTGGAGGTTGGAATGGTCCAACTCATAGCCCTGGTTCTGGGCATGCACAGCTGTAGGGTTGGTCAGCCCCCCAGTTCTTCTCGTCCAGGGTGAGCTCCAGCATTGCCTCCAGCTAATTCACCCTGGCACCAATGAGCGAGGGGCGGGGCCAGTTCTCCTGTTTTCACTCCCTCAGGGTTGGCTCTCCCCCATCTACCCATCAGAACCAGCTCTACTGTGTTGCCCAGGCGAGGTGCAGGACCACTCTCCCGAGTGCTGCAGCTGGTGAAGGACAGGGACAGCCCTCCTGCTCTTATTACCCCAGGGCCAGCTCCTCCACCTGTCTTAGGAATTAGGCAGGGTGGGGGGGCACCTCTCCTCTACCCATGCCACCGCATGCCAGATGAGTAATGGGGACAGCTCACCCTTGCTTCCTACCCAGGGCTGGCTCACCCACACCTCCAACGACAGGGCCGGCTTTGCTGTGCTGCCTAGGCTAGGAGCAGGACCCACTTTTCTGAGTGCTGCAGCTGGTAAGTGGGAGAGTCATCGTGCTCATCTGTTGAGGGCCACAAGGGGAGGGAGCAAGAGGGGCATCTCCCACCCACACGGCTGCATGTTATTGTTAGTTTTAAATGTGCTGTAAGGATTGTAACAAGAGGGGGAAATGTCCTTCCTGAAGCTAGCCTCCAGAAGTAAAGCTATATTCCTTCGTGGCAGCATTTCAGCGACCTCCCGTTTGGTACCATGCCTCTTTCTGTACCACGGACACTTCTATCTGGTAGAAGGCTTGCTCAGTGAAGTGAACAGAGGCTTCCCTGGTTCTATCTGTATGTCAGGGGAGGGCATGCGTGCGTGCGTGCGTGCGTGCGTGCGTGCGTGCGTGCGTGCGTGCGTGCGTGTGTGTGTGTGTGTGTGTGTGTGTGTGTGTGTACGGTGGGAAAAGCAAGAACAGGAGACTTAGGGGAGCTACCAATTAACCATCCTAGTAATAACACCTCAACAGTGAGGAGAGGAAAGAAACCAAACTCTCTAAACCTCAACAGGAGAGCCCAGGAGAAGCCCATTAGTGTGAAATTCCCGAGCACTGATTGAAGTAGGTATGACAAAATGCAGACAACTGAGGAAAGATAGAAGGAGGAATATTATCTACCAGTAATATATAGAACAGAGAAGAGGGGACAAGCCGACAATTCCATCTGGATCTGAAAACAATGAAGGTAGGATGCAGCAACAAGAGCAGACTGGAAACACTGATGCTCAGTGTCAGCCGGATCAGAAAGTCTGGTCCAGGGCAGAGGTTGTGGGGCCTGTACCACTTCTTTCTCAGATGGTGACATCAGTAACTCAGCGTCAGTCTGTCCACGCTTGACACCCGAGAAAGGTGACTGATAGACCATACCCCACAGCTCTGTGTGGAACACAGGGCCACAGAGGCCAGGATGTTTAGCTTAGCTCCTCCAACTCTCTTCCAGCCGAAAGCAGCGAATAAGACTGGCCGCTTAAGCCAAATGTGAGTGAGTTATGGAATGTCTTCCCTTTAGGTGGGGAACCTGTCTTTGCCCTTCTGGCCACAAGGTTTTCTGAGTTCCTCCTGCTCTTAGCCCTACAGTGGTCTGACAAACGAGTCCTCATTCCTGATTCCTGATGCAGTCTCTCTTAGAGCCTTGGGCAGTCCTTCTGTCTTGCTTCAGATGAACTGTCCTGATCCAGACTTCCCATCGTTCCAACTACCAAGGCTTCTTCCATCTCTTAGAGATTTCCAGTGCTGTGTTTCACTGTCCAGATCTACCCCAATCTGATCCAACCAACTGCAACTTTGTAATCTGTGGTCTGTTTATATACAATGCTTTATTCCAGAAAAAAAAAATTGTGGTAGGATACTATTGTCTTTTTTTTTAATGAGAGGACTGAAGGCTAGACTCGTTAAATAACTAACTCACCAATGGATAAGAGAAAGAAGCGGGATGTAGGACCACACCTAGAACTTACCTGTAGTATCATCCTCTTGATGAACATGCCTGAAGGTTGTTCCTTGTCCTCTTCCCTTTACAGAAGATGCCATCGAGGCTTGAAGTGTTAGAAATTCTTAAGATCAGCCAGCTAGATAATGTGGTAGGTTCCCAGCTCCAAACATTCTGATTTCCAAGTGATGTCTTCATTCTTTCCCTCACAACAGCAGAGTTGTACAGAAGGAGCCCTCGCTCAGTGTCTCCGCCCCTGCCTCGGGTGTGGAATGTGCTCACGTGTCTCTCTGACTGAGTCGGGGACCTCAGCCAGGAGTTCCTGCTGCCTGCACCCTGAGGAGATGCTGGTTGCTGAGCTTTCCAGTGCATCCATGCCCAGCTCCAGACAGAGCCAGGCAGGGTCTAATTTACTCGGCACATGCCTCCTAGTGTTGCAGGGTGGTGGGCCCAGTGGTGAGAGGAACTGGTTGTGTGTGGGCGTGGCTGCATCTATTCTGAGGGGTTGAGATACCCTAGGGAAAGAAAAGAAGTGTGCCTGCTGTCCTTCACTGGGTCAGGCACAGCCAGCACACGGTGTTGTCATGGGTCTTCCCTGTCCGTCCCTTAACCTATGTAAGTAGGAGTGAGGGGACCGTGGTGACCCAGGGAAAATCCATGTCCGACCTCAGGCCCAGCTGTGCTCCAGCCCTTGGCATGGTTGTCAAAGCCGCACAGAGAGAGCTTAAGAGTGCTTGAAACTTTGCTTAAGATGCAAGAGATTTTTTAAAAAATAATCACACAACTAAGCACCAGGCAGAATCTTAGCACCCCTTTATGAGTTATTCAAAGGTAAAGCCCTGAGCCCAGCCAGTGACCTATGTCCTATACCCTTGAAGGTCACCACATGTCCCTCAGGGGGTGACAAATGAGCCAATTACTAACCTATCCTCTGAGGTGACTTATTGAGAGTAACTCTCTGATTTGAAGTGATTGGACAGGTCTTAGCAGTAAGGAGGTTTTCAGAATATCCAACCCTAAGACAAGATTGAAAATATTAAAATGTTAGAGGGGAGATTACCAATCTGCACTAGAGTTCCTGAAAGGAACCTACTAGAATAAATACATGTATCAAAAGAGACTTACTAGACTAGTTTAGAGGATGTATCTGGGTAGTCCAAGGATGGTGTCTCACCCTGGAGAGGCCCAGAGTCCAACAGCTACTTAGTCAAGGAGGTGGATGGCTCAGCAGTTCCAGTTCGATGCTGATGGCGTGGCAGGTCCCTCGGGAGCGTCTGGTCTTCAGTCTACAATGGGAGCCCAAAGAAGTGGGTTCCATCGTCAGCTAAGGAGTGCACAGCAACAGACTATGTGGACTCGCCAGTGAGTGTGAGGACATGGAGGCAGAAAGCCGCTTCCCTCCCCCATGTCCTCCATCTGGGCTGCCAGCAGAAGGTGCGCCTACGTTTAGGGTGTCTTCCTGCTTCAGCTGATGTGATTAAGGAAATCTCCCACCGGGGAACCCAGAAGCTTGGGTTTGGGTTGATTACAGATTCACTCAAGCTGACAACCAAGATTAGCCATCACATTCTCTAGAATTTTGGCCTGCCTACCTTCTTTCCTTCCTTCCTCTCTGCTTATTTTAATCGGTGAACTAAAATTGCATGTATTTATAGCAAACAACATGATTTTTAAAAATATGCATACATTATGGAATAGTTAAATCATCTAATTAGCATACCATTTTCTCACATACATAGTTTTCAGAGGTGTAAACACTTTAATCTCAGTCGTTTTTAAAATTACAATTTTTAACTACAGTTAAGTTATAGTTACTGACTGTAGTTATCACCGTATACAACAGACCTCTTACCTAACTGAATTTATAACTTTAACCGACATCTGCCCAACTGGCCTCAGCTCCTGGTAACCCGTTCCACTCTGCTTCCATGTCACACAGACGAGTAAGATAACCACACAGTGTTTGTTCTGTGTCTAGCACATTTCAGCGCATATCGTATCCTACCAGTTCAAAAATCCATGTCATCAAAATTGAAAGGATTTCTTTGTTTTAAAAGTCAGAATTATAGTCCATTCTGCCTATATACTGTGCTTTATCCAGTCACCCATTGGTGGAAACTTGGTTGGATTCCATATTTTAGCTGTTCGCACAGAACTACGGTAAACGTGGGGTGCAGTATGGCTTCAGCACGCTGGCTCCTTTGTTTTCATTCTATACCCAGGAGTGGGCTGACTAGTCATATGACATTTCCATTTTTAATGCATTTGAGGATTTCCACACCATGGTGGCTGCCTTATCATTGGCCACATTTTTAATTTGGATGAGTTTCAATATTGTGCTCTTTGGAAACAAACAGGAATTTTGTTTCTGAATAATTTCTGTTTTTAATTTACTAAATAACTTTAATCTCTGCTGTGGGATGTTTTTGAGTTGGCACTTTGGGAAATGCAAAGACAATTTGATATCGTAGGCCAGATCTGCTTTGTTTTGAGTCTTAGGTATCCATGCTGCCTGCTCAGTGAAAGTGTTGCTGGCAAGATGCAGACATGAGGACAATAGCCGTAAAAGTATTGTTGATAAAAACATAATTTCAAAATGTATCAAAAAATAAATAATGCCTAGTAGGGAAACAATAGAAAGCATCTTCTTTTCAGCTTCAAATCACCTTGTCTTTCGCCATTTCCAGGCATCCCAGCAAATACATTTTGTTCCACATGTTGCTAAGCCCGTCGTTCTGTTCAAAGAGAACCAGGCCTGCAAATTGCTGTGGGCCTGAAATTGGATGGCAGCATGAAGCCATTAAAGATAATAGACCTGTGTTAAAATGCACAAATGAATGAAGTGGCCCTCTGGCTTGCCCGAGCGAGCTCTTTGTCATCCTATTTCCACACATACAACGTGTCCACAGCTGGCTGTCTGCTCTCTTTCGGGACCTTTGTGAACATGCATGTTCAAACCGTTGCACTGGCTGCCAGACCAGGAACTCACGTCTATGTGCATTTCCTCACACATCTATCAGGAGGCCCCTAATCAATTTGGGACCTGCCATCTGGTATGGCTCTTCTGGTGGCCCTCCCTGCCTAGGCTGCACACCCTGTGGACAGCAATTCAGTCTGATTTGTTCTGAACAGTCGCTCGGGTGGACAGTTCCCTTGGGGATGAGAACTTTGTTTCAGACAAAAGAAAGTATACCCAAGAGACAAGCTGCCAGTGTTTTCTCCCCTTTAAATTAAGACTGGAGGGGAAAGCCAGTGCTGTACCAGCAGATGCGACAGACAGTGCTACCTGAATTGGATTGATGGCTTTTAAAAGGATTCTGCAAGACCCAGAGAGTGTGAATGTCTCTGAGTGAACACAGCTGCTCCCTCTTTTCTTCGAATGGATGATGAATTCACTGCCACTGGAGACAGAGGTCATTCAGTGCTCAGCAGGTTAAAAAGTCACCAAGATTTGTTAATTGGTTCTCTCATAGAAAGCACCAGATTTTCGAAGCTTCAATGAGCCACCTGTGAGCATCTAGATTTTTAAAGAATATTTTCAAGGCCGATGCTTGGTGGCATGGTGGTGTACCCAAGATCTCTTTCCTAGAGCTAAAGGAGGTAGTCAAGGTGCTCTTGCCCTACCTCTTCAGGAGTTTCCTATGTGCCCCTACTTTTCAAAACCCTCTTTTATCTTCCCTAGATCCAACCTAGCTTCATTCTGTCTCTTGCTGAAGGGAACAAATGTCTCTCCAGACAGAGCAGTTTAGGATTCTTCTATTTGCACCATTGGCTTGATAGGGAAAGAGATTTTTGTTTGTTTTTTCATTTTTCTTTATTAAGAAATTTTCTACTCACTCTACACCCATAGATCCCACCACCTCCCTCCTCCCACCCTCAGCCCTCTCTCCCAAGCCACCCCACATCCTCACATCCCCCAAATCAAGGTCTCCCATAGGGAGTCAGCAGAGCCCAGCACACTGAGCCTAGGCAGGTCCAAGCCCCTCCACACTGCACCAAGGCTGCGCAAGGCTTCACACCACAGGCACTGGATTCCTGTCATAACAAAAAGAAAGTTTTTATAAGTTATTAAAGATTTTAAATGCCATATTCTGTAGATCTCTGAAGGGTTTCAAGATGACCTGTCTATCTAAAATATATCTGCTCAATCTTGAAATCATACCTAATATGTTCTATTGTAATGTCTAACTACTGACTTTCATTTCTTTTTATCCTAATAGTTGGTAATAATAACATTCAAGGATCAGAAAATTGCATCATTTGTTAAATGAATGGTATAAGTACAATTAGAAATATACATATAGCCGGGCGGTGGTGGCGCACGCCTTTAATCCCAGCACTCGGGAGGCAGAGCCAGGCGGATCTCTGTGAGTTCAAGGCCAGCCTGGGCTACCAAGTGAGTTCCAGGAAAGGCGCAAAGCTACACAGAGAAACCCTGTCTCGAAAAACCAAAAAAAAAAAAAAAAAAAAAAAAAAGAAATATACATATAGTATTTTCTAACAATATCAATTTCAATATCTAATTTGTATATAATATAAAACAATTCAATCCAATGTAAAGTATTTAAAACTAGTAATTGTCTTTAAAAAAAACCAACAAGAATCTAATCTCCTTTGCTTAGCCCTTTTCCTTACCCTTGACAACAACTTGTAACCAACCCCCGTAAACAATGAAAATTATCCCAGACCCAAAACCCATTAAAAGAACAAAAAACCACCAGCCCCACACCACCTCTTTGGGAATGTGGGCATCATACTCTTAAAATTGCTTCATGCTGGGTATGGGTGAAGGTATCTTTATCCTGAAAAGAAAAATTTTAGGTTAATTGTCAAATTCTAGGAAAGGCAACTATATCCTTTGTTATCCAGTCTGTGTATAATGCCAAAGTTCAGGGTTTATCTCAAGTTCTTATTCAAGTAGTCTTTGAGACTGGATCATCTCAGCTAGCCCTCTCAAAGCCTGCCAATGCACCAGGGATGGATTCCAATCCCGCTGCTTGGGTGCCCCCACAAACAGTTCGAGCCAAATAACCATCTTCCATATCCAGAGGGCCTAGTCCAGTCCTATGGGGGCTCCACATCCACTAGTCTACAGTTCATGAGCTTCCACTAGTGTGACCGGTCATCTCTGCATGTCTTCCCATCATGATCTCGATGTCCCTGCAGAATCCCTCATCTCTCTCATCAATTGGATTCCCAGAGCTCAGACTGGTGCCTGGATGTGGATCTCTGCATCTGCCTCCATCAGTCACTGGACAAAGGCTCTATGATGACAGTTAGGTTATTCGCTAGACCTGTCACCAGAGTAGACTACTCCAGACACCCTCTGGACCACTGCCAGCAGTCCAAGGTGGGATCATCCTTGTAGATCCCTGAGAGCCTCCCTAGCACCCTGCCTCTTCCTATTCCCATGATGTCCTCATCTATCATGGAATCTCCCTCCCTTCCCTCCCACTCTGTCCCTGTTCCAGCTCGACCCTCCCATTTCCCTATGTTCTCATCCCCCACTTCTCACCCTCTGCCACCACCCCTCCACACCCAGTTCACTCATGTAGATCTCATCCACTTCTCCTTCGCTGGGTCATCCATGTGTCCTTCCTAGGGTCTTTTCTATTAGCTAGCCTCTCTGGAGCTGTGGGTTGCAGTCTGGCTATCCCTTCTCTCACATCTAGTATCCACTTATGGTGAGTACATACTATGTTTGTCCTTCTGAGTCTGAGTTACCTCACTCAGGATGATGTTTTCTAGTTCCATCCATTTGCCTGCAAATTTCATGATATCATTGTTTTTTACTGCTGAGTACTACTCCACTGTATATATGTGCCACATTTTCTTTATCCACTCTTCAGTTGAGGGGCATCTAGGTTGTTTCCAGGTTCTTGCTATTATGAATAATGCTGATATGAACATAGCTGAGCATGTGTCCTTGTGGTAAAATTGAGCATTCCTTAGGTATATGCCTAAGAGTGGTATAGCTGGGTCTTGAGGAAGAATTATTCCCAATTTTCTGAGAATCCACCATACTGATTTCCAAATGGCTGTACAAGTTTGCATTCCCACCAACAGTGGAGGAGTGTTCCCCTTGCTCCACATCCTCTCCAACATAAGCTGTCTTCAGTGTTTTTGATCTTAGCCATTCTGACAGGTGTAAGATGGTATCTCAGAGTTGTTTTGATTTGCATTTCCCTGATGACTATGGATATTGAGCAATTCCTACAGTGGAAAGAGTTTTTAAAAAGAGGAGTGAGCACTATTTTCTTACTGAAGGAGAAAGATAACTGAAGGAAGAGAGGGCTCAAGTGAAGGGGAGGGCTCAATTCCTCCAGTGTTCAGCCAATGACCTTGAATCTAGGCACCTGCACCTGGGTTTCCTCTACATTTAATTCCCCAAGGGGAAGGACCTATCTGACCTAGCCCATCTCAATAACAACTAGATGTTCCCACCACAGTGTGAGTATGTGTTTTCTTCTATTCTTTCTGGTTGGTGAACTTTTCTCTTTTCTCTATTCCATGGCCTCAGCATCTGACACAGTGCTGAGCATACAGAACCCAGGCACCTCCTGATGGAAAGCTGAGTGGTAGCTATCACTCCTTTCAAAGGTCACTATTAATAAGCCATCATGAGGCAATGGTTTGTGATGGTTGCTTTATGTATCCATGGAACCGTCTAGATAGTTCTGGCACCCCTCCAGCAGCAAATAGTGAAGTGACACTTTCTGCAGAACTTAGCAGTGTGATGAGCATATTTTTTTCTAGCCAGGCTTTGTGGTGATAGTGTGTCCCCCAATATATTGTGCACCCTAATAAACTTATCTGAGGTTAGTAAACAGAACAGCCACTAGATAGACATAAAGGCCAGAAAATGATGGCACACACACCTTTAATCCTAGCATTCAGGAGGCAGAGATCCATCTGGATCTCTGTGAGTTCAAAGCCACACTGGAAACAGCCAGGCATGGTGGCACATGCCTTTAATCCCAGGAAGTGATGGCAGGAAGCCGCAAGGTATATAATGAGCGAGGACCAGGAACTAGACTTTTTAAGGTTTTAGTTTTTGGCAGCAATTCAGCTGAGATCCATTCGGAAGAGGATTCATAGGCTTTCAGTTTGAGGCAACAGGATCGGCTGAGAAATTGGCAAGTTAAGATTGGATGTGGCTTGTTCTGTTTCTCTGATATTTCAGCGTTCACCCCAATACCTGACTCCTGGTTTGTTTTTATTAATAAGACTTTTTAGAAATTCATCTACAAGGCTTCATTATTACATGCTTTAATTGAACTTTGAAAAGATGGACCAATATCCAAAAGAGCCATACTGGGTGCCCAAATGATCAAAGGACATAATAAATGACGGAAGAGTAAAGAGGGAGGAAAAATGGAGATGCAATTTTGTAAAAGTCTGATTTTTTTTCAAATGTCCATTTGGGTTCAGATATTGCCATCAGAGTGGTCTTAGGCTCTCTACACAGGGGCAGGTGTTCTGCTCAATTAAACAAGACTTTAGGTGAATTTCACTAGTGTATCATGGATCCCTTAAAACGCATAAAGTGGAGCTGGGAGATGGCTTAGTTGGTCAAGTGACAGCCAGGAGGACCTGAGTTTATATCCCCAACACCCACATAAAAATGTCAGATGTAGTGGCACACATTTATAAGCCCAGTATTGGAGAGGCAGAAACAGGGATTCATGAACCTGCTGGCTCCTGAACATTCCACAAGTGTAATGCAATGTCCTGTCCCTAAAAGAGATGGAGAGCGGCTGAAGAAGACACCTACGATAGAGCTCTGGCTTCCGTTTATACCCACAACACCTGTCCATGTGTACCTTTATTCCCCATGCACACGTGTGTGCACACTTTTGCCTGGTTGCCATTCTGATTTATAACTGTTTATTATATATATATGAGGATGTTTATTGATTTGTGGTTCAGCTTGGTATTAAGGAACAAAGTTTGGTATATTTCTAGGTGCCTAGCTATAAGAAGGACCTTCTGTTAGAGCAGATCCAGAGTGTAGAGATTACTGAATGTTGGCAGGTCAGTTCTATAACAACAAAAGGAGACGTCACCATAGTAGGTACAGCCGGTTCACCTCTTGCTGACTTCCCTGGGTATTTTCAGGGCAATGTATCCAAAAGCCATGTACTGGATACTGAGAGAATCTGAATGAGGAGAGACGTCCACAAACAAGGAAGTGAAAACTCAAAATGTGTGTGCCTCCACAAAGATCTGGGCAAACTGCAGACAGTTGGGTTGGGCCTGGGGCTAATTACAGAATTAAGACTGAATAAAGCCTTTCATCCCCTTTCTAATTGCTCTGTATCTTCCAAACAAAATTCTCAGAAAGCATTTCACTTCTTAGAGATGAAAGAGTTCATTTTGTGAGGAAATGTCAACATTCTACTAGAAAGAAAATGCTATATAAAATAAGATTAAGCATGTCTGTTATTATCATCCTCAGTTTACTTCAAATCATCCTCAGTTTACTTCAAAACAGTGGGGCTGAGGAGTTAAAAATTATGCAGTGCCTGTTTTGAAGAACTGTAATAACCATGATACATTGCACATGTTGTTAATACAATGTGGCCATCCTCAAAGGACCATCACACACCATAATAGATTGCTAATACTGCTTGCACTCTATGCTAGGCCCTGCTCTTCATTCCTTAAATGTATTACCGTCTCCACAGATTCCTAGAGACTTGGCACTGTCATCTTAATGTACAAATGGAAAACCTGAGGCACAGAGAAATTTAAGACAATGAAACAACCTATGTAAGAGCTGGTTAACTCAGATACAACCTGAGGACACCATGGGCTGCCTCCCAGGTTGTCACACACCTTGAAGACTGTCCAAAAAAACACCACAGTAGCAATCCTTCCTCAACCCAGCAGAATCAGGCAGGCAGTTGTGCTCAGCACAGTATCAGAGACAGCACCAGACAAAGAGCAATCCAGTTCCCTTGGATACCTTTTCCCATTTTCGTGACATGCTAGCACTTGAAGTGTAGACTGGAATTCACACAGCTGGTTTATCCCAGATGTGCCAGAGAGAAAGAGAGCCTGGATGTAGTGCTTACTATATAAATGAATCAATGAATGTCCACTTAGAAGCCGAGATACTTTTCCCTACTAAGGAATCAGGTTTGCTCTGGCTTAGTTCCAAAACTTGCTTTCACTCTTTTGGGCATGAGACTTGCTTCTTTGGCCATTCTTTCCTCATTTTAAACTCCTTTTTAGAAAAAAACACACTACTCAGTGACTAAAGTGAAGGAAACAGAGTTCTGTTTCAAAAAGTAGGAAAGTATGTGGGCTAAAGTGGAAAATTGTGTGTGTGTCCTGCTGCAGTGCTAAAAGGAAATGTGCATTGTATTGGCGGGAGTTTGCCTGTCTGGGCTGGGCCTCCCTCCTAGGGCCTCCTTCATGGTAATAGGGGTGATTTTCTAAACTGTCCTTATGATGAAAGTGATTCCTGTGTTTGAGAGAGTGTTCTTCCGAGGAGCGATGATATCGGAGTGCACACCCACAGCAGCCGGAGGGAAGCGAGTTGAGCATCACTGCTCACGACCCTCACTCTGTGCACAGCTCACGACCCTCACCCTGAGCGCTGCTCACTGACTCCCTTTTGCTGTAGTCCCATGATAATTACATTTTCCCATCACTGATAATAGGTCTTGGGGTACAGTCAGCCACGTACAAAACCACATTTGCATTTGCATTTTTGTTCACAAAACAAGTTAGTCTGGTGTTCTGATATTTGCAATATTGAGAGCTTTTCATGAAGGAAGCTTCCAGAGGCAGGGGCACTGAGAAAGACACAGACACAGATGGTACACCCTTCTCCAAAGCAAGCGTATGCCCAGGCACAGAAAGGATGCTTAAAGGAGTCCTAGAGAGACTGCTATCCATCCACGAGTTGATGCTCACTAGAATGCTCATGATGAAGTCTTCTTAGGATGTGCATGTATGTGCCCTGTGTGTGTGTGTGGGGGGGTACCTGGGAGTTTGTGTGACATCATGTGTGGCTACCACTCAGATGTTAGAGGAAAAGAAGGTATTTTTAAATGCTCATCCTTGATTAAGACAGAAAAGGGCAAGAGAACAAAAGGCATGATGGAGAAGACAGACAGAGAGAGAGAGACAGAGACAGAGACAGAGAGAGAGAGGAGGGAAGGCCAGCTTCTTAGGAGGGGAGGAAGTAGGTGTGAGGGGAAATGGTGGAGGAATTGGATCTTGTGGCTGGCTCTCTCCTGGGGCTAGACAGGACGGGGTTTATCTTGAGTTACATGGCATGTATTTAAACAAATCAGACCAAATCAGCAGGGAAGTGACTGCAGGCTTCACCCAGATCTATACTCAATTGCTGTTTTAGAGACAATGAAGAGACAGTGCGTTTAACTTTCTTCAGACTTATTTTAAAATGAGGCTTATTGGTTGGTCTAATGGCCTAAAAGGTATCTTGTTGTTCATCAGATCTTAACAAAAAATATTGAGAAATGAGTAACCATCCAATTTCCTTGCATAAAACACTCCCTGAAGACATCTTCACATCTGGTATAAAATGTCAGTCAGCATTTCTTAGCTCAGGCTGCCCGAGACCCCTAAAATGATTATACCAGCATTTCTGTGGGAGAGGCAAGGGAATTGGTATTTAGAAAATCTTTCCATATCTGAAAGCAGGACTAAGAACTACTTCCCTAAGTGGATTCCCCAAAGAAAAGGAAATGAGGAAATGAAACAATCAAGGAGTATATAACAACAATGGGAATCTCTTGAGTATGTTTAAACTGTGTATGGATAGATGTATTATAGTCAGGGCAATATGATAAAAATCCCTACCAAACCCTAATGATAATCTTTTGTATATCTCTAATTAGTTAAAAAGCAGCGCATAATTAATTTCCATTTGGCATCGCCTCTCCCTAGGAAAACTACCAATATGGTGCTGTCTGAAAGTTTCTATGTGAATTGATTTTCCCTTTCCCCAGATAATGCCTTCATTCATTTGGCAGGCACTGAGTACCTCCCATGTGTAAGGCACAGTGCCAGAACCCAGACAGATGATTGTCCTGTACTCATGGGGTTTCCCTGCTAACAGCAAAGGCAGTCAGTCACACAAACAACACTCCATCTGTCCATGCTCTGGCCATCATGAGGTGAAAATGCAATAGACTTGGCCACTTGCTGTATATGAGTTAGAGGAAGAAGTAGTCAAGAATGTTCCTTAGATTTCTACATGGGAGCCTGTGTTTGAGGTGGTCCCATCGCCTCCAGTGGAGGAGGACCAAATCTAGGTGTCTAGGCAGTAACATGTTTCCAGGCACATACCAAGAAGCTTCTTCTAGATTACTTTTTAATCGCTCTCTCTCTCCCTCTCTCTCTCTCCTCTCTCTCCCTCTCTCTCTCTTTCTCCCCTCTCTCCCGTGTGTGTGTGTGTGTGTGTGTGTGTGTGTGTGTGTGTGTGTGTCCCACCCTCCCCCATCATGTGTTCTGGCTTTGTTTTCTTTGTTTTCTATTAGATTCCCCAGTCTGAGTGCTGAGAACATTTTCAATTTCCCAATTGGAGTCAGTAAGAAACAATTTGATTTGATTTGCAATTTTAGTGTAATTGATCCCAAGCTCTCCTGGTTTGAAAATGCCAGAGAGAAAAATTATGTAAATAAGCCTACATGTCTTAAAATTACCCACAGGAATGATCACTGTTGGGGAGGGATCATCTCCAGATTTTAGGGTACTCCCCAAGCACAACACAAGGTGCTATCTGCTGGTCACCTTTAAGTCCCAATCAACTCCTAGACCCCATCATTGATTGCTTTCCCATGCAATGAATTTTTCAGGAAGGTTTGATTTCATCTCCTTCATAGACTAACAGGTGCGTGGAACAGAAAACGAAGCAGAAGCCTTAAGAGGTTGCTCCTAGCTGCTGGCTGTCCTCCTGAGGGGTTTTGGTCACTGAAGGGCCAGGTGTCCCACTCAACCACTGCTCACCTCCCCGGCCAGAGCGCTCCTTAGCATCTATCATCTGGCAATTTTGCTTCAGTTCCTCTATTTCCCTAGTGAGCTCTTCCTCTTGGAAGTCTGTTCTCGGCATTATCTGATGCTGCACTGGAATGTAGTGTTCTCCACTGTAAAGTACTGTGATAGTGCATCACAAAGGGAACCACTTCAATAAACCATTAGAAGGCCATTGCCTCCTGAATGGTCATTTTTATTACTCCAAAGATAAGCTTGTACTGTTATCTACCATCTTGTTAAGTGCACATACACATTGAAATAATTTTCAGACTCCAGGCAGCTTAAAAAAAATATTCCCTTTTCCTGACTTCTAACAAACTGGTTTTGCTTGTGTGCGCTGAAATCAAGGACATAGCACAAGTGCACAGTTCTCCTGCGGAGGACACAGAACCAAATGGAGACTTTAATTCACTGGTGACTCCCAGTCAACCTCACTGTGATGCTCCATTGAGTCAAGCACTGGTTATTTCCTGTGAAGTTTTCACAACTCTCTCAGGCTGTGGATTTGAAGAGGAACTCATCTAATAGGCAGTGTGGGCTGAGGGAAGTTACTAAAAAATGTTAGAGAGATCAGAGGTGTTAGAAGAATATGTTTTTTTTTTTTTTGGTCCATCCTAGGAATATGTGACTAATATGGATATGAGGACATTATCCATATAGAACACACTCCTGTACTCATAAATGGTTTGTAATTGAGCTCTGCTGGCCTCACAGGAAGGTTCCACGCTGCTGTTTGCTCTCAGGCCCCTTAAGCAGGATAGAGAAAACATCAGAATAAGCAGACTTACCCAGTAAAGGAGCAGCCAGATCCAACAGTCTTGACCAGGAAGCCTTTTTGAACTTGTGGGATTTAGTTTTCTTTTTAATTCTGCACAAAATACTGTTATAGCCTAAAAGCATTAATGAGGAGGTCCCAATTTGCCTCCATACATGGCCAGTACAGTACAGCAGCCTGTGAAAACTTCCTCCCACACAAGAGAAGACAAGCCAGGACCAGTGGGAACCATAGCCACACCAGGTAACATAGCAAAGGCTTTGGAAGAATACTTCTGTTGGGGCCAGGAGTCAAAATGTCAGCATGCTTAAGGTGAATGTGGAGCAACAGCTCGGTGTGGTGGCTCACTCCTGTGATCCCATCATTCAGGAGGTTGAGGCAGGAGGATTCTCATGATTTCCACACCAGTCTTGGCTACAGAGAGACATATTGTCTCACAAAATCCCCAAACAAAGCAGCACTGAAGCTTAGACAGGAGATGGAGGTTGCCTGATAGAAGAAATGACATAATTGAGATGTAGCGTCTGACAACATATCAGCCGGGATGTTGAAGCATAAGAAACAGTACTATGCACAGTCATGGTTTTCGAGAGCAAGAGGGAAAGAACCGTCAGCTGTGGCCTTCCCAGCTGCTGCAAGTGCTCTACAAACATGAGAGGAATTGCAGATATTCTCATCCAACACACTCAACACACTGAAACTTTGCTACTGGTGGATCTATTCTTAAAACCTGGCTGAAGAAATTTCATCCAACAGAAAGCAAGTAATGAAAGAGAGCATGGTGAGGTCTCAGTATGATGGGACAAAGATGAGCAGAAACAGGACACAGACAAAGACTGGGTTTTATTTCATGAATTTTAGGAATCATACTTCATGATTGATTCAAATTTTGGTACTATCTGATGGTCCAAATAACAATAGTAATATAAATGCAAGAGGATGGCTTCTTGGTGGGGGGGATCACATTCACTCCCTCTTTTATTAAACATAAATTCTTTTCTCATATAATACAGTCTGAATACAGTTTTCTCTCCCTCTACTCCTCCCAGTTCCTTCCCACCTCCCCTCCTATCCAGATCCACTTCCTTTCTGTCTCTCATTAGAAAAGAACAGGCTTCTAAGAGATAACAACACAACATAACAAAATAAAATATAATAAGATAAAACAAAACCCATCATATCCAGGTTGGACAAACCAAGTCAATAGAAAAGCAAAAGAGCCCCAAGAGAAGGACAAGAATCAGAGACACACTCGTTCACACATTCAGGAGTCCCACGAAGACACTAAACTGAAATTACAGTCTATATGCTGGAGACCTGGTGCAGACCTGTGTGGGTCCTGTGATTGCTGTTTCAGTCTCTGTGATTTCATATAAGCTTTCCTCAGTTGTTTGAGAAGGTCTTGTTTGTCTGGTGTCCTTCATCCCTTCGGACTCCCCCTACTCCTTCCGCCTCCATTTCTGTGGGGTTCCCAAGCTCTGAGGGGAGGGATTTCATGAATACATTTTCTTAGAACTGTGTGTTTAAAGGTCTCTCTGTCTGTGTATAATGTCTGCCTGTGGATCTCTGTATTTGTTCCCATCTGCCACAGGAGGAAGCTTCTCTGATTTTGACTGAATATCATTGGGAATCATTTTGGTTCCACTTTCCACTGCACTAGGTCTCCATACTGCCCTTTAAGTACCCTTCAATTCTAGCTGTCTCTGTCCTCATTCCCTCCCCCAATCTCACCTCCCTCCCCCTTTCACATCATTCTCCTATTCTTGTCCCTCCACTCCACTCCACCCATAAAATCAATTTCCACCTCCCAGGGAGATCCATGTGGTACTCCCCCCCACCCCATCCCTTCCTCTCTGCCTATCCTCTCTGGGTCTAAGAATTGGAGATTGGTTATCATGTATTCAATGTCTCAAATCCAGATATGTTAGTAATACCATATTTATCTTTCTGGGTCTGGGTTACCTCACTCAGGATGATTTTTTTCTTGTTCCATTCATTTGCCTGCAAATTCCATGATGTCGTTCTTTAACAGCTGAGTAGTACTCCATTGTGGAAATGTACCACATTTTCATTACTTATTCTTCGTTGATGGACATCTAGGTTGTTTCCAATTTCTCACTATTATAAATAAAGCTACAATAAGCATGGTTGGGTACCTTTGTGATAGGATGGAGCATCCTTGGGGGCCCAAGAGTAGTATAACTGAGTCTTGAGGTACACCGATCGCCATCATTCTGAGGAACCACCATATTGATGTCCATAGTGGCTGTACAAATTTGCACTCCTACCAGCAAGGGAGAAGTGTTCTCCTTTCTCCACACTCTCTCCAGCATGAGCTGTTACTTGAGTTATTGATCTTAGCCATTCTGACAGGTGTAAGATGAAATTTCAAAAGTAGTTTTGATTTTCATTTCCTTGATGGCTAAAGATTTTGGACATTTCTTTGAGTGTTTCTCAGCCAGATTCCTCCATTGAGAATTCTCTGTTTAGATCTGTACCCCATTTTTTAGTTGGATTGTTTGTTTGTTTGTTTTGATATCTAATTTCTTGAGTTCTTTGTATATCCTATCATATGTGGAGTTGGTAAAAATCTTTTCCCATTTGATAGGCTGTCATTTTGTCCGATTGATACTGTCCTTTGCTTTACAGAAGCTTTTCAGTTTCATGAGGTCCCATGTATTGATTGTTGATCCTGTACCCACCTTAAGTGTGTTCTGTTCAGAAAGACTTCTCCTATGCCAATGAATTCAGGACCATTTCCCCAATTTCTCTTCTATCAGGTTCAGTGTACCTGGTTTTATGTTTAGGTCTTTGATGCACTTGGATTTGAGTTTTGTACAGTGAGATAAATATAGATGTATTTGCAGTCTTCTACATGCTGACACCCAGTTTGACCTGCACCATTTGTTGAAGATGCTGTCTTTTTTTCCATTGTGTATTTCTGGCTTCTTTATCAAAATTGAGTGTCCATATATATGTGGATTTATGTCTGCTTGACTGATTCCATTACTCAATATATCTGTTTTGTACTAATACAATGCATGTTTTATTACTATAGCTCTGTTGTACAACTTGAAGTCTGGAATGGTGTGACATCAAGCAGTTTTTTTTAACTGTTCAGGATTGTTTAAGATAGTCTGGGTTTTTGTATTTCTCTATAAAGTTTAGAATTGTTATTTCAAGGTCTGTGAAGAATTGTGTTGGAATTTTGATGGAGATTGCGTTGAATCTGTAGATTGCTTTTGGTAGGATGGCCATTTTTACTATGTTAATTCCACTGATCCATGAGCATGAATGTCTTTCCACCTTTTGATATCTTTTTCAATTTATTTCTTCAAAGACTTGAAGTTTTTATCATATAGGTCTTTTAGTTGCTTGCTTAGAGTTATCCCAAGATATTTTATGTTATTTGAGGCTATGGTGAAAGGTATTGTTTCCCTGATTTCTTTCTCAGTCTGTTAGCCATTTGTATATAGGAGGACTACTGATTTTTGTGAGTTAATCTTGTATTCATCTACTTTGCTGAAAGTGTTTATCAGCTGTAGGAGTTCCCTGGTGGAATTTTTAGGATCACTTATGTATACTATCATATCATCTGCAAATAATGACACTTTGACTTCTTCCTTTCCAACTTGTATCCCCTTGATCTCTTTCAGTTGTATTATTGCTCTAGACAAGAAATCAAGTATTATATTGAATAGATATTGAGAGAGTGCATAGCCTTGTCTTGTTCCTGATTCTAGTGAATTGTTTTGAGTTTCTCCCAAATTAATTTGATGTTGGCTATGGGCTCACTATAAACTGCCTTTGTTGTGTTTAAGTATGGCCCTTGTATTCCTAATCTCTCTAGGACTTTTGTCATGAAGGGGTGTTGGATTTTACCAAAGGCCTTTTCTGCATCTAATGGGATGACCATGTAGATTTTTTCTTTCAGTTTGCTTATATGGTGGATTATATTTACTGATTTTCATATATTGAACCATTACTGAATTTCTGGAATGGAGCCTACTTGATCATGGTGGACGGTCTTTTTGATGTGTTCTTGGATTTGGTTCCCAAGTATTTTATTGAATATTTTTGGGTCTGTTTTCATAAGGGTTATTTGTCTGTAATTCTCTTCCTTTGTTGAGTCTTTATGTGGTTTGTGTATCAGGGTAATTATGGCCTCATAGAATGAACTGGGCAATGTTCCTTCTGATTCTATTTTGTGAGGTAATTTAAGATGTGTTGGCATTCTCTTCTTTGAAAGTCTGGTATAATTCTGCATTAATACCATCTGGCCCCAAGTTTGTTTGTGTTTTTTTTTTGTTTTTGTTTGTGAGACTGTCAATGATTGCTTTTATTTCACTAGGGATTATAGGTCTATTTAAATTGTTTACCTGATCTTGATTCTGATCTTGATTTTGGTAAATGGTACCTATCAAGACAGTTGTCCTTTTCTCTTAGGTTTTCCAATTTGGTGGAGTACAGGTTTCTAAAGTATGTCCTTATGATTCTTTGAATTTTCTTGGTGTCTGTTGTTATGTTCCCAATTTTATTTCTGATTTTGTTAATTTTGATATTCTTTCCCTGCCTTTTAGTTAGTTTGGATAAGGGTTTGTCTATCTTGTTGATTTTCTCAAAGAACCAACTCACTGTTTCACTGATTCTTTGTATTGTTCTCTTTGTTCCCAATTTGCTGGTTTTAGCCCTCGGTTTGATCATTTCTTGCTATCTACTCCTCTTTGGGTGTGCTTGCTTCTTTTCATTCCAGAGCTTTCAGGAGTGCTATTAAGTTGCTACTATGAGCTCTCTGAAATTTCTTTATGAAGGCACTTAGTGCTATGAATGTTCCCCTTAGCACCACTTTCATTGTGTCCACAAGTTGGTGTATGCTGTGGACTCATTTACATTGAATCTAAAAGTCTTTAATTTCTTTATTTACTTCTGTCTTGACCCCTTTTTCATGCAGTAGAAAGTTGTTCAGTTTCCATGAGTTTGTAGGCTTTCTGTTGTTTTTGTTATTATTGAAATCCAGCTTTGATCCATGGTGATCTGATAAGGTACAGGGGGTTATTCCAGTTTTCTTGTATCTGTTGAGACTTGCTTTGTGACTGAGTATGTGTGAATTTTGGGGAAGTTCCAGAAGGTACAGAGAAGAAGGTATATTCTTTGTGTTTATGTGAAATGTTCTGTAAATATCTGTTAGGTCCTTCTGGTTTATAACATCTGTTAGCTCTAGTATTTCTCCTTGTGGTTTTTGTCTAGATGACCTGTTGCTGTGGGATGTTCTGTATGGCAAATGTGTTGCTCTGATTGGTCAATAAATAAAACACTGATTGGCCAGTGGCTAGGCAGGAAGTATAGGTGGGACTAACAGAGAGGGGAAAAGAAAGAACAGGAAGGCAGAAGGAATCACTGCCAGCCGCTGCCAGGACAAGCAGCATGTGAAGATGCCGGTAAGCCACGAACCGCGTGACAGGGTATAGATTTATAGAAATGGATTAATTTAAGCTATAAGAACAGTTAGCAAGAGGCCTGCCACAGCCATACAGTTACCTGTCTATTGGTGACAGTGGAGTATTGAAGTCTCCCACTATCAGTGTGTGAGGGTCAACATGTGACTTAAACTATAGTAGTGCTTCTTTTACAATGGTGAGTTCCCTTGTGTTTGTGGGATAGATGTTAAGAATTGGAATGTCATTTTGGTGGATTTTTCCCTTGATGGGTATGTAGGGTCTTTCCTTATTTTTCTGATCAGTTTTGGTTTGAAGTCTATTTTATTAGGTATTACAATGGCTATGCCAGCTTGCTTCTTAGGTCCATTTGCTTAGAACATTTTTCCACTACTTTACCCTGATGTAGTACATGTATTTGATGTTGAGGTGTGTTTCTTGGATGTTAAAGAAAGGTGGATCCGGCCGGGCGGTGGTGGCGCACGCCTTTAATCCCAGCACTCGGGAGGCAGAGCCAGGCGGATCTCTGTGAGTTCGAGGCCAGCCTGGTCTCCAAAGCGAGTTCCAGGAAAGGCGCAAAGCTACACAGAGAAACCCTGTCTCGAAAAACCAAAAAAAAAAAAAAAAAGAAAGAAAGGTGGATCCAGTTTTCACACCAATTCTCTTAGTGTGTGTGTTTTTATTGGGGACTATGTGTCATTGATATTGAGAGATATCAATGCCCAGTCATTGTTGGTTTCTGTTACTTTGCTGTTGGTGTTTTTGGTAACAGTGGTGATGGTGGTCATTGTGGTGTGTGTGTGTGTGTGTGTGTGTGTGTGTGTGTGTGTTTTCCTTTCTTGGGTTTTAGTGGGTTTGGATTATTTATTCACTTTGTTTTCATAGTTGTAGTTAACCTCATTAGGTTGAAATTTTCCTTCTAGCATACTCTGTGGGGTTGGATTTGTAGATAAATACTGATAAAATTTGTTTTGTTTTTCAAGAAATATCTTATAGTGTCCATCTATGTTTTCTGAAAGTTTTCATGGGTATAGTAGTCTAGGCTAGCATCTGTGTTTTCTATAGTCTGTAAGACATTTGTCCAGGCTTTTCTGGTTTTTAGAGTCTCCATTGAGAAGTCAAGTGTTATTCTAATAGGTCTGCCTTTATGTGTTACTTAGCCTTAGCCTTTTCTCCTTCCAGCTTTTTTTTTTTTTTTTTTTTTTTTTTTTTTTTTTTTTTTTTTTTGGTTTTTCAAGACAGGGTTTCTCTGTGTAGCTTTGTGCCTTTCCTGGAACTCATTTGGTAGCCCAGGCTGGCCTCGAACTCACAGAGATCCACCTGGCTCTGCCTTCCAAGTGCTGGGATTAAAGGTGTGACCCACTCCGCCTGGCTCCTTGCAGCTTTTAATATCCTTTCTTTATTCTGTATGTTTAGTGTTTTGATTATTATGTGCCAAGGGGACTTTATTTGCTAGTCCAGTCTATTTGATGTTCTGTATACCTTCACAGGCATCTCCTTCTTTAGGTTAGGACAATTTTCTTCCATAATTTTGTTGAAAATGTTTTATGGGTCTTTGAGCTGGGTTTCTTCTCCTTCCTCTATGCCTAATATTCTTAGGATTGTTTTTTTAAATAGTGTCCCAGATTACCTGGATGTTTTGTATTGGGAGATTTTTATATTTAACATTTTCTTTGACCAATGTGTCCATCCATGTTTTCTATCATATCTTCAGTGCCTGATATTATTCCTTCCATCTCTTACATTTTGTTGGTGAAGCTTGCCTCTGTAGCTCATGTTTGAATTCCCAAGTTTTTCATTTCTGGCATTCCCTCAGCTTGAGTTTTCTTCATTGATTTCATTTATGTCCTGAGGTCTTAAACAGTTTTATTTGTTTCCTTGCACTGTTTGTTTGTGTTTCCCTGGATTCTTTAGGGGATTTTTTTTTTCATTTCCTCTTTAACGGCCTCTATCGTCTTCATACAAGCTGTTTTAAGGTCTTTAAGGTTTTGTTTCTGTTGGGTGAGTATTTTGTTCCTTGATTTCTGCTTCCTCCCTGGACTTCAGGAGAGTGTGGTGGCTGTGTGATGCCTGGTAAGAAATCTTCTATGGACCTGTTTTCCTGGCCTACTCAGCTGGTGTGTTCCCAATGGATGCATGCTGATGTTGGAGGCTGGGATAATGGAATGAGTTGGGGGAAGGAAAATTGGAAGAGAAGATATCTGCAATCCTTTAGGGATGGTGGCAGAGAGGAAAGGGAGACCACATCAGGTTTCCTGCTACAGTGTTGTAGATGAGACTGGGAATGTAGGAATAAAAGAAATAGGGGGCAGTTAGAAGGGGAGGATCTGTGGGATCCACAGGGATGGGGGCAGGGAAGGCTGCCACTGGTATTCTACTGCATAGCTGGTGGTGAGACTCAGAGATTAGATCTAGGGGAAAGGAGAGAAGGAAAGATCTACAGTTAGCCTACCTGGTTTTCTATCAGGAGTGCCTGTGGGTCAGCAGGGGGTGTTTACTAGAGTTGGGAGCTGGGACAGAGGGACAAGTGAGTTGAGGGAAATTAGGAGGAGATAGTCTGAAGGACCCACAAGAGATGTGGGCCAACATGGGGTCTTAAACTGAACTTTCCATCCTTCACTGGAAATGGTAGGAATAGTATTATCATCATTATGTTGTAATGGTGTTCAGTTATAACAGGTAAATTTAAAGTAAAAAGATGAAAACATACATCATATGAAGATGAATAAAGATATTTTTAAAAGGGCTAGATTAGATAAATTAGACCGGAGAAAAGAAAATTACTGCAGACAAAAGAGAAGTTTCATAATTACAGAAGGATTAATCTATTAGGAAGACATCAATAGCCTAAGTGTGTGCAAACTGAATAAGAGTTTCAGGGTATACAAAGCAAAAAAATTATAAGTTTAGAGAAGTGGATAAATCTACAGTTATACTCGGGACTTCGATGTCTCTTCCTAGGAAATGCTACAGGGGCATATGGGAAATCTGAATCACACCATTAACCAAGATCTCTCTGACAAATATAACAGAACATTCTTCAAAACAACAGCATGATGCACACTTTAAAAATGTATTTTAGCCGGGCAGTGGTGGCACACGCCTTTAATTCCAGCACTCGGGAGGCAGAGGCAGGTGGATCTCCGTAAGTTTGAGGCCAGCCTGGTCTCCAAAGAAAGTTCCAGGAAAGGCGTGAAGCTACACAGAGAAACCCTGTCTTGAAAAATCAAAAAATAAAAATAAAAATGTATTTTATATTTAATTAAAATATAATTTACATCATTTCTCTCCCAATCCCTCCAACCACTTCCATGTTCCCTGTTTCCCCCTAAAATTAATATCTCCTTTTCTTTAGTTATTTTTGTTACACACACATATACACACAGAGACACACACACACACAGAGATAGAGAGAAAGAGACAGACAGACAGAGAGAGAGAGCTTGTTGCCAGGCATGAGGACCTGACTTAGAGTCCCCAGCACTCAAGCAAACCAAAGAGCCAGATGTATGTAGCCCCACCTCAGCACCTGTAACCCCAGGACTGAGGGGTCAAAGACAGGAGGATTGCTGGGGCTTATGTTCATTAGATTAGCTCTAGGTTCTATAGCCGGAGGTTTCTCTGGATGAATCTCTCCTACCTGTGATCCTACAGCTGCTTATAAAGTAGTCACTCAGAGGCTTAATATTAATTATAAACTGTATGGCCGATGGCTCAGGCTTCTTGCTAGCTAGCTCTTACAACTTTACTCAGCTCATTTCTATTAATCTATGCATTGCCACCTGGCTTCATGACACTACCTGTTCTCTCACATCTTGCTTCTCCTGGTGGCAGCCCTCGGTGTCTGCCTCATTCCACCCTCCTTCATCTCTGTCTTCAGTTTGAATGTTCTGCCCAACCTCATTCTGCCCCACCATTGGCCAAACAGTTTTGTTTATCAGCTAGGGAGAGCAAACCATATTCGCAGCATACAGAACGACATCCCATAGCAAGGTTCAGTGAAAGAGTGTGTCTCAGGGGAATAAAGCAGAGGGTGATGCTTGACTTCCTCTTCGGACCTCCTTGTATGTATGAGAGCACACACACACACATGTGTTAACACACACACACACACACACACACATTTCTGAGAGACAAACAATAGAAATAATATGAAAAATGAGGAAGAATATGAAGATAAAATTTTAAGTTCCCTCAAGAAACTAAAGGAGAGAATGGAACAAAATAAACCCAAGAAAACAGAAGAAATACAGTGATAAAAAAAAAAACTTTTGAAATTAAAAGAAATAGAGAAAAACCAATTCAAAAAAACAGCTTTAAAAGTTAATAAAATTGGGGCTGAAGAGATGGCTCAGCAGTTAAGAGCACTAGCTATTCCTCCAGAGGACTGGGATTTGGGTTCCAATTTCCACACGGTGGTTCACCATTAATAATTCTAGTTCCAGAGGATCCGGCGTCCTCTTCTGACCTCTGAGGGCAGCAGCTATGCAACTGATGCACAGACATACATGCAGGCAAAACACTCAAACACATAAAACAAAAATAAATTAATTGAAAAATAATAAAATTGGTAAACAACCTCTAGCAAGACTGGCATAAAGTAAAAAGAAAATATAGGTCACCAAAATCAAGAATAAGATTTTATAGCTATGGGAAAATGTAAAGGAATACTACCAAGAAACAAGAAACTTAATCATTGTAAGATCATTATTGTAGAAAGAATAAACCAATCTCTCAAACAACAAAATGCCAAATCCACCACAAGTGAAAGATATGATCTATAAACTATAAAGCCCTGGATTGTCCTGAAACTGATGTAGGTACATTGTGAGTGTGTGAGTGTGTGTGTGTGTGTGAGTGTGTGTGTGTGTGTGTGTGTGTGTGTGTGTGTGTGTGTAGAGGTTCACATCTTCATTCACTCAACACATTATTATTATTTAAGATAGCCTCTTTCACTGAAACTGGAACTTTCCAAGTCATCTATACTGGCTGGCAAGAAAGCCACAGAGATCTTCTTATCTCTGTTTGCAGTGATCCACCATGTAAAAATAAATTTCCATATCTACATGGTTTCATGGAGACATTAAAAGGATTACAGGACATTAATCTCATCAAGAAAAACTCATTTGATGAGATGAGACCTGGTCAGTACCATGAGCCACTGTAGAATGTGAATCAAGATGGCATTGAGATAATCCTGAACATATATCAGGGGGTCTAGAATAAAAGATAGTGGGCTGAGGATGCAGCTCAGAGTGCTCTAAGCTCAACTCTGAAGGCCCAGCTCCAACCAGAAGGAAGGACAGAACCAGTGACGAACTGGTGAAGGTGTACCAGAACCAGGTTACAGGGGGCTGTAAATGCTATCTCATTTCTAGTAAACAACTCTCAGTTTCTTAGTAAATAAACTTGCAATTACTGTAAGACACAAAATTTTTACTCTTGGACATTTACTTCAGATAAATTAAAACTTGTATTCACTGTGTACAGTCAGTTTTGTTTTAAGAGTCTCAAACTAAATCAGTTCAGACCTATCCATGAGTTTAATGATTAATCTCCTTATGCATCAGCACCACTGAGCACAAGTCACCACTAAAAGGAACAAGCTATTACATATGCACCAACATGGACGCAGGTTAGTTAACTGTGCTGAGTGTGAGGAAAAGCCAAGCATGAATGGTTTAATGACATTTATTTATAAAATATTGCAAGAATGATAGCATTTCAGAAAGGACAGATTAGTGATTGACAGACTTTGTGGGATGGAGGGAAGAGATTAGAAAAGGACAAAGTATAGAATCTGTGAAGGTTTGTGAATCCATCCAGTATGATCACCAGGGTGGTGAATGAGGTCCAGTTATGTCAGATAAGGGTGTACTAAACAAAATATATACACATTCAAATGTCAACAAGTGCATGTAAACCTGTAATTATGTCAATTAAAAATATTTTCCCTGAGAGATGACCTCCCCACCCTGTCATTACCTGAGGCAGGTGGGAGAGCTGGCCCTGAGGTCATAAGAGCTGGAGAGCTGTCCCTGTCCCTCACCAGCAGCAACACTCAGGAGAGCAGGACCTGCACCTTGCCTGGGCAGCACAATAGAGCCAACCCTATTGACGGAGGTGTGGTTGAGCCAGCCCTGAAGTTTTGAGCATGGAAGAGCTGTCCACACTAATCATCTGTCATGCAACTGAGTGAGTGGGGGAGAGATGCTCCCCCATCCCTTGCCCCTTACCACCTACAACAGACTAGTGAGCTGACTCTCCCCCTTACCAGCAGCAAGACTCAGGAAATCAGGCTCTGCTCCTTGCCTGGGCAACACAGTAGAGCTGACCCTGTTGGTGAGGGTGTGGGTGAGATAATCCTGAGGGTGTGAGAGTGGGATAGCTGGCCACACCCCCTCATCTACCAGGTGATGGTGAGGGCAAAAGAACGATGCCCCTCACCATTGACCCTGCCACCTACAGAGTACATGTGTGGCTTTTGTTCAACTTTCCTTTAGCTGTACCCACACAACTAAGTATAAGCACATTCAAGATACATTAAGAAACTACAAAACATTGACAATTTTTTGAATCAAATGCTAACTGTATTGTTGTGCTATCCTTTCAACTTTTCTATTTGCCTGGACATTTTATTAATAAAAAAGTTGGTAGGAACAAACCCTGCTGCCTCACTGGGGATTATATGATCTTTTCTGTCCCTTCCCATCATGGTATTCAGACACTGAAGTTCAAATCTTGGCTCTGATATTTATCAGCTGTGTCCTCTGGGTCTTAGCTTTTTCTCATGTATAAAGATGAAAGCTTTGGAGGAGCTCTAAAATTCTGTGTATCTTAAGGTCACCAGAGAAATTGATTTGAAATCTCTGGGTAACCCATTCACATTATGAACGGCCCTTGTGGCAGTACATTTTTGCTTCCAATCTGTAGCTCTCAAACAGTAATTTAAGAGCTCCCGTCTTCTCAGCCCAAAAGGGGAAGAAGGGAGAAGGGCAAGCAAGTGTTCTTCAAATGCTTGGAAATCATTCTTCCCTCCCTGTTGCCTGCTTCTTTCCCAAGTCTGTTGTCCTCAGCCGATCACACCAACGTGCGGCATCACAACGCCATGTGCCAGCCTCATGTCTTTCCACTGGCCACAGTCAGCCATATTTTACTTTCCTCTGTATCTTTTCCAAAATGTGTGTCCGTTCTAGGCCTAGTTAATCCTAGTTAATTTACTTTGATTGCTCTGAACTGCCCATTGTAAATTCTCCAGTCAGAAGTCCATATTTGTTTATGATTCCAGGAATGCTAATTTATTCTTTTCCAAAGCATGATTATGCAGACTTACATAAAAACAACTGTCTTTACCCAGATAACAATAATACCAAATTCATGAATGCTAAAGCTACTGTGTGTGAAACGGTGGCACGGAATTTGTCCACGGCCCATGTGCATCCTCTCTGGTCTTTAAATCATCTCCTAATTGATTGTATTACCTAGTGCAGTGTAAATGCCATGCAAATAGGTGTTGTCTTGCATGGTTTAGGGAACCATGACAAGGAAAGGATAATGCACACGCGGTGCGTGTGTTTCTTACTCTTTTGTGAACAGTTTCACTCTGTAATTGGCCGAGTGAAAGACAGGAAATCTGTAGATAACCCTGGATTCAGTTTGCTAAGTTTATTTCATGCAACCTTGAAATTTTGTATTATTGCAATTAAAAATGCAAGCCCTTTTAACTTATGTTCTTTCTTAGAGGCATACCATATTTATAGGTTGATATTTCCCCAAATTATGTTTTTGGTACAAAAAACCAGTTCCTAAGTTTTTTATTTTCTGACCATCGCTTACTGTGAAAGATGAAATCATCATCATTTGAAGGCCTAAGTTACACACGACAGTGTCTTCTTATAAAGTGAGTTTACCACCTATGATAAAGTTCAGACACTGTAAATGTGGCACCTGTTAAAGAACTAAAAGGAAAAAAAGAATTTGTTTCCATGACACCAACAAAAAGGGGTCTGTCTGCTTAATGATACCACTAAAAGACTGCAAAGATGGATGGATGAAAGAACTGTGGATGAAGGCAAGCATCCCTCCCTTTAGCCAGGAGGAAGGTCTGTAGCTTACTAGATACAATTATCCTGTGGTAAATCGGTTCTTTCGTCCCAGCTCAGTGTTCCGCCTAGACCAGCAATAACAAACTGATGACCTGTGGCCTTGTGTGCTGTGTTTAGTCATATGTGCCAACTGGCCCTTTAAGACATTAGACTTGTCAGTGGCCGAGTCCTGTTCCTGGAACTAAATGTCCTCTGGTCTTCTAGTTTGCTGAATACTACCTTTGGGCCTGCACCAAACCTCGGGGAGGGCATGCATCTCAGCCTCTGAGACACCTGGACATGCTGCAGAGCCATCATGGACAGGCCTCGGGGAGCGGAAAGGGGACAGTCACTGTTCATTGAGATCTAGAGGGAATAATGGGAACCCAGGTCCTTCTCTAGAAGAGGAATCTTTCTCACTTGCTACTGCTGTCAGAGTGGGGCATGCTGTGGGCAGAAGAAGAGAAGATGCTTATTATTTAGAACCAAAGGATAAATCGCAGTTATCTTGTGACTTGGAAGTCCTCATTCTTAGCTCCCACTGGAAAAAGCACCTCAGAGTCAGAGACAGACACGTGTAAGAAACCTGGTTAAACAAATATTTGCTTGCATGCATTTAAAACAGAAATACAAATCTGTCTATCACACGATGCACAATTCTCATTCCTGTACATTTTTATTCTAGTGAGATGGAAGAACAGTGCATCTGAGAGATGGAGGTTAGGAGGCAACCAAGAGAGACAAACTTATAATGTCAATGTGGTCTAGCTGGACCCTGCTTACTCCTGGACTTCCGAGATAAAGATTGCTGGGAGCATGTGGCTGCAAACTGCTTAGGGATGTAGGACACATTTGGATAGTAATGACCGGAGGTGGATACTCACATTCTGCCCATGAGATTGCTGGTGCACAGAGGTACAGTGTAATTCCTCATGGGCATCCTCTCTGTACTTATGTGCTCGTATGTTAACTCCGATGGGTGCTTGTGAGTGTGAATGAAATGGGGAATGTGGAACATGGGGCACATGGTACCTGGTACATGCCAGCTAATCACCATATAGCATCCTTGATTCTTTCTTCTAAAGCCAGCTAAATGGAATTTACTCAGGATAAAGGTATATCTTGTGTCTGCATAATCACCACCATTTCTGGTCTAATCTGGTGCCTTACACACTGAAAGAAAATGCCCTATGTATGATGTTTCAAAATTAGCCCAGAGGACAGCAAAGAAATCTCTTCTTTTTGGTAGTTTTGAATTAGGTGGAAGTAAGAATCATATGTATAGTCTCTCCAAGGTATCTAGTGTGGAACACAAAAGCTCTTCCAATGATTCTTAGAAAATCTATGACTTTTTTCTTAAATACTAAATAGCAAATGCTATTGTTGGATTTTTTTTAAGAACCTTATTCTGGATTCTAATGATGTTAGACAAATGAGTTAGCAAAGAATCCAGAGATTAGTAGATGTATGTCTGTTCAATGAGTGAGGAATAGCAAAGGAAAGGTTTGGCCTGTGTGATAGTGCCCTAGCCCTTTATTTCACCCATATAATCCCAAGCTACCATAGTCAATCAAATTACTCAAGTATGTTGTCAGAGCCTCACAGAGACTTAACCCTTTCCTGTCCCGGAGATTGATTTATCTGGTGACCTTGAATCTAGACAAGGCTCATCAGCCCAAACAGATGCAGCAAGTCTTCCCCGGTGTCAGTCCCTGGAGAAATCTCTTCAGAGATAAGCATGGCAGACAGAAAAAATAGCCCAGTCTACTGTTCACAGCCTATGTGGGATGCCTTGATGTTATCCACTAGAAAGAGACGTCTCTGCCTCCAGGCCAAGTTTCCCATTTAGAGATATTTATTTGTATGGTTCTTGCCAGGAACTTGTTTGTTTGATATTCATATATTGTACTCTAAAAGAAAAATTACTCACCAGACGCTTGGTAAGTGTGGGGAAAAAAATACTGTGGAAGACTACTGCAGTAGGGCTGATTATAATTGGAGAGAAAGATTGAATTTGACCTTGACAGCAGCAAGGACAAGTGGGGCTTTGTACTCAGCAGTATGCTGAGGGAGTAGATGAAAAAGTACTACAGGGAACTTGGTTAGGGGTCCAAAGATGGAGCCAAGGAGAAGAGGAATCTGATTAGCTGTCAGCAGTGGAAGATTCTCAGTAAATGGCTTTTCAGAATTCTTCATAAAAATGGGAAAGCTTCCTCAAGAAAGTGAAAATTGCTCAGGACTTACAACGTGATGAGTCGGTTCCACAAAAAGAAGAGTGTTCTAAATGGGTTGGAAGAACGAGAAGAAACAGTCTGGAATCCACACATTGTTCAGCCTCTCCTTTCAGTTACTAGTTCTTCACTGAATTTTTCTCTAAGTTTCAGGCATACTGGACAAGAGAGCCACAATCCTTTTTCCAATTGTGCAATGAATTCTTCTCACAATTTCATTGAGCTTATCTGGAAATGGACTTCATCGTGTTGTCTAAGATAACAGTTTGCCAACATATGGGATTTTTTTTCTGGATTTATTGCACTTTGAAGGTTATTATTCATTACTGGTCTAAACCAAAGAGTCACTGGTAGTGTTCTCCAGTGTTGTGAAAATCATCGATGCCCCTTCTCTCCGTGCTCACAGTAGCTGATGTACTCTAAATGGGAAAGGGTGAGTCTAGAGTTACTGTTATCACACATTTCCAACTGTCTCATCCTATTTTAATTGTAAATCTGTTCTGTAAGAACCAGTCTTAGTCATGATCCTCAGTCCCTCAGTACTTTCCCTGGCACTTGAGATTCCTATGGTCAGCAGTTCCTTACAGTATTTACATGTTGTCTCAGGATGCAGAGATTTATAGAGGGGTCAGTGAAATCAATGACTCCTGGATGCAGAGGAGGAAACAGAAAGGTCTAGCCTTCTCTCCTGGGAACGTGCTGTGAACAGAATTAGGAAAATCATCCCTGTGGTTTGATTAACAGAAATGAAACAGTTTCATCAATTTTAGCATTCAAGGAATAAAGCAGGAAAGAAAATTTGAGATCGAATTTTCCAGAGGCAGAGGAACAATTTTTTTCCTCTCTGGATACTAAACTAATTATTCTCTAAAGTGGGTCCTATTTTTGAGTGTTTTCCAGTTATCTTTCTCTGTGATTTTGTTAAGTATAGGCACCCAATTCCTTCTATGTTGAAAGATGCATTTTCTCTTTTTGTGAGAATTTAAGATGTATTTATATGAATAGGCAATGCACTTCCCAAATTCTGTTTTGCTATTTAGAGTGTGGAATATTTGGGAACTACTTTGATGATAAGATAAATGTTGCTGATGTTTTACAATGTCTCCTGCAGTGTAATGGCAGCAATAAATAATAACTGCTGGCTCTAATTGCTTAGAGAATTGCCAAGTGATAATCTGTGGTGTAATTAAATGAAAGAAACCAATGTTGTCTTTAACCACTCCTATAAAATAATTCCCCAGAGAGGCATCAACGCTTCCATGGGGAAAGTTACCTGGTGAGACAAAATAAACCAATCCCACACCTAAAATAAAAATCACTGACCGCCATCTCCTTTATTTTTATTGTTTGTTTCCTTTTGTTGATTGTAGCCAGAAGTTTCTCAGTCCCGCCTGGCCCTGTGATCTCATAACTGCTTATAAAGTAATCACTCAGAGGATTATATTAATTACAAATTGTATGGCTTTATGGCTTCAGCTTCTTGCTAGCTAGCTCTTTCATCTTAAATTAAACCCATTCCTATTAATCTATATGTTGCCATGTGGCTGTGGCGTTACCGGTCTGCTGGCATCTTGTTGCTCCTTTGGCAACTGCTCCAGTCTCTCTCGACCCCGCCCTTCTTCTCTCTGTATCTCTGCTTGGATCTCCTGCCTGACTGTAAGCTTCCTTGCCATAGGTCAAAACAGCCTTATTTATTATCTATTGGGAGCCACATATATTTGCAGCATACAGAAAGACATTCCACAGCACTTCTCCTCTTCTGTCTAATCAAAAAGGAAAGTTTTAACTTTAACATAGTAAAATTATATATAACAAAACAGTTATCAAGCAAGAATTACAGTTACAATATCTAGTCTATTTGTATTTGGCAAAATTAAAGAAAATATTCTATCATCTATTCTATTTCTGTGAGCCTAAAGTTTTATATCTAATTTATCTTTTATTGTGACTAAGGAAAATTATATCTAGTCTTCAACTGCATCAAAGACCCCCAGAAGGATATAAAATTATCTGAGTAAACAGGAAGCAACTTCCACAACTCTAGAAAAGACAGAGACATCTGGCTGTCTGGACAGTCATCCAAAGTTCCTCTGTAACACTGGAACATCTATCTTGAGCCCACAGGTCTAGAATCTCTGGCATAGCTTTCAGTGATGCAGGAAATTTTAAGGACTGTTCCACCCATTCTGGAAAAGTTCATCAGTAGCTTCTCCCCATGTCCTGTAGAATGTCTGACAGCTTCTCCTGTGAAGCGGGAACCTGAAGGACCATCTCACCTTGCAAAGTTCAGTGGTCACCTTCCTATGGGTCCTGCATGTCCAGTTTATATAGCATCCTGTCAAGCAGTCAAGGCAAGGACACTTTTTTTTCCCAGTGGCTAACTTCTGCCACAAAGAAAGCAAACTCCATAATGAGTTTCTTCAATGCCCATCATCCTCTTTGAAGTAATTGGTGCTGCCAGGAGCAGACATGTCTTACTGTCCAGAAAAGTCTAAGTTCTTAAAACATTTTAAATGCCATATTTCATAGGTATTTGAAGTATTTGAAGACTACCTATCTATCTGAAATAATCTCTGTATATCTAGAAAACCTTATTAACATGACCATAAGTTTGACTATTATAGATGACTATTAATTTGCATTTTAATTATATATTACATTTTTAAATGAGCTTCATAGCACAATACCCTAACAAGAGTAGAAATATATTAAATAGTATAACAAAATTAACTTTAAATTTGTATCAATAAACTAAAATCCATAACAATGTAAAACATTTCAAACAAGTTGTTGCTCTTTAAAAGTAGATTTAGTAATCTACCTTTTCATCCTATCATATCTATATCCCCTTTTCTTCTTTAGAAAGAGATTGCATTTATAGTCAACCCACTTTAAATAAAAATAAACATTCATAAAAAAATATTTTGGGAATTTGGACATAGCATCCCATACTACTTCCTGCTGATTGGGGGTGCTGGCGATCTTATGGGGATCCTGATAAAATTAAGAATTATGGTCAAGTCCTGACTGGAGTATTCTGTGAGGCTACATTGTCTCAGCCAGTTGCTTTGAAGCTGTTTTGGATGTTGGATCATCTGAGCCATGGTATTATCACAGACCTTTCAGGGATCTTAGTTGATCAGACTGTATTAGCTTGGAAACAATCCACAGGTTCTCATCTTCTGTGGAAACAAAAGCAGAACCTCTTTTCCAAAGCAATGTATTCTTAGACACAAATTTTGAAGTCAAGATATTGGTTTAACCTAGTAGCCCCTACAATCAAATGTCTTTCTACCGTTAAAAATCCCAAAGACAACATAATCTCTGTGTAATTTCCACTTTACGTGTCTTATTATATTTTTATATATTATTTTACCTTTTTAAGAGTTTATTTTATTTTTATGACTATATCCTTTTTCTTCTCTCTCTCAAGCCTACATACCTTTTTACACACATTGTAAACCATTTAGAGGTTTATTCTATCTGAATCTGTCTTCTTGTGTATCTATAATCCTTTCCTGGCCAGGAGAGACTTTAAACTGCTAAGCTGCACAGCATCTTTGGCTGTTGACTCCGCCCCATTCCAACATGGCACAGATACCATAAGTCACACTTACCTCCCAAATTCTGGGAAGCAATATTAAGTAGTATGCCTGTGTGTATGTGTGTGTGTTGTTTTGTTTTGTTTTGTTGTTGTTTTGGTTTTTTGAGACAGGGTTTCTTTGTGTAGCTTTGATGCCTTTCCTGGAACTCACTCTGTAGCCCAGGCTGGCTTCAAACTCACAGAGATCTGTCTGCCTCTGCCTCCCGAGTGCTGGGATTAAAGACAGGTGCCATCACTGCCTGTTGTATACCTGTGTTTTTAAGCCCCTGCCTATGCTCCCAAGCCTGCAGGCAGCAGCTGGGAGAAGCCTCATTTTATTGAAGCCCAGCTCATCAGAAACCATGGGAGTCTGGCATGTTGTGCTAAAGCCTGCTGCAGCCAGGGGACAAGTCTCTGTACCACAGGCGACCATGAGTGACATGAACTAGGAAAGTGCTCTTAGCTACATTTATAATCTCTTTCAGGTTTTAGGTGGAAACTGGGCACCAATTGAATGAATTGTTTTGCCCTATGTCCATTATTTTATGTTAGAATTTTAATATCAATCTCTCTCTCTCTCTCTCTCTCTCTCTCTCTCTCTCTCTCTCTCTCTCTCTCTCTCCCTCTCTCTCTCTCTCTCTCTCTCTCTCTCTGACTTCCACAGTTAGGTAAAAGGAAATGATGAAATTATGTTCTAACTGGGGAGCAGAAAGTAGGGTCACAAGAACTCTCAACTCACTGGCTTACAAGACAATTACAGAGATCCCATATGGTAGAAGAGGAGTAGAAGAGGAAATCTGCATCCTTCAAGATACCTGCTGACATCCTCCACATATGAAGCCCTCTCACACACAGGAAAATAAACTGACAAACAAATAAGTGTAAATTTAAATATTAAATTGCCATTCTTATTCTTCATAACATGCTTGGCTCAGCTGGGTGTAGTGGGTACCTACAGTTCCTTTTAGTGATAAAGCTAAGATTTTCATATCTCTACCTTAATGTAAAAGGGCAGATCATTTATGTCTGTGTCTGCCAACTAACTCTAATAGTCACAGCACTCTGGGTTCTACCCATTTACCATTTCTCCAATTAAAAATAGCTTTAATTTTTTAAGTGATGGAGTTTACAGGAGACTTTTTTTTCCCTCCAGGCTATGAAAGCACTTACACTCTGGCTTCAGGAGATAATCAAGCTACGGGTGACAGGTGTTATTTGTGAAATATTAAGCAGTAGAGGTGATCTAGACAAAGGATTCTTCCCATTAGACTTTCTTTCTGGTGCCTTACCCATGAAGTACAGTGTACTCAGAGATCAGCATCTCCCTGGGTTTGAGAGCTGTAAGGGTCACACTAGCCTTGAATCCTTCAACTTTTAAGATCCAATTGAGGTGTCCTGAAGAAGATGCAGTCATTGAAGAGTGACAGCAGTTAGAAATCAGCAGCTTACAAACAAATTGTATTTCCATAAATGAAGATTGTGACGCTAGTCTCATGATATAAATAATGCATTATGGCTTCTCCTTGCTGTCTCTCATGAATTTAATTGATTGCTGCTGATTCCATGGCTTGTGATTAAGAAGATCAGATTTCATCTATCTATGTATCTATTCACTTATTTATTTTGGGGTTTTTGAGACAGGGTTTCTTTGTGTAGCTCCAGCTATTCTGGAACTACTTCTGTAGACCAGGCTGGCCTCAAACTCACAGAAATCCATCTGTCTCTGTCTCCTGAGTGCTGGGATTAAAGAAGGGTGCCACCACTGCCCATCAGTGAAATTAATTTTATTTATGTATATGTGTGTACACCACATGTGTGCAAGTGCCTGCCAAGGCCACCCAGAGGTCTTTGGATCCGTTGGAACTGAAGTTACAGGAAGTTGTAAGCCATCTGCTAAGGATGCTGGGAAATGAACTGGGTCCTCAGGAAGAGCTATAAGTGCTTCTAACTCCTGAGCCATTTCTCCAGCCCCAAGGCTAAATTGATGGGTGATGTCATTCTGTATGCTGTGAATGTGTTTCTCTGATTGGTTGATAAATAAAACGCTGATTGGCCAGTAGTCAGGCAGGAAGTATAGGCAGGGTAAGGATATGAGGAGAATTCTGGGAAGAGAAAGGGCTGAGTGAGGAATCGCCAGCCAGACACAGAGGAAGCAAGATGTGAAGGCAGAACTGAGAGGAGGTACCAAGCCACGTGGCTAAACATAGATAAGAATTATGAGTTAGTTTAAAAATAAGAGCTAGTCAGAAATAAGCTTGAGCTAATGGCCATACAGTTCATAAATAATATAAGCCTCTATATGTTTACTTGGGCCTGAGCAGCTGCAGGGCAAGTGGGTAAGAGAGATTTTTCCTGACCGTGGGCCATGCAGGACACAGGAAAACTTTCAGCTACACTAGATTTTTTGTTTTGTTTTGTTGGTTTTTGTTGTTGTTGTTTTTTGAGACAGGGTTTCTCTGTGTAGCTTTGTGCCTTTCCTGGAACTCACTTTGTAGACCAGGCTGGCCTCGAACTCACAGAGATCTGCCTGCCTCTGCCTCCCGAGTGCTGGGATTAAAGGTGTGTGCTACCACTGCCCAGCTTAGATTTTTTTTAAAAAAGAGAAATGATAAGCTAATTTTATAAACTTTAATCAGATGATGGAGTTTCTAAGTTCAGTCTCTCCTTATCCTTATGGTGGGAATTACTCACAGTTTGGAGGGCTCAGATTTTTAATTATAGACAGCTAATTTTAGAACCTGTGTTCCCCTTGGATTTTTAGATCTTGTGATTCTTCCAGAATATATTGATCACTTTATTAAGCACAACATTTTGGAGTTTTGTTGTCAGTAGGCATTGTTCTGAACTAATTAAAATTATGAGCTATGGTGTGTCTTCCATGACAGTCTGCACACTATTTTCAGAGTTGGTTACTTTGAAAAGCTGTTTTCTGGTTGCAAGTGACTGTAGAGTATCACCGAGAGGGAAGAGGTTCCAAGTGTAGGGCCATTCAAAGCACTGCAGCACCATCAGAGAAATGTTTTCCTCACATAAAGTTCTTAACATGAAAATGATTTTATGGTTCTGAGTCAGATCAACTCAGGAAAAGGAATATCCATTTCAAGGAGTGACTAGTACATTGTCATAAACACAGTTCAAAACCTGTAAAGGCACACTGAATTCTACCAGTGCCCACATGAGAGGTAATGTTTATGACCCTGACCTGGTGGATATGATATTAGCTGTATATCTAATGCTATTCAAAGTTTTGTGGGATATCAGTACATAAGTATATCAACCTAAATGTGGTGTGGGGGGAAGGTGAAGGGTGAGCAAGCTCTCCACTGTGAAATTACTCAGTCATTGTACAGAAAGGCTGGGGAACTTGGAGAATGGCCATATGCTTTTGGATAATGAATGTAGGAAAGCCTTAGTTTGAGAAGCTCTAGTTGGAGACAGAGATGCCAGAACAGAAGAACTAAAAACAGTGCTTATTTAACTATATTAAGTGCTCATTTGCATTCTTGACATTCTTCCTAATCCTTACTTTTCTGATACTCCTCAGTCAAGGGAGTTACCAAAATAGATAAGCATGAAATTAATTTTCCATCCTTGTTCAGTAATGGATAGAATGCTCACTTCCATTGAAGTTTATTCTTACTTTTTTTATTCTCCCTGCTCAATAAAGATTGCTGAGTGAGGTAACCCCCATCCTCAGTTTCATTTTAAGTATCATTAGGGGATCTTTGGGGACTAGTTCTTTCTCATCAAACAAAATGCTTTTCATACCAGCCTTTCTGTCTGTAAATGTATACCAAGCATTCATTATTAACTGTTCTATAGTATTGTTTCCTCACTGACTTCATTCACCCACACACAAACCTTATGCACATGCAAGTATGGCCTTTACACTAATCAAAACCAAATCCGAGCCAAGGGAGTTGGCACATGCATGTAGTCTTGACTGCTTGAGAGACCGAGATAAGAGGTTCACCTGAATGCAAGTGTTTGGGAACAGCCAACTAAGAACAACAACAACAGACAAAAACAAAACCTCATAAAAAAAAAAAAGCAGCAAATGCAAATGCAAGCCTGAAAGACTTCGTGTCTTCTGCTTGCACCCATGGTGCTCATGGTGTCTCATAGCATGTCACTCTCCATTCATCTGACCCTGGGTGGGAAAAGCACTAGAAGACACACAGTGGGCATCTGTCATAAGCATGGAAGGCACTGAATTATGAGAACGCACCTGCCAGTAAGTTCAGAGTGGGCTTGGTCTGCTTTCAGTATCTGGAAATATGTGGGGATGTTGCTTGACTTGCCTTTCCTCCTTCCATCACTAGCAATCATTTCTTGAGCTTCTACTATGTGGGAGAGATGGTGATTGCCTAAGATTAAGAGGGAAATATACAAGGCTCCCAACTCAACTAGAGCTCACAGAGTAGCCTAGAGAGGCAGATATACTTATAGTGCAAGAAGGACAATAAATAGTCTCGCCTGAAGACACATTGCCTGCTTATAGCGGCTTTCATTCATCTGACAGGAATGCCTCAGTGTGGGCCATGTTAACACTAACAGTAACATAGTGTGCTGCAGCCATTCTGACTCACTTCCTACCTCCTGGAGATCCACCATGTTTCTCTCTGTATAGGGAGTCCTGGGGACTGTCCCTCTGGTTTCTTACATCTACCATTTCCTTTTATTCTTATCCCTTGTATGGCAGCCACCTACCTCTAACTAGGCTTGCTTCTAGACCCTGCTCCTACTCAAGTCCCAACTGAACATCTGGATCTCTCCAGGTCCAGCTGCTGTCATCGCCTTTCTCATCATGTACTCATGAGCTGTCCCTACAGGCAGAATGAAGGTGGATCACAGCAATTTTCTGACTCATTTTTATAATTGTTTCACTGGCCCCATACTACAGGACCATGCCCTTCTTCCAAACATAGAGTGATGTTTTCAAATTATACTTGTTTACATGTCCCTTTCTGTTCTTTGCCTTTCAATTTTGGCATCTAAATGTTGTTTTAACTTCGGCACAGTAGCTGTGCCTTATCTTAGCCAGCAACTGTAGCTCCTCAGTCACTGGCCTGCTAGCAGCTGCCTGGAGAGAATTGTGTTCTTGCAGGCACTGGCCCTACTGTGGCCACTAAAGGTACCTATAGCTAAATCTCTGTTCTACTAACTATAATTAAGAGTCAAGATGGAAAAGCTGGGGTGAAAACCTGTGAGCTCAGAGGCTGAGTAGCAGCTAGCTAATCCACTCTCCTTGCTGACATCCAGGCATGACCCATGCTTCTGCTTTGCCAAACCAAAGAAGAACTTGCACCACTCCAAACTCCATCCTACTACTCTCTGTCTCTCTGTCTCTCTGCCTCTCTCTGTCTCTCTGTCTCTGTCTCTCTCTCCCCCACCCCCCTCTCTCTCTCATGCCCTCTGAGGCTCTATGATTACTTTCTGCCAACTAGTTGCTAATGCGGCCTCCTGTCCCAAGGTTAATTTTATTTACAAATGTAGTGAAGAGTTTTACACAAATGAAAACTTGGGGTTCACAGTGTGATCTAATATCTTGCAATATCTAAACCTTCCTGTTCTTCATGGAACAATTAAAGATTTTCTGAACACTCCCAGACTGAAGTGAGCTGTTCTTTTTATAGACCCCAAGCAGATTGCAAACCCCTAGTACTTTCTGTCTGATTCTGTACTTCTTCATGCAAAAGTAAAAGCCATCATGAGCATCAGCATCTTCTATGTATGGTTCTGAGCCAGTCACTTCATGATGGCTTCATGTGTTTTGTCTCACTTTATCAGTATTAGGTAGTTGGGTGCCATGATCTTTCCTCAGAGACGAAGCTAAGTCAGAGAGAGACTTACCAAGACTAGGAGGAGTACCCAGGACTTGCATCTAATCTTCCGAACTCCAAACATACTTTTGTGACCTTGTCACCCTCCATGCCCATTTATTGAACATCTCCTGTTGGTTTCCATGTATTAGACAAAACAGAAAAACACTCCTTTAATCCCTTACATCATCCACAAAATAGATCTTCACTACATCTTTGAACAGAGACTTTTCTGATCCCTTATACAGTTTCAGGTTTTCCAATCTTATCTCATATTGCTCTGTTTGGACATTCGTGGTCTTATGGAGGTCTTTTGCTTGTATATTATGATTTCCTATTTTGTGTTTGTATGGGTTTTTTTGTTTGTTTGTTTGTTGTGCGTGTGTATGCATGTTTCTTCTTTTTTAAAAAAACATTCTGGTTTGTTTGTAGTTTTTGTTTGCCTGTTTGTTTCCTAAAGAGAGAGAGAAAGAAAGGGCATGGAATTGGGTGAGTGGGAAGGTGGGGAGGATTTGGGAGCAGTTCAGGGAAAGAAAATGATGATCAGAATGTATTATATGAAAAAAGGTTTTTATATAAAAAAAAGAAAGGAAGGAAGGAAGGAAGGGAGGGAGGGAAGACACTGACTAACCATGAATTGGACTATTGAATCAGAGGACCCATGTGCTCCCTAATCATGCACTGGACTGACGGCTGAAGTAAGTGGGCAAACACACTTAGTGACTTAATATGCACTTCCTTCTCTGAAATTCTAGGAAGGTTTGGAAGACTGGGACCAAATGTGATGAAATATTGTTTTTGTTTTGTTTTTTTTATTCAACTTATTCTTTGTTTAAATCAAAAGAGAATTAACCATAAGTGAAATTATTGTGCACTTAAGTGTACACACACACACACACACACACACACACACACATACACACACACACACACACACACACACACTATTTGTATTCTTGTTCTGTAAACAAAATCAAAGAGACCAACAGTGACTTTTCTTGTCATGCCTAGAAAACATTATCTAGATAGAGGCAGTCTGGTCCTCTGGATTTTGCCTTCCTCTAACATTCTTTGAGTTTTAAGTGTAGATGTATTCGTTGAAGGTAGACACCCCATGGTCACTCACTATTTGCACTGACATATTTTTATTATTTTGAAAGTTCACACACTATATATATTTTAATCATATTCATTCTCAGAACCTCCCTTTAACTCCTCCCAGATTCACCACTGTCTCTCCACCTTCCAATTTCATTTCTTTTTAAAATTCAATGACCTGTCAACTCCAATTAGTGTTGTTCATATTTTTCTTGGTGTGGGGCAAGCCGCACACTTCAAGAAAACTGACTCTCCCCAAGAAACCATCAAATACCCATAGCTCCTTAGAGCTGGAAGTTCATGAACACTTCTTCCCGCTCTATCCTAGAATGTTGACCGGCTTGGTCTTGTGTGGGTTTTGTACAGGCAACCTCAGGTGCTATGAGTTGATGAGTGAAGTGGTCCTGTCATATCCAGAAGACACTGCTTTGCTTTGGTCCTCCATGATCTCTGGATTTTATAATCTTTCCACCTCCTTTTCCTCTGTAGTCCTTGAGCCTTGGGGAGGGGTGTGATGTAGATGTTACATTTCTGACTAAGTACCCCATGGTCACATATTCCTTGCACTTTGACCAGTTATGCGTTTCTGTGTTAACCTCCATCCACTGCACAAAGAAGCTTCCTTGATGAGATCTGAGAGCTGCACTGGCTTAGGACTGGTCCACCCTTCAGTTCACAGCAACCCTCATTATCTGCATTTCCCCACCACCACCCGTCATGGCTCTCTGTAGTAGCCTGTGTCTGCTACAAAAAGAAGCTTCTTTAATGAGGACTGAGAGCTACAGAGTCACCACAGTCATGAATTCACAGTGGCTTTGGTTGCCTGCATAAGACCTGCCCAAAATCAGGCCAGCCAGCATTTTTTAATGGAATGGGATGGATTACATCTGTGAGTATAAGTGTAAGTGTTTAGAATACATTTAGAAATGTTATTGGTTTAGGAAAATGGTAGCAGTAGCTTCTCCTCTAAGGTCTATGACCCCTCCAGCCATAGATAGTTGCCTGGGTTTACAATACCTGCCATAAATTCCCTCACATCTGATGGGCCTTAAGTCCAGTTAGACACCTGTTGTGTAATAGTAGTACCACTACTGTATGGTTAGGGATATCTTGCCAAGCTGGTCATTGCTGTAGTTCACAGGCTTTAAAGATGGGTGGGATTATCAGTTGCTTTCCTGTCTTGGCAGCTTGCACAGAACCTTCCAGGACCACAGGAGCTAGTCTTCATGGAGGGGCTTCTAGGTCAGTTACAGTTTGAGTCCTCTGAATTCTGTGTCCAGAGTATTCAGTATCTTCAGCAATACCCTCTGGGAGGCAAGCAAAGACAACAATAACGCCTATATGTTGTTGTGGGAGTCTCTTGGACACTTCCCCAACTTCGACCAACCACTTAAAAAGAGGTTCCTCATGCCAGGCGCTAGGAGTTTTGTTAGATACGTATTTTCACATAAGCTTATAAAATGTGTCCCTATGGACTTTTCAGATATCCTTTATGTTATTTATCATAGCTTCCTTTCATCTGGACTGCACTCCCTCCTCCCCAGTGACAGCCCCCTCCCATTTCCTGTCCCTCTTCATAATTTCTGTATTGCCTCTTGTATCTGCACTATTTCAAAACCAGGGCCCTGTTACCAGATTAGATTGTGTTCTGTCTTCAGAAAACAGTGGTTGGGTTGTGGCAAAAGTCTGCACTCATGCTTCACACAGACAACTTCAGCACTGACTCTAATTGTTTTTCCTGAACCACACACACGCTAAATCAGACTTCTGTAATCTGAACTGAACCCCAGATTAAGAAAGTAGATAGAACACTAGCCTGCCTCTTTTCTCCAACTCCACATTGTGGAGCTTGGCATTGTGTTCTATAAGATGCTACTAGTATTCAAGACATGATTCCACCTGAGACTGTGGTTGCGAAGGCCAGGTTTCTCATACTGCAATTACTCATGTCAACAAGCGGTGAATTATTCTGGTGTTACAAGGAATCTTATCCTTATGCTAACACAAATTCAAAAGTTTTCTATACTTACCTATTGGGGAAAATTATAAAGGCCACTCCACGTAGTTAAAAGGAAGATTTATTTAGTGGATGACTTACAAACGAAGGAATAGATAGGTTGCGGGGGTCTGGGGAAGGTGTATCGCAATCCAGCGGTGTTCTCTGGAGCTCTGCACAGTCAACCTCCACCGTCCAGGGTCCAGGCACAGAGAGCGCGCACAGAGAGAGCGCTGGCCCATCCAGCTCTCGGGTTTCCAGCGCCTCCCCTCGCCCCGCCTCATAGGCGTGACAGTTGCCAGAGTCTCAATGGGGGTTGGAACTTCCAGATCCAAGCTGGAATGGCAACCTACTACACTTACCAAAATAATATGAAACTAAAAGAAATGAAACTTATTTGTGAAGTTTTCTTTGTTTCCATGGTGTGCCCCTCCTCACTGCCTCCTTACTTCCTCCCTTCCTTTCTGTATCCGTTTGAGAGATCATCCTATCAGATTGTGGGGCAGAAGCTAGGATTCTGCCTTCTCTTCTCGTCTCTTGTTCAGGAAAGTTTGAGTGTCTAACTAAAATTTAAGAGAGTAAATTTAAGATTAAACTTTTGTTCATATTAACCCTGCTACAAGGAAGCCAAATTGTTTTGTCAGCAACCTTCTCGGCACTGATGTTTTTAGAACTCAAACGTTTTTTACTTTTCACTGTCACACTGAAGAATAAGGATGAATAGGTCTGGGAAGACAATAACACATGGATCAATGATGTTGTCAAATCACATAGGAATTGTTAGAACCTCCTTAAGAGAGTGTGTCACCCAAGTTCCAGACCATATGCCAAAGACTCTTGGACCTAAGAGAGGAAGAAACAGGTTCACTTGAGTTTTGCATACTTCCCATTGTTCCCACACTGAAACATGGTGACCAGGAAGGGTATCCCCACACCTCATCAGTACAGATGCTTTCCCATTCAAAAATATCTATTGCACATTTCTCTTTGCCAAATGCTTTCACAAAAAAGAAGCTTCCCCGTGGAGAAGCAAGAAGCTACCTTTTGCTGAGCATCATTCTTGAGGGTATTTGCATGTGTGAGAAGTGATAGAGGCGCATCCCTAGAGTTCAGTCCATTTGCCATCATATCAAACAGGGCTCTTGTTAGCCTGGAGGCCAAACCAGAGGAGCTCCATTGAGTATGTCCTCTCTTTGTTTTCTGAGTCATCACTGTCAGTTAAGATACTGGTCAATATGAAGGGAGTCTTAGATGGAATGACAAAATATGGAAGAGTGCATAAATAAACGTTTCTAGAACTGTGACTAAGACAGAGGTACCGGGATAAAAACCATGTTTGACATTACTCAGTGGTTTATTGTGACCTTTAAAATTTGTAAGAAAAACATTCATAGACATTTAGTCACATTATTCAGTAAATATTAAAATTTACAAGAGAGCTTTAATTCAAAATATTAATGACTTCTTGCTACAACAGAAAAATTACTGCAGGAATATGTACTGTTGTTGTGGAACTGACTGAGAAGTTCTCTTCCATTCTTCCTGAGAACAAGGATTATTTACAATCCCATTACGCCTCTATATGGTCATCTGCTCAGATATGACCTCTTTTTCTTATTTCGGTCAAGCCTTGGGAGTGAAGTCTTAGAATCTCCTACAATGTCAAGACAAATGAGTCAGTTCTTAAAAGCTCAACTTCTTCTAACTGGTAACCGCTATTTTACACTATTTCGTTTCTCAATTGTAGTAGATTTTAAAGTCTTAAATGGTGATGTTAAGCAACAATAAAACCATAAACACAACAGGAGAACCTTAAAATGAGCTGTATTCATTGTCTCTAGGTGGTCTCAGTATGATGATGAAGTACCATTAAAAACCCACTGCTGAGTCCTAGTTAATTGAAATTCTTATGGGGAAATTTCAAAGGTTTCCCCTTTTAGGATAATTCCTCACATATCACTGGCAATTTACAGTTCACATGGTGCTTTCATATGAGGTTAAAAATTTCACACTAAACTCTGACAATTCAAAGGCTATGCAAATTATGAAAAGAATGAATGAAATGTAAATACCAATTTTCATCTGTTATTTCATTCTGAAACACATGCTAAAATATTCTGATCTAATTGTGATTGCAGGCAAAAAAGACTCTTTTTCCTCTGGGTTATTAGAGTTAAACAATCCATGTCTACATTAGTTCATCTGGTGAAGATATTCTGAAAATGGCTTTTTGCCTTTGGTTGAATTGTTAATGGCCATTTGGTTTGCCTAGGAACCTTATTAGAGCATGAAGACTCATGGTGACATGCCACAAGCTCTGGCGGGCCTGTTTCATTCAAAAGAACTGTATTTGTAACAATTTTAGCCTTAAAAGTCATGCTGAGGGTGCCGCAGACTCACTTTTTGTGCTGCATGCAGCTGGTTTGTCTGGATTAATGTCTTAGTCTGCAGTGTTTGTCACAACCATGGAACCAGATTCAGCTATTCACTGTGGTCTGCACATCTTTGAGATCGCCTCAGTTTTGACCACTGGATCTTCTGTCTCAAGATCCCGCTCATGAGATCATGTTACATTTAGATGTCATGTTTCCTTTGAGTCCTTTTGACTGTGACAATTGCTCAGAATTTCTTTGTGTTTTGACATACTTGACAACTGTGAGAAATACTGGTCATCTGCTTCGGGGAATGCCCATCAGGTGAAAGGTGTTTAGTGTTTTCCTCATTATTGGTCTGACAGTATGTTGTGGGGGAGGACAGTTCTAGAAATAAAGTGCCACTTTTAACATCCTAGCAAGAAAAAGCACTTTGTAATTTCTTTCTGGTGATACCGCCTTTGGTCCCCTGGCTCCAGCTGTGTCCCCAGATTTCTCTGCCATGCAGTGACTCTTCTCTGCTCTTCAGGCAGGAATCGCCATGTCCGGCCAGTACTGATGGAGTGGGCAGTTATGCTCCACATCCTCCAGAGTGGATTATCGACATACATTATTTAGTTTGATGGCTACTTTAAATTCCAAACAGCTAGGAGTGTTTCACAAGTGAAGCATATTACAAAAAGGAAAGAGGAAGGGGAAATTTAAATGAGGAAGCCAAGTACTCAGGAAATGGAGGGTGTATTTCCAGCTAAGGTAAGTGGCAAGGCCACACTCCAGTGACAATGAAGCCTCATCATACTGTTCCATCATCTGCCATCTCCCCGCCCAACGGGTCATCTATAAAAGTGAAGCATGGGCCGGGCAGTGGTGGCGCAATCCCAGCACTCAGGAGACAGAGGCAGGCAGATCTCTGTGAGTTTGAGGCCAGCTTGGTCTACAAAGCGAGTTCCAGGAAAGGCGCAAAACCTGTCTCGAAAAAAAAAAAAAAGTGAAGCATGTGAATGTTAGGGAGGGAAACTAGTCCACAATCCTTTAACTTGACTCCTAGAATCATCTCATGTGTGGACCATTGTCCTTCCTGCTGATGCCTGCTCTAAATTCTGGTCTTTGTTAGAAGTGGACACAAGTGAATATGCTATGGGAAAAGATTCATCTCTTACTTAAGAAGTAAAATAATATAGAGAATAGTTAATTTAATAAATATATTCATTATTTTTTCATTACCAATTTCTATCTTCAACCATCAACTAAAGTGCTCTCTGAAAACTCCCTCGGGAAGTACTCTGTTGCTGGAAATGTGGTTCACACCCATATTCCCAGCACTTGGGAGACAGAGATAGTCAGATTGGGAATTTGAGGCCATTCTGGGATTCATAGTGGGACCCAGTCACAGAAAATCAATCAAGTAAACAACTAAACAACTAAACAACAAGATCTACTTGGGAACATGTTGGTTATTTCTCCTTCCCCATTCTCCTTAACTTTGCTGTTGCCTTGGCTTTTAAATCCATCCTCTTGTCTTGGACAGTTATTGACACATAGCAAACCATACCAACATCCAGTAGTTTAAAAAGCAATTGTTTATTTCTGCTCTTCTATCTGTGGGGAGTTTATCTAGGCAAGGTTGAGACTGGCCTCTCTGCTTCCTATGGGAGACCTGCCAGCCAGCCAGCTGGGTTTTCTTGTCTTGTGTGTGTCTCAATCTCAGTCCATCACTCTAGCTGTGGTATGATTTGACCAGGACATTAGTAAAAGGGAAAGAGAACACGATGGCATGTCAGCTCCTTGAAGAACAAGGCTAAAAATGGCAACACTTTTTTGTCTGTCTACATGCAATGAATTGAGGCAAATCACATAGACAAGGAACTATGGCCTTAATGAGTAGGTTGGACATGAGAATTTGGGGTCAGTGATATAGAAATACAGTTTTTTCTTCATGAGAACATTGTCTTCTTTTTATTAAACCATCCTGTCTTGATATTTCCATCTTTCATTGTTTTTTTTAATTCTCCACCCTTTATTTTCAATATTGTATACAGGGTTTATGTAAGACTCAGATTCTCAGCCCTGGTTCTATTTCTAGATTTGCTCTTGTTAAGAAAGTTTATCCAAGTTCAGATTCCCTGGTACTCCAATGGTCATTTCCTGCCACTGGATATTTTTATATTACCATTTGAAATCACCTAAACACATAGTTTTGGTTCCATGTTCCTCACAAGACAAAGATGTGTTTTTGACTTGAGTAAGTTGTCTGGTGACAAAGTAAACTGAAATCCAAGCCACAGCAAAACCAACTCCATGAAAACTGACCCTAAGTCTCTAAGACCACAGCATCTCTGAAATAGGCTGTTTTTAAAAAAAGAAAACACTAATGATAAGAAGAGCATCCAGAGCAACTCTTTCCATCTAGAGGTCACACAGGTCCATGAGCATCATGTTTGCACAGTTGAAAGTGTATGATGTGGGCAGCTCTGAGCGCTTACCCACCCCCATATATCAGATCTAATCTAAGTGGGTATATTGAGGAAGGAATATTTTAGCTCAGTGTCAGAGAAACAGAACTTTCATGAAGGGCAGAAACAGAGTGGGCTGTTTATTTTTATTCAGGTCTCTCTTTAGTCCTGAAATACCTCATTCTTTATTATTTGAATTATCTACCCAAAGCCTGTTCACATAAGGTTTATCCCAAGCAATGATCTCTTCATACACTCTTCCCAGACTGAGCAAATAGTATCAACCTCTCTCAACTCATGTAGCTCATTTCCAACCCTCCCCCCAACTATTATCTTTGAAAGTAGAGACAGGGCACTCTCACATATCTTCAAATGTGAAACAAAACCCTGAGCTTGTAATGGGGGTGGATTCAACTGTAGGTGCTCAAACTCCATTCTGCAGGCATTCTGGTCAGGGTTCAGAAACAGATTGATCATCTTAGGAATCCAATTCTTTGACACAGACTTCACATAACCAAGCTTCTGGTTTTTATCAAGGTCTAAAGGAAGTCATAGAATTTACAAACACTTGACATCCAGGCTTAGATCTTGCTCATCAGACACTGATTATAAAAATCTTGTAACACATTACATCTTCAGTTCACCTCATTTGCAAGTACCTATGCCGTCATTTTATCATGTCTGAAAACTATTTAAATGAAAGTCAGCTGTTATTTGGACCTGTGATGTGAAGGCTTATGTACAGCCCTGGAGAACTGTCACCCTAGTTTGTATTCATTTGCCTGTTGTCATAGTTATGGATGTACTCAAAGTGATGTCCCTTCTGAATCACAACCTGTAGACCTTAAATGAAAATAAACTCTTCTTCCAGCTTTATTTATTATTATTTTTTGCTGCCCATGAATCAAAACTAAAAACATAGCAAGAATAGCATGGGTGTTTATTTTATACACTCTACAAGGTTCTAGCATAGAAAAGAAACAAAAGATGTTTAATTCAAATAAGCACCTGTGATTGAGATTTCACTCCATTTGTTCATCAATGATTCATTGAATGCCTAGGTCCTGAAGATACTGCCAGGTTTGTATCCCAGCCCCTGTCCCATGGGTATCAAAGCGTGGGGGCGGGGCTGTTTCTGCAAGGTGTGAGTGGTGATGCAGTGGAAGCAGAGTACAGAGAGCCATGGGATTCAGAAGAATGACATTTCATTAAGTCCAAGATGCCAATGTGACCAAATCAAAGGGAAGCACCCATCCTGGGCACTTTGAAGCATTGTTCCAGGATATTCAGCAAATTATTTTTATTCATTCTGCATATAGAACCTCTGTGAGTCTGCATGCAGGATTCATGGGGACGTGGGGTGAGGACAGCAGTCACCACACACACTGTGCCGTCTGTGAACTCTCTAGACTTACACACACTCTCCTTTCTGTTCCGACCACAGGAACTCCTTCACAGACATCCTTCGTGCCATTCTGCTGTCCCTGGAAGTCCTTATTGAAGATCCTGAGCTGCAGATAAATGGTTTCATTTTAATTATAGACTGGAGTAATTTTTCCTTCAAACAAGCCTCCAAATTGACACCTTCGATCCTTAAACTGGCCATTGAAGGGTTGCAGGTATGTTCAACAAGATACAGTGCTAGATGTGTCTGACTGTACTTTTGCCTGGTTATTGCAACCAAAGTGTTACCTATCCTTTCTAGTAGATAAAAGAAACAGAAATACAATTCATCTGTGAGTGCTCCATATTTTCAAATGTTTGTTTTTTCCTAATTAGCCTTTATTTTCATTAATAACATTAAATTACTGTTACTCCTGGCACAAATTACCTGCCGGAACGACAATAACTAGAGCCTAGAGATGTTTGGCTAAATCCGAGGAGTTCACAAAACAACACCTAAGAAGCCACTACTTTATGAACATGTCCTACAGAGATGGTGTGGGGGCTGCCCTGGCTCTCCAGAAGCATTCTTGAGCCCTAGAGATGCACCCTGTGGATCTTGACTTCCCAGAGTGCTCTGTGCTGCAGTGTTGGTGTTAAAGTAGATTGCTTCCCTGTGAACAAAGGAAGTCTATGGAGCTCAGCAGGCGGTTTACATGACCTGTTGTCAGGATGGGTCCTTTGAGGAAGAGATTTTTGTGTTTAGAGCAGTTTCTAGGGTCCTTCAGGAGTCCCCACATCTCCAGAAGCAGTGAGCCTTTTAAGGGTTAGTGGTTCTGTGAGAAATAGCTAATTCAGAAATATTGCTTAGCATCCTTAGGTGACACATGATCATATACAGAATTAAAGGCATAATTTCAAGACATTCAAAAATCGGCATGGATAAAACTCACATCTCTTCTTAGTTTGATGGGAAGATTTACTCAAAGGAACGACTAGTTCTTTATTGTATAGTTACAAAGCAAAATACAGACTGTGTATACTTTTCAGTCCAATTCCTCCTGCTCCTCAGGACTCAAGGGTTCCACCACTCACAATATCTGAGCACCACAAGGAAGTGGTGGTTCCTTCTTAAGCTGTGACTTGTTCTTATTTGGCCTCCAGTAAATGTGCCCTCACAGGCCTCTGAGGAACATATGCCTATTGAACGGATTTTCTGTCATTAAAATGCTTTCCTGTTTCCCAGAGGGTTAGACATTTCAGAAGAGGAGCAGCCCATTCACATGGTCCCAAGAATGCTAAACTGTCCTTGGGCATTGTGGGCATAGCTTAGTTACCTTTGCATGGACAGCCTGCACGCAGCTTTCCTCCTTGGCTTAAAGAACAGACTTCACATTCCGGACCATCAGTTGCCTTGCCTGTAACAGCTTCCCTACCTCCCCTTCTCAGCCCCTGAATAGAGCTTCTCTCTCTAACCTTTTGCTAAAGGAGATTTTAAGCTTCAAGATTCAGCTCATGCTCATAATTAGGCTGGCCATTATTTCTAGGAATTTCTGCACAAGCTTCTATCTTTTCTTTTAAACAGATGATTTTATTAAATATGTGACTCACTGTGATTTAACTTATATTCCTTTATATATATATATTTTTTTTACCAGAAAAAAATTAGTGCCCTTTAGCTAGCCCCAAGTTCCAAATTTTCGATCTGAAAAATGTGTGGATTGCACAGCAGGCCCCTTGCTAGCCTTGCTAGACTGGTACAGATCTTCCTGAGTCAATGCATATGAGTGAAGCCATATATAAAGCTAAGCTATTGTCCCAGGAAACACCCAATGACCCTTAGTAGCTCAGGATGGGTCCCGTTTAGGCCTTTGCTTTCCATGTGCCAGGGCCCAAGATGGATCCCACAGTGTTCTGCAGCTTCAGTTAAGGGGTAGCCTCTCTTGGGATGAGGAGAGATTTGTGAAATCGGGGTCAGAAGGCATAAGGTATGTGCTCCCTTGGTCTCCAGAGCAGTGGGCTTACTTTTCCAGGGCAAAACAAGCCATTCTGATTATGAGAAGGCAGCAGACCATTCAGGATTGAAACTGTCTAAATTGAGGTGCAGCTCTGGCTACTCAGGCCTCGGGATCCTGAGAACGCAATAGAGCCTGCATGGGGCAGGAAGAGCATGGCTCCAAGGAAGCTAAGTTAAGGTAACGCTCCTCCCTCTAGGACAGTAGTTCTCAACCTTCTGTGACCCATTAATACAGTTATCATGTTGTGGTAACCCGAACGATGAAGTTGTTTTTGTTGCTACTTCATAACTGTAATTTTGCTACTGTTATGAATCACAATGTAAAATATCTGTGTTTTCCAATGGTCTTAGGTGACCTCTGTAAAAGGGTCATTTGACCCCCAAAGGGGTTGTGACCCACAGGTTGAGACCCATTGATCTAGGATATGGGTTGTCCAATACCATGCTTTTAAAGGTCATGCTGTCTTGGACATGAAGAAGTTACTGAGGTGCCTCCAGGCAATTCTGCTTTTGTCCTAAAGTAGGTAGCCATTCTGTCTAGGAACTTGTCACTTTTCATACCAGGATATCCTCTCTCTGACACTGGGATTTAGAGTCTGTTACCACTACTTTTCCTAGGGACCTTTCCTAATTATGGGGGTTATCCTCATCTCCAGCTGGCCATGAACCTTTCTGATACCTAAAAAGGCTATAACTAGAACCAAACAGAATTTGCTCATTTTTGGTCAGCATTGCTACACTGCAATAGTTCTACATAGGTCTCCAATTGTTTTCTATAACAATGGCTCAAGAGAAGTTACACAATAGTACTAGCTGACCATAGAGGATACAAGAAAAGCTATACAAGGGCATCATCAGTAACAGAAGAGAAGACACATCCTGCCTTCTTTCCATGTACCTGGAGAGAGACTTGAAGAGGCCCAGGTATCTGCTGGACCCTCACTCAGGAGCTTGCAGGGGAAAGACAGCCTGTGTTCCAACATACAAAACTTGCACTGTCTGCCTTCTTGACTACTCAGTTTGAGAAATGGCCTTCTCAGGGGAATGAATAGTCAGACAACTGTGGTGTTTTACCATCTGGTTTGAGATTCCAGCTGTTTACAGGATGAATCTAGGATTTCATGATGCTCAGTCCCTGGACAATTTAGGGCCCAGGGGTGTAATGTCACTCTGGAGTGACTAGCTGTTCCAGCTTTGACCTTGAAACATTGCCCCTAGTGCAGCAGCAAATAACTGCCACACCTGCCTATGACCTGCCCCTGGGGTGTGGCCAAGAGGAGACCCCTTAAGACCTGAGATGCATATGTGTTCACCGTCTTAGTTCCTCATGGTCCTGCAGGCTGGATTTGCAGACCAAGTCAGAGTTCCCCAGAGAACTATGCTGAACTGTACCTCATCTCTCCAGGATCCTGTAATCGACCCCTTATTGGTTATAAGTTACCCCTAAAATAAACCTTCTTTAATTACCCAATAAACTACGTGGAACTGCCTCATTAATTATAGCAATACCACTCCTACATATCTAGGTAATGAATGAAGTAATTCCAATAGGAAGAAGAGAGTGGACTAGCTCAGAGAGTTCATTCTTGAGGCAATAATAACTTAAGGTTATGGTCAGTCCTGAATCTCATATTCCAACCTGGTTAAAGAGGCCTGAGTTTTTGAATCTATTTAATTCTCTATAAAGAGTCGTTTAGAAAGATTGCTGATTTTCCCGGTTCAGCTCTCCTGGGGTGAAGGGCTATGAAGTGGGGTTTATCATGAAGGGAAGTCATGAGACAATGCTTTCAGGTGAGCACATAAAAGGGAAGCTGCAGAAGGTCTTATAGAAGGATTCAATTATTTCCAGCTGAAGGTCTCAGGTGTTCTGAACCTGGTATGACCCTTCGGAGTCCTCCCCAAAGTCAAGGCTATGGCATTGATATTCCCATATCATCCACTCATTGTGAGCTGGATGCCCTAAAAAGGGCTGTGAACCTGGTACCTCCATTCTGAGGCCAAGAGGCAGCTGCCATCTGAAGCCATTCTCCAGGTATCCCTTGCAGTGTCTGGGCATGTGCAGAACATCTGAAGCAATAAGCAAAAGACATTTGGAATATCACACAGTGGAACACATGGAGCTTTGCTTATTTACGATCTTTTTCTTGGTTACCCCAAATCCCAATTAATTCAAAGTGGAAGTGGTACTCCACAGTTTTGAGATAATGGGGCTGGGATAGAATTAATGCCAATCTTTTATTGGGGGAGGTCTTTTAGTTGTATTTCTATATTTCAGAAGGTAATTATTTTGTCTCTGAATATAATTCAAAACCCAGCATGTGTGAAAGACTTTTAGTCATATATTTTATAGATGAATTAATTATGGAAATAATCTAGAATATTGTGGTTTAAATCTTTTCATTATTTATCTATTTATTTATTTGTGCGTGGGGAGTGCATTTACCATAACAAGAGGACAACTTGTGGGAATTGTTTCCCTTCTACTGTGTCAGTTCTAGGGCTCAAACTGAGGTCACCAGGCTTGGCAGTAAGCATTTTAACCTCAAGACATCTTGACACCACCCAAAACTGTTTAAAGGATCATCATACTCTCCCATCCGAAGTTACCCTTTATTACCCAGTCACAGGGTGCAAGTAGACCTCTGCAGCACGCTCTTCTTTTTAGAGAAACTTTCAGGGGAGCACATTGTTGAGACTACCAAGTTGTTCCAGTTTACTTAACAATCTGTGACTAAAATTTCTCAAAAAATTTTGGTTAAAATACAATTTTTGAGAACTCATTTCTTTTTTCCCTGGTCTTTTTTTTTTTCAAAAAATTTTATATATTTTTGATCACAGTTTCTCCTCCCTCAAATCCTCACAGATCCTTTCCACCCCCTACCCACTCAACTCCATGCCCTTTCTTTCTCTCTCTGTTTGCCCTGATCTTTAAATGTGGACAATATTGGCTAGGACTCTTTAACAATCATTGCATCTATTCATTAAAAATTCTTCATATTTTAATCAAATTCAATGCAATTTGCACATGGCCATTTTCACACAACACAGTATGACTCTTAGTGACCTTGGGAATTCTGGCAAGAGGAGCCACACTTCAAAGTCCTGCTCCTGAGATCTGTAATGTTTTCAAAGTTAAATTTTAGAGTTCTTTCTTGTCAGTCATTGCAACACAGATCTTACAGTCAATGCTTGGTGTTTCTCAGTGTGCAGCCAGCTCATGTGCTCAGAAAGCTCACTGTGGTTCACTGATGGAGAGCTATAGCCACTTGTCGTGGAGGGAGTATTTACAAAATGTCTTGTCTTGGATTCAAATGTTTGTGTGGGTTTAGAGAATCCCGTTCTTCACTCAGCTGAGGAAATCTAAGAAATGTCTGGCTTTTTGCTCTATTCTAGTTTTTCTTTTATTTTTTTCATTCATTTACACATTCATATCATTATTTCCTAGGCAACCTAGAATGTTTATCAAGTCATTAACTCTTTGTTCAAAATGTATTAAAATGTGTCATGTGACTCATATTTTGTATTAAAGATGTTTTCATAGCCTTCAGTCAACTATGAATCAACCTCCTTCAGACAGGTTTGAGCCAGACTAATTGAAAAGATAGTCCATTTCTTCTACAGTTATTTCCCCTTCAACATGTGTGTGTATGTGTGTGTGCACATGTGTGCATATGTGTGGAGGTTAGAGGACAATTTCAGGTATGGATTCTGATGATATCCATCCTTTTCTTTGAGACATAGTCTATCACTGGCCTAGGATCCACTCATCTAGAACTCTCTGGAGAGTAAATCTGAGGAATCTGCCTGTCTCTGACTATCCAATGATAGGGTTTTAAGTAGGAACCACAATGCTTGCCTTCTTTATACATGGATTCTAGGATTCTATTGAACTCAGGTCCTTGTGCTTGAAGGCAATTTCTTTATCAACATGAAGTATTGTCCCAGCTCTTTCCCTTTTCATCTTAATAACTTGTCAAGTCTTAACCCAGGTGGTTGAAGATTTGAAACAACATCCAGAACCTTGGCCAACTCAAATCATCGATCTCCTTTCAGCCTATTTTGTTAAACCCATTCAATCCTGCCTTATTATCTATGTACCCCTTTCCATTTTTCATCCTCCTTTTGAAAATATATGTGTTTACTTACTCTGGGGAATCTAGAGTGCCATATTCAAGTGAAAGAGTAAACTGCCTGAAAATCTGTCCCGTCATGGGCAACATGACAGTTCCTTAGTATAAATGAGCAGACCATGCTATGCTTGGAAATTTCGAAAGGCATTCTGCACATTACAATCGGCAGTAGGCTGTCTCCAGTCCATATCCTAGGTATGCAGACATTCTGACTCATTTATTCTTCAAACATGGGTCAGATACTCTAATCACGGGATTTAAAGGAGATGACAAAGCTAGTCTAGCTTCAGGGAATATTTTTTCCCCAGGGCTTTCCTTTTCAAGGTCTAGTCCACATGAAGATGCATGGGCCCTACTCTCATTCTTCTGATCCAGAACCATGTCAACAGTCCTCTATGTGGTTTGTAAGACACTCAGGCTTGAGAACTGCTGCTTTAACACATGGTATATAACATAATACTTACCTGCTGGCCAAGTTATCCCACATCACTGTACCCTCTACCAGACTTCCTCATTTCTTAGTTCTGGTACACAGACGGAGAGTTGACCCTTCATAAACATTTCTAGGTGCTGATGTTGCTGATATGACCACACTTTGGTGAGAGCAAGAGCATAGTCCACTATCTGGGCTTTCATATTGTCTCTGCACTTGACCTCAGACAAGTCCTTCTCTCCCTGAGTTCCAGTTCTCCATCTGCACATGGTAGTATCATAACAATATCTATCTCACAGCTGTGTAGCAGAAATAATGAAAAGTATCTGTGTATAGCCAGTGCTGCATGAATATCCAAGTGATATTGAAATTATGAAGAGAATCGCCCTTGTCTGTAGATGCATTGGCTTTCATGCACTTGTATAAATGAAATCTGCATTGCTTGACTCTGTAAGCCTGGATTTTTGAGCACAGGACCTAGACAGCCTTCTCATTATTCCTAAACAAGGAAGTTCCTTATCTCTCTGTGTTACCATGACTCAGGCCCAAATGGTGTCACCTGGCTGCTCAGAGGTGTCTTTGTTTCTATTCTTGTAGTGTGATCTTGTCAGTTATCACCCAGTAGTGGAAGAGTGAGTCCAGTCACAAAGGCTTGGCATTGGATGATAGGTGGGGCTGAAATTCACCGTCTCCCTGTAAGACTCTTGCGGTAGCAGTATCTACAACATCTTTGACTATATATACTAAATCATCTTAAGAACAAATTGAAGAAAAAATATTTGCATTTCGGACAAAGAAGCTTATGAATTTGTGTCTTCTAAAGTTTTCATGTATACTCAAAGAACATGTTTACTCTGAGCAAACAGTGTTTTGCCTTCTCATACCACAAAGCTGAAATTCTGAATTTGTAGTAGTACAATCTGTTATTACAGAAATACTAGAGGAATAAAACATCTCTTTGAAAACTGTACCTTGTTAAGTGTCAATTAAACTCAGGAAGATAATCAGAGCTAATGATACCCTGGTGATCCTGATGCAGACAGTATGGTCCATTTAAAATAATTCCAGTTAAATAGGTCTATCTCTGGTATATTTTTGACAAATGGTCTTTTGGACTCTTGTCTTTTCTAAATGAAGGCAGTCTTTCAATTCAATTCAACCCATGGAGAAACAATCTCTGAGCCTTTACTTCTAGTTAGTCACAATGGTAAAGACACAGCCTCTGACACTGGGGAGGCCGTGCTTCAGAGCAAAGACAGACCTAGAAACAAACTGTAAAAGACAACATTCAGAAAGGAAGAAGAACACTGAACAATTAGAATCCCAGATGAAGAAAACAATACAGCCCCTAGGAGTCAGGAATGGTTTCCTGGGCAACAACACCATCTCATCTTATTCTTAGCAGATGTGTGTAGAATAGAAAAGGAAAGACAGAAGGGAAGGAATTTTAGGCAATGGGAAGACTATCATCAAAGACACAGAGGCCAAGTGCAGCTCAGTAGAAGAGAAAATTAGAAATCATTTCAAACCCTACAGCTCACAAGTACCAGAAAGGACTTCAGTGCATTTGTGGTAATCTGAAAAATTCGGTAACCTTAAAATATATTACTGAAGCAAGATGGCAGCTTTGTATTTCCCGTGGTGATCATTTAGACCTTGTGAGTAAGAAAGGTGTTTTAGTTACTTTCTTCATCAGTATCATCAAACTATCTGACAGAAGCAAATGAATGGCAGAAAGATTTATGTCAGCCCATTGTTTCCAAATGAGTCCTCTGTGGCAGGGATGGTGTGGCTAGGGAGTTGGCCCAGCTGTAGATTTGGAAGCAGGCAATGGCTGCTTCTACCATCTTGGCAGATCAGAAAGCACAAGGTGGGAATGGAAGCCGTTCTGTACTGTGCTGTAACCTTCAAAGGCCTGTGCCAAGCAGTGTGTGTTTTCTAGACTGACCCCATGCTCCAAAGGTCTTACACCCCCCAAAACAGTGACAGCAGCTGGGGACCAAGTACTCATAAGCAGGTTGGGGGTAGGATGTTTGTATTTCACATTAAAACCATAGTAGAAGTTACAATACTGAATAAACCTATTAAAACTCAATGTCAATAATACAAATAAGGAATACAAATTAGGAAAAATGTAAGTGATTCGGTAAGCAAAATAAGGTGATTTGATTATGAAAGTGTGGAAGGGCAAGATTTAGATGGGAAGTTAAGGTGAAGGGTAAAACTACCTACTGAGATGATACTGAGAGAAGTGGGCAGGTGCTTCGAGAATAGTTTGATTGCGTTCTCCAAAGGTTCATGTGTTGAGAGTTTGGTCCTGTGTGTGGTGATATAAAAGTTACGACATATCCTTGAAGAAGTAGACTCTCGTGGGATCAAATAGGTCATTGGGATACTGTCCTGTGTAGCTCCTGTGGGACCTCACGGGGTTACCACAGAGGGCTTTGTCATAAAGACACAAGACTGGCATTCCTTACCCCTCTGACTTCCTATTTTACTATAGAATATCATCCTTGTCCCCATCCCTGCCATGATGCTTCTGAATGACACAGCCAATGGTCCCTTAACTTCATGGGACCATCTGATCATGGGCTTTCTGCCTCCAAAATTAAACCCAATAAGCCTCTCTTCTTCATAAAGTATCATTTTATTATAGTAACAGGAAATTAACTAAAGCCATTAGACCTGCAAACTTAAGGTCCTAGGAGACAGTCTAATTGTTTACATTAAATTGGAGATGAAAGAGGGGTTTGGGCTAAATATATAGATTTGGGTATTTTTTTAATTTTAAAAGCATTTTAAATGTAATATATATATGTGTGTATATATATATGTATGTATGTATATGACTTTTGTCTGCATCTATATCTGTTCACTATGTGCATGCCTGCTGCCTACTGAGGCCAAAAGAAAGCATCAGATCCCCTGGAACTGGAGTTACATCAGATGGTTAGGAGCAGCCATTTGGGTGCTAGGAATCAAAACTGAATCTTCTGGAAGAGCCACCAATGCTCTTAACCTCTGAGCCACCTCTTCAGTCCATATTTTTAATTAAGAATCACTTTATTGTAGTGAACACACAAATAAAAACATCACACAGCTAAATTAATGAATTCCTCAAACAAACACTTGCCCTGTTCAAACTCAGTACATCTCAGTGAGTCCCCGTCCAATTAGCATGGCCATTCTGAAGCCATGGAGCTGTACATATGGCTCTACACTCCTGCTATCCATTACATCTTTATGTACTTATCCACCACAAGAAAAGAAAAACCATGGCAGAGTTAAGACTAGGAAAACAGCTTTATATCCTTATGTGTCCACTGCCTATACCAGTCATTCCTCATTCCTTAATATTACCCAGTGGTCTCCTTTCTAAACGTTATCCTCTACCTACACATACATTTGTTTGCATATTTAAACGTATATACATTGTAGGCTAGGGGACATATATTTCTTTCTAAGAGTGTGTGACATCACCTACTCTACTATACGTTCTAAGTTCATCCATTTTCCTGCAAATTTTGTGGTTTTAGAGATTTCACAGTACCTGAAATTCTAGGAAAGATAAAATTCAGGCAAAACTAAGGAATGGGAAGCAGCAACTGAGAGAATAATTCTATTCTGTGGTATGGTGGGGTGTCGGCTAGAGGCCCTGGGTGGAGAGGGGAGTTGAGAAAGGAAGATGAATTTGTCAGTAAACATATCTCCCCAGATCACATGTTCAGGGACATGGAAGAAACCCAGCAGAGGAAGCAGAAAGATGATAGCAGATAAAACATTCGATACCACTTATATGTCAGGCAAGATGGTCACTAGAGGAAAACATTAGGGTCCTTCACATGGCTGCAAACGTCCAGTCTGGATAGTGTTAGCCTCTGTGAATTGTTTGGTTACAGAATAATATTTTTCAAAGAGTCAAAAAAGAGATTTATGCCTCTTGTGATTATGAAATGAAGTGTGGAGTGGCTGTCCAGGGATTCTGCTCTGAATGTATCATTTTAATACACCTACAGGAAGATGCCTAGTTCTGTTTGCATCCTGGGGGACCCAGCCTCAAGTCCAAGCAGCAGTTGGCATTCCTAAAGTGCTTTTCCCTGCATAACCTGCATTCCCCTGAGATTAAAGCACGGGTAGAAAAATAAGATCCCTTGCAAGCATTAGGCAGAGTTCCCTGTTTCCAAGAGCTGAAAAACCAACTGGAGCCAAAGCCAAGCGGAGTGAAAGTGAAAGAGAATTCACATGGCGGAACAGTTCTGCGCTATGCTGTCTTCCCGGCTCAGCCAGACCTGGACCTAGAAGGGGTCTTTCCTTGCCGGTCTGCCAGTCCCACTGTCTCTGGACCAGCTTCTTTTCGGAAGCATTTCTCCATGAGACGTCCTGGCTGTCTGACGGTGCCCTTGGCATCTACACCGTGTGCAAGAGTGAGGGGTGAAGGGGGTGCTGCCCAAGATGTTACATCTGAAGCATTTCAATATAAAAACATGGAAAGATGGTTGGCATGATAAATCCAGCATCCATTCTGAATGAGAGTTTGGTTTTCTTGGAGGCCAACTAAAAATTTCATACTTTTCCATGTGTCTTACAATGGGAGAAAGTGTCCTTTGTGGGAATAAACATGTGAATTAATGAAAATGAAGGCACCTGTTTCTAAGAAACCACTAAACATTGCTAACCCCCTTTTAGTTAGTACAAAGGAAAAACATCAAAATGCAAATTCTTTTTTATATTAGAATATGATATATTGTGTACCCCAATAAAATTTATCTGGGGATCAGAGGACAGAGACAGCCACTAGATTAGACATAGAGGCCAGACAGTGATGGCACATCCCCTTAATCTTGTCACTTGGGAGACAGAGATCCATTTGGATCTCTATGAGCTCAATGCCACACGGGGAACAGAGCCAGGCATGGTGGCACACACCTTTAATCCCAGCACTTGAGATCTCATGCCTTTCGTTGGGAAGCACACACACTTTTAGTCCCAGGAAGTAAGATGGCAGGGCAGAAAAAGGTATTTAAGGCGTGAAGAAACAGGAACTCACTGTCTTAAGACTGAGGATTTCCCAGAGGTAAGAGCTTGTAGCTGATTTGTTCTGCTTCTCTGATCTTTCAGCTTTCACCCCAATATTTGGCTCCAGGTTCTTTATTATAAGACCTTTTAAGATTTGTGTTACATTATAAGGATCTGGCTTTATACAAGGAAATACTAAAGTATAAGTTACAGTCACAAAATATACAATTTAGGTGAATTTTTAGAAACTGAAAACATCTAAGTAATTAATGGAAAAGCAAGAAAAGTCAGATCTTGTGACCCAGAGGTACTGTGTGTTAAAAACTGACACCAAAGGTAGCCACTTTCCTGTCTTCAAAACCAGATTGGTTTTGTTTTAACCCCTCCCCCACCCCACCCCCGCCGCTGCCGCTGCCACCCCAAAATGCCAATGAGACTCATTCCTACTTGCTCCTATCTCAGCCAATCAAGCTCAACAATTCTGGGGGCCTGTCTTGAGAGTATCATTTGCATAAATGATCTAATACTCTTTGTATCTCCATGCAGAATTTGATAACTATTCTTGGAATTCTGGAGAATTCTCTGTCTGGAGACAGAGAAATGTGGGACACCTTCCTTAAGGAATTTCAGAGTAATTGCATCCCATAGAATACCGAATCTGCAGCATCACATTACTGCTACAGAATCACTGCAATCAGCTATACACTGGAACTAAGAGATGCTCTGTTTGAACTGATTTACTCTTATTTTACAAATAATTCTCACTGATGAATGTATCTGAAATTTTCCTGTGCCCATGGTCAGGACAAATCTCTCTCACCTGCCAATTCCACAGCCGCTCAAACCCAAATAAACACACACAGGCTAATACTAGTTTTAAACTATGGCCATGGCAGGCTTCTTGTTATCTAGTTCTTATATCTTAAATTAGCTATTTCTATAAAGCTATACTTTGCCATGTGGATTGTGACTTCCTGGTACTTTTACATCTTGCTTTTCCTGGCTGCGGCTGGTAGCATCTCCCTGCTCTCTTTTCTTCTTTCCTCTCTCTCCAGTTAGAATGCCCCACCTAACCTTCTGCCTCACCACTGGCCAAACAGTTTTATTTATCAACCAATCAGAGCAAAAAATATTCACAGCATACAGAACCATATCCCCATCAGATGAATTCATGGCTTCACTTAGTATATCTACAATGTAGGCAATATTAAGAAATAACAGCTTCCTGGGTGTTGCTCAGTGGAAGAACATGTGCTAAGAATGAGCAAGGCCATGGGTTCCATCCCTGCTTTCCTAACCCAGCTAGCAGCCAGATAAGAAGCACAAATCATGTAAATGATTACTTCTGAATCTGAAAACTGCAGAATTCAGGCTGTTTTATGTAGATGCTACTATTCAACCATGCCCTGAGACAGTGTATGGTAGCATCAGATCCAATGTACACAGCTATGATCCTAAACAATCTGGAAGAGTCTCTCACTCTTGGTAGTCCAGCACTACCAAAGACATGGACACATGCAGACTATCAGAGGGATTTTTATCTCCAATAGTTACTATGTAATATAAAATGTTTATACCTCACCTTAGTTCCTTGTATATCTTAAGAGTTATAGAAACTGTTAACTATCCTGTGTTTTAAGAGACTCAGAATAGCTAATAGTGAAAACAGTTCCCACACTACCAGGAAAGCTCTTTGAAGGCTCTTGGAAATGAGAGAACAAGTGGATGCTCTAAAATATGTGGTGTACAATAATAATAATCCAAAATTGGAATAATAATATGCAATGCCATGTAAATTCAAATTCCCCTCAAAACCATTCATTACATATTCTGTTACTATGCACAAGGCTCTGGGGTTATTTTCAACAGAGGGAAGGAAGAGAAGGAAGAAGGAATGGGAGAGGGAGGAGAGGAGAGGAGGGGAATCACCAGTAAGGTCCAACACTCTACATCCTTGATATTTAATGATGCATCCTACACACAACATCTTGTTTTCAATACTGTGGATACTAGTGAGATGGTACAAATTTCCATATGTTTATTAGATGTTTTTGTTCTTCTCTGCATATTGCTTGATAATAGGCATCAGCCATTCAGGGTGGGGGTTAAAATCTTGTTTTACTACTAGCATGTAAGAAATCTTTTTACTTAATGAAATGAACCATTTGCCTCATGTCACAAAGGTGTTTGTACAATTTACACTCAAATTGAATTGTGTTGCTCTTCTTTCAAATGGTTACAAAAGGTTTTTATGAAAAGTCTGTTAATTACTTTGCTTAAACTTACAGATTTTTCATGTATTTCAAATGTTAAATAAAATCCACTAGCATTTTCTAGACTGGGATTTCTTTCTGATTCATCATTTTATTGTATCTGGGATTTGTATTTAGAAGATGTTAGGAAGGGATTTACCTTAATTGTGTTTTCACATGCCCCAATGCGGGTTATTAGATAATGCATCCTGAAGTGCACTTTAGAAGGCAGATAAATCAATGCCAAGAGACTATTAAGGCAGTGAGGCCAGAGCTAGAGCCCTGTCTGCTTTCTCTGATAAATCTGACCTTATATTTGATAAGAACAAGTCATGTGAATTAACAAAAAGTTCCCTTCAAATCAGAAACTATTTTACCCCTGAAAGGAGTAGAAGGGGTGGTTTCTCAGCAGGTCAAACTACCAGGGCAGGATGAAAATTAGCTTAGTGTTTCTTTGGGACCACCTGTAAGAAAAGAAAAAAAGAAGACATTGGCTAGTTAGATGCAAGGCATCTAAGATGTAAGGTCCAATAAAATAAACTAAAAAGTTGGCAAAATAGTCAGCACTGCTACAGAATTCTAGAATGTATAGTTACAAAGGTAATTTGTTCTGCCTCAATAATAGACTGGGTTTTAGAAACTTAAAGACATTTTCTGGAAAGTATTAAGAATGTGAAAAAAGCAAGAAGCTAAGCTAATGCCAGCTCAGCTAAAATGTCATTAGTTGAGAGGAATAATTCCTAATGCCCTAATCCATAGACTCATTAGGCTTTGGAAGAAATTATAAATTTCCTTTTCTACCAACTGAATGAGTCTTTGATGAAGATATCGCTGAAAAAGCAATAGTATAGGACAGCATTAAAGTGTATTTTAAGTCATTGCAAGGGAGAGGTCAATTCTGAAAAAGTCTACACAAGATACAACTTAAGCTGTGAGATATCTTTACATGAACACATGAGCCCATCCTCAGATGCTGTCCCAGGTGAACAAGTCTTCACTGAAAGCCTTGCCACAAAGCTCTGTTCTTGACTCCTCATTTAGTTTCTAACATGTGTTTCTTAATTTGTAAGTAACTCCCTCAGAAAGTTAGCTGTTCATAGCGATTATTTTAACCCCAAGAATAATAAATATGTAGCGTGCACAGCAACTCCAGGCATAAAGTTAATGTTCTATCTCTGAGACTGTCCTTCTCTACTCATGCAACCCTGTTCATCAGGGCTGCCCAACACCACTCCCTTTTCTATCCCTGTTCCTAATTTCTTCTCAGATGATGGTTAAGCTGTGCATTTCCCACGTTTGCATTCCTTCTGGTACCTTGATCTGTAGTGTTGCAAACTCCTCTACTCTTTCATCTTCCAGCATTTCACTCATTCCTATGATGAGCATTGTTGCACACCAGTAGGTCAAGTATCAGCACCTTTGATTTCCTCTAGATGTCTGAATCTTTTGTGAACTTGTCTGCTCTTACTGTGTTTTAGATCTAAGGGGATATTGAGGGTGTTATACATCAATGTGACCCAAAGAGCCATACTTTAGTATCTACAAAAGAGTTTTAAAGATGAAAATGATTGTTAATTTTCATCAAAATAGGGTACAGAGGAGATGGCTTGGTGCCAAAGAATGACTGGTCCTCAAGCATGAGGGCCTGTGTCTGGATTTCAGCACCCAAGTAAAAAGCTATGCAATGGCATGCAAGTATCTGTAACCCCAATGCTGTTAGGGGCATTTGCACACAGAACAGGATAGTCAATGTCCTCCTCTGTCCTCTGTGAGCACACACTCATACATGCACACACTTGGACAAGGACACACACACACACACACACTGTTCATCTCACAGAGTTTGTGCTTCCGTGGAGTTGGGTGGGGTCTAAGAATCTGCATTTCTGTACAAAAGCACATGTAATGCTGATGCTTCTGGTCCCAGCAGCATCGGCAATCTCATGGAGAATCATTTCTTTATTGGATCTTCTTATACAAATAAGGAATCAGGAACCAGGCGGATTTGCTCAGTGCTCCAAAGCCAGCAATGACTCATGCAGATAGCTCACTATAAGCTTTAGGACAGGTGTTCAGGGTCCAAAGTCATGACGGTACAACTGGATATGAAGACCATTGTCTCCTTAAACAACAACAACAACAACAAACTAGTTTTGAATTAGAATATCTATTTCTTGCAATTTTCAAATGTTTTGCTGTTCACATATTTATACCAAATAGGAAAGCTTATTAAATTCATAAATCTTTTCTTTTCCTGTGTACATAATTGGTCTCCAATCTTAAGTGACTTTATTTAATGTTTCACAAACTTTCATCTTTTTCCGTCCCTGGAGCTGCTGCTTTTTTTGGGACATCATTAGTTGTTCCCAGGGGACAGAAGAGTTTCCTTGCTGTTCTTGTGCTTTGGTCTAGGCAGGCTTTGACACTCATACACTTCATGCTTGTCATCCTCAAAGAAATCACTTCTTTAATATGCACCACTTACTTTTATTTTAATTTAAATAAGTATTTATTTAGGACTGAAGATGTAACTTAATCAAAACATGCTTGTCTTGGATGTACAATGTCCTGAGTTTGAACGCCAGTACATGAATAGGGCACGGTAATACATACCTGTCATCCTAGTACTTGGGAGATGAAGGTAGAAAGACAGAAGTTCATGGCTGTCCTTGAACACATAGCCAGTTCAAGGGCAGCTTGAGCTACCCAAATTCCCATTAGCACCTATTCCTCAGTCATTACTTTCTCACCCTCCTAAGCTGGAAGCCACCAGAAATCTGCTTCCTCTATGTATAGACTTACTGATTCTGGACATGATCTATGAAAGAAATCATATAATGAATAGTCCTTTGTGCTTGACTGCTCTCGATTAACATGTCTGCAGGGATCATTCACATGGGAGCATGTGTCATTATTTTATTCTTTCGTATTACTGAACAACATTCCATTGTATGTCCACACTACCTTTTAATCTGTTTCTCAGTTGCCATGCCTTTGGGTCATTTCCACTTTGAGCAATTATGAGGAATACTGTTATGACCCTATAATGCTTTTTTTTTCATTTTTATTTAGTTTGTGTTTCTGTGTGCAAGCTCATGCATACCACAGCTCACAACTCATGCATAGAGGTCAAACAACAATGTATGAGAGCCTATCCGCTCCTCCCATGATATGGGTCCCAGAATTTGAACTCAATGTCAGATTTGGCAGCAGTGGCCTTTATTGGCTGTGCCATCTTGCGGGCATCTAATAATTTTTAAAGGGCAGATTTTGGGATATATGTCTAGGAATTAATTAATGGATCACATGGTAACTCTGCATTTAATGTTTTGAAAAGCTACCAAATTGTTTTCCAAAGTTGCTGAATTCTCCTTGCAAGGTATTAGGATCCAAGTTTCTCCATGTCTTCATAAACCTCAACCATTCACCTACTTGAGGTTTTTGTTATTGGATTTTATATTAAAGCCATGGTTGTCATGAAGCAGTATTTGTGGTGACTTTGCATTTCTCTGATAGATGATGGGAAAACCATTTCATGTGCTTGTCTTTCATGTGTCTTCTGAAATATCTATTAGATGCTTTGCCAACTTTTAACTGAATTGTCATCTTTTAATTACTGGATTATATGAGATATGGGTGTGTTCCAGATAGGATTTCCTTGTCATATGAAACATTTTCCCCATTCTGAAGTTGTTTTCACTTTACCAACAGGAATCTATAAATCACAAAGGTCTCCATTCTCATGGAGTGACCTATCAACTGTGTTGTCTTACTGTTTGTACTTTTGGCTTCATATTCAAGAAACTGTTACTAACTAAAGCCGAGTGGCATGCTCCTGTGTTTTTTCGAAGAGATTTACATTGAGACATGGGTTACATCTTGAGGCTTTTTGGTGTGCATGGCATGAAGCAGGATCAACATCTTTTCCCATTAAGATTGCCCTAGCATTACTGTTAAACACTGTTCCTTCTTCTTGGATGGTTTTGATCCCCTTATAGAAATTAATCAAGCATAGAGCATTAGTTTCTGGGCCTGATTTTATTCTGTTGGTTGACATGTTTCTATGCTGTGATACTATCTTGACTAGAGAGAACAGTTTTGTGATGATTTGTAACAACAGAGGAAACATGAGTTGCCTGGCTTCGTTCTCTTTGTCAAGACTGCTTGGCCTATTCAAAATATTCTACACTTTCATGTGATTCTTAGAACACATTTGTCAAATCTGTCAAAACAAATCAACCAAGCAAACAGTGCCAACAACCATGAGCTTGGTTTGAAAGATGATTTGAAATTTGAAAGATGGATTTGAATCTTTAGACCAAGATCAGTCTGGGGTACACTGTCACCATGATAACAAGTATTCCAAGTATGGGATGCTTTTCTATTTCCTTGGATCTTGAATTTCTTTAAATAATTTTTTTCTACAAATTTTATACTTTTCTAGCTAAATTTTTATTTCTGTGTATTTTGCTCTTCTTGACATTTTAAATGAACTTAATTTCCTATTTTTAGATCTTTCATACTAATGTGTTAAAATACAACTGATATTGGCATAATAGCATTATATTCTATAATCTTACCTTTACAAAAAGGATTCCTTGGAGTTTTCTGTATATTGAAAACAAAAATAGTTTTTCATTTTATTTTCTTTTTCAATGCTGAATAGAGGTGATGAGAGCAGATATCTTTGCTTTGCTTCTGATTTTAGGTGAATAGCATTCAGTCTTTCATCATTACATGTGAGATAAGTTGTGCATGCCTTATTAATTATTATTAAATATGCACATTATCAGATTAATGAAGCTTCCATTTCTCTGAATATGTTTAGACAATCACTACCATGTTATCTAAAACAATCGTTCAACGTGTCCTTATTTTCATATCAGATGAAATTTATGCTTCATAGCCTATTGGGAGATCCTCTTGTACCTGTCCCCAGTCCACCTTTCAGCCTTGTCTGTTGTCCCTATCCCTACCACCACCTCTTCCAGTATTGCCTTAAACAGGCCACAGAGGACACTGCACACAGCATCTCATAGTCCATGCTGTCTGTCTCTTTGTGGCTCCTCCTTGCTTTACCCTGAATAAACACCTTTTCCCCCAACAAACAGATCTATTGCTACTAACTTCAAAACTGTGTGGATGGACTCGAGCTGCCTTAGCCACTCTTTTCTATACTCATAGCAAGGTGTGTATATTTCTACATTAGAATTAAATGTGATTTTCTGTTTTGTCAATTTAAATTTCTGCCTATCCATACAGTTCTTGAAGTCAGAGGTTATATTATACATCTTTTATATACAGGACCTAGATTACACCGCATTGTGTTGATGGTCAGATGTATGCATGAATAATGAGATTTTTTTTCATTTCTTACTTATATTGAGCCTTCATAACTTAGTAAAAAGATTCACATACATCTATAAAAAGCAAGAGACCCTAAAGGCAAATGCAAATGCAATTATTGTTCAAAGGCCTTTGGAATATAAAAAGAAAAATAACTAGCAAATAAAAAGACATGCCAATCAAAAACAAAAAAAAAGTATTAAAATCTAGAGTTGCCAAGAATTTTTCTCTACTGCTAGAAATAGTGCTCCCTATGACATTCCACCTAGGGATCCCATTCCCCATCTCTCCCACTCCTTATCCAATATCTCCAACAAATTATTCTATATTCTATTCAACTGAAGAATTATGGCAATACTTACATTAATCAGCCACATTCACATACAAAGGAATCAGTGGCTGGAATTGCCATTAAGCCAAGTTTCACCAAGTACCTGGCACTCAGACAAGAGTCAGCGAAACACAAAATCCACTAATAACTATTAGAATGAGGAATACATATATGAGCTATAATCTTTTTACTGTCTTGAGAAATTCCTTAGACAGTGAGGGAGGCCCATTTGTCAACAATTATTGATTGTGTGCTAGTAATATTCATGTACGTGGCTGTGTGGTGAGTGTAGAATGCTGGACAGTTCAGATCTGTGCATTCTAGGGATCTGTGTTTGAGTGAAGACCACTACTCCTTAAAACACTGCTTATTATTCACTCTGCAAGTGTTTATTGAAAACAATCACAGATATAGCCAAGGAGTGCTTGGAATACAGCAGTGAATCAAAATAAACAGACCTCTGCCCAGACAGAGCATATAATCATAGTGAGAAGGGCAGACTGTAAACAATAACCATTATGTCTGTGTATGAACACACACTTATAAACAAGATGTTAAACATGATGAGTACCATGGAAAATAAAAGAGCCAGTTAGGAAGATTGAGACTAGAAAATATATCACTATGGTGAGAAAAAGGACTCTGAGTGTTACCCCTCACCATGATAAATATTTAATTTGGCCTATATGTTTTAAATGATTTTAAAATATTACACAATGTACACATGTCTACTTAAGTCAAATGGACTCCATTAACACATATAATTTTACTTTTTATGTAATAGTAAATTTTTAAAAGGAGTTTTGAAAGTTTTTAAATGTAATTAAATTTAAAGATGAAACAGGCCATGATTTATGGATGGATTTGGGGGCACAGACTTGAAGGAGGTAAAGTCATTGGCTGCACAGCTACTAGGTAAGATGTTCCCCGCATAGCAAGGGTGAAGACAATGCCCAGAGTTGCCGGGGCCCTGCAGAGTCCACAGCACAGCAGAGATGCCCCAGAGCTGGTCAGGCGCTTGCATGCAGTGGTAGAAGATTAGTCAAACCTGGCTGAGTGCCTTGTCAGATTGGAAGGATTTTAGACTTCATAAAACAGACAGCAATTGGAATTTTGTGTAAAGGAATGATTTGATCTAATTCATGTTTTAAGCACATTGGGGTCAATTCCTAATTACTGGTGTATTATTATTATTATTATTATTATTATTATTATTATTTACTTCATAATAGTACAAAAACAAAATGCAGCATTTTCTGTCTAGAGAATGGTCTAAAATAGGCATGCAGGTGGTTTTAAATGAGTGAGTCTGTTATGCACATGGCAAGGAAAAGGGAAAGAACAAATAGCCAGTAACTGATAGATAACATAATGGAGCTTCCCAAAGCCAACAGAAATGATTGGGAAAGGCCTGCTCCATCGTGCTGGGATCCCCACTTGAGAGATTCCCCAGCCAAACAGTGCTGTCTCGCCCTGAGTGGACTTCCAGCTTTTTGTTCCCACCTTAAGCATCTTTATACAATGGGGTAAAAACAATGCCCACCTCAGTCAGACATGGTTTGCCTTAGTTGTTTTTTAGAGTACAATGTTCTTCTCCTTTCCTCTTGTACAGAGCCCCCTGGGAGCCAGCCTGACCCAGACCAGGAGTCCTGCAGGATATTTGAAATAAACACTGAATATGATACAATGAACCCTGTCTCTTGTTCCCAGTCAGCTCTCAGTAGACACAAAGAGCACATGACAATTTACTAATATAATTTATATTACAACTGAACAGAAACTGTGATTCAGAATACTGGGCTCTTTGCTCGGGCGAATGAGAGGCGGCCTCAGTCTCTGTTTTAATGCTGGCCAGCAGAGTAAGCGAGCCACAGCCACAGTCAACCCCAAGATCAGGGGACACTGACCCCTCACAGCAAGCCACAGCCACAGTCAACCCCAAGATCAGGGGACACTGACCCCTCACAGCAAGCTGCGCTGCTGAGCTGTGATGTTCGGCATCTCAGGGATGTAAAATGGGTTTTGGACATAAGACACTTTCATCCTATAATGAATTTCTCAGGATACAACCTGTCATAATCTTGGGAGTGTCTGTACTCTGTTTTTCTGAACAATAGATGTAAAGTTCAAGGACAAGTGTTGAAGAAACCAATTGAGAAACTATTATATAATTTAAATTGGAGATTTTTTTGTGTGTGTGGCTGAAATTGGGATATAAGCAATGGAAATGCTAGAAGGTTTCAGATTCTATTAATATATTTAAATTATTTAATTTAAGGTAGCAGATACACTTAAATTTAAAGTTAGCAGAATTGAGTGTGTCATGTAGGACAGAGAGTGAGGTTAATGCCTTCAGCATTTTGGAAAGTGGGGTTAATGCCTTCAGCATTTTGGAAAGGCCCTCTCTGTAAGAACATGGGGAAAGATGGGGAGGAATTCAGGGGAAAACGCCTGAGATAAGGTTAGAGAGAGAGCTCAGCTTTGCATATTGTTCAGGAACTCTCCCTAGAAAAGCAACTGGATCCATAAGTACTACGGCCGAAGTCAGGATTGAGGGCCCTAGAAAGGACACTATGTACTGACGTGGGCTTCCTGGGGAAATGAGAAATTCTGTCCTCAGAAATGAACAGATCACTAGCGTGCTCAGGAAGGGCTGGAGAAGTGAAGTGGGCACCGGGCAATAAAGAGATAACAGGAAGAACATTCCAGACCCTTTGATAGGAGCAACCGGAGGTGGGTGGAGTTGGTGGGAATTAGCAGAGAGCCTGCTGAGAGGGGAATTTTTATGGAAATGCTGAGGACATATGGGCAGGTAACTTAGGGACAAAGTTACTTGTGGGGCCAAACTTCCTCAAGAGCGTCACCCAGGGCCCACTGTCAGCCCAGAGCTTGCTCCCAAGCCCTCTACAGCCACTGTCTACATTTTTTTGTCTTGGAACTATCCCATAATATTCTAAGAGCCTATTTGCTTTTTTCTCAGGCTCCAAGATTCAAAGTTGTTTGAGAACAAAGACTTCATATTTTTCTTTTCTTTTTTTAACCATAACAATGATTTATTCAAGGAAACTGAATAAGAGCTTGCTCAAACAATAACTTGTATTTACATTTTATCATGCTCTCCCTGATTCTATCTTACTTCAATGCCTACACAAATACTTTTAGTTAAAAATAAAAATCTGTCTGTGAGTAGTAATAAACTCTTAACAAGAGGCCGCCTTGAAAGAGTTAACACAAGAGAAAAGTTGCAAAAAAGCAGTTTTCCTAAGAGTAATTGCCAACGGCAGAGAACACCACGGTCCCCAGGGATGTGCCAACGTGGAATCTTGACAGTGGCAAAACAGGGGGTTGTCATGAATCCACAAAGGACAGGTAAGTGGCTGGTGAGGGTTTCTGTAGACCAGTCATGACAGGCTTCTGTCACAGATGAAGCACTGGAGACAATCTAGGAAGAAAAATGTATTTGGCTCGTGGCTTCAGAGGCCTATAGTCGCTCCTGTTTGGGCATGTGCCAACTTAGTGCACCACACAGAAGAGACGTCACACCTCACTGGGGGTGGGGAACAAGGGATAAATTCAGGAAGAGGCAACATCCTGTCCAAGGGCATCGGTTACCATAGTAACCAACTTCTGTCTATCAGGTCCTACCTCCTGAAGGTTCTACCACCTTCAAATACTGCCACAGGGTGGGGACAAGCCTTCAGCACATAGAGCTATGAGGGTCACTCTAGCACTAATTGTACTTTTATAAGGATGAACGCTTTGAATCACTTCTGCAGTTGCATGACAAGGACTGTGGTCATTAGCACTCATCCCTTCAGAGACCTGAAGCAGAGTGCTCAGCACAGCATGCCCCAAGAGCCTCTTCAATAGCCTTCACGCTGATAGAGCAGGAAAGTCAACATCAGTCTCAGCCTCTAGCCCTGGCAGAAAGAGAGACAGACTTGACATGCTTAAAGAGCCTTAAGCTTCTACCCACTGAGGGTTAGCTACAAGAAGCAAATCAAGGGCTCTGCTGAACACAGGCAAAGGGGGAGCAGCAGATGCTTGAGTCCCTAGTGCCACACTCCTGGGTATGTCTGGATGTTCCAAAGCGTTCTCTGTGGGCAGTTAATACACATATTCATTTATCTAAAATAAGACCATATTAGTCATTGTAGCTTGCTCTGCTTCCTACTCTGATTTCTCTGACTCACAGGCTCATGTATGTGTTAGCCAATTTACAAACACTATTACTTGTTTTCCTCAAAAGAATGGGTCATTTTCTTCATTTTGAATAAAATTCTTGCCAAAAGGCCAAGTCTGAATTAGCATAGTTGGCCTTTTGGTGATTTTTTTACATAAAGGATGCCCCACATAAAGAGTAGCTAGTTCATGGAGCCTGTACTCAGAGAGTAATCACGACAACACCCACTAGTCTGCTAGAGGAGCACTGCCAGAGGAGCACTGCCAGAGGAGCACTGCCAGAGGAGCACTGCTCGAGGAGCACTACATCCTCACACAGAACATTAACGGCATGTATTCTAGGGTCAGGATTAAATAATTCCACCAACTTTTCCTTGTTTCATCAAGGCTTCTTCCAGTGAAACAAACACATTTAGCTCCTGGGGTATGGAAGTGTGGGTGCAATAATTTCTAGTGTACTTTGTACCATTCTCTATTCATGTTGTCATTGATGCAAACTGTAATGCAGAAAAGAAGGTCAAAGTACTAATATTATTACTAAGATAATTTTGACCATTTTGTTCCTCTGAAAACATCTCAAGGACCTCTGAGAGATGCTGGGCCACAGTTGAACACCTGCTGCTGTAAACACATCCTTTTGTGTGCCTTGAAATGTGTGGACCTAATTTATAACACCTTTAGGTGCCTGATAATATTAACCAATTGCCATGTAGACATGGTTCGATAAGATCTGCAGAGCTAGTGCTCCTGCCTGATCTGCTTCAGGGAAGAGAAAGAATCCAGACTGGAATTCATTCACAGTTCTGTCTTGTTGGAGGTAGAGATAGTAATTTCTTTTCAATTTTCAATTTTCTTTGCTTCTCCCAACTCAGATACCTCTACTCGTTGATAGATTTTTGAGGTAAACTCCAAACCAACTTCTAATACCTGTCCCAACAGATTTGTGAATTTAGAGAAGAAGGGTAGGCAAGAATATGTGCTCCAAGAAAACCTTTCTGATCCTCTGATTTACTCTACAGACACCACATTCAGCTGGGCTGCAATTCCATTTATTTAAAATGTGATTTTATTCATACTTTCATCATGATAAAATTCTACCACAAATATATTTAGTGTGTAATCATAGGAATGGAAGGAAATGGAAGACAGTGCCTAGTTAATTCACGTGATTAAAGGAAGATTGACATAAAAATCCTTCAAGCAGAAGTTATAACAAAATACTCTCAGAAAGATGAAATTCTGTAGTCTTAGGGATTTCATATTATAGTGAGTGGCATGATTAGTGATAAATTTAATAAAAATAAGATTTATGTTGGTCCCAAATCGAAGGTGCCTAGTCCCCAAGGGATGGCTTCGGGGTGTAGAGAGCATACAACAGAAAAGCGACACGACAGACGTTCTCACAAGCTCGAGGCGCTCGGCGAACGTCTCAGAGGCCATGTGCTTCATCCCCACCACATGAAAGACCCTCAGCATCCTGTCTAGAACGTGTAGGCATTCAAGAGGGGTGTCCATTCCTCTCCAAAACCTGGTGACCTAAACATACAAGAGGTGTCATTCCCTTCGAAGCCTGGTGACACCTGTAACTTCCCCTTCTCGGGAGAGAATGCCTTCAAAGAGCAAATTGTACTTTCTAGAAAGGACTGTCATTCTCCTGAAAACACATATGCTGGTACTTTTAACTATAATTAATAACACTCAATATTTAGAATTAGTGTTTTAAGTGTGCTGTGCTATAGTTAAGATTTGTTAAACCAACACAAAGCTAGATGTTTGTATAATTAAAACATTTATTTTCAGGCTTATAAAAATGACATTTGAAATTGGAATAAAATCTCTTGGGGCTCATTTCCTTATATCAGCTTGTCTTGTCCAACTTCAATATGACAGTTTTTGTTTTATCTTATGATATTTTATTTTGTTATGTTGTGCTGTTATCTCTTAGAAGCCTGTTCTTTTCTAATGAGAGACAGAAAGGGAGTGGATCCAGATGTGAGGGGATGTGGGGAGGAACTGGGAGGAACAAAGAGAGAAATAGAGCAAACTGTATTCAAATTATACTATACCATAAAAGAATCTATGTTTAATAAAAAGAGGAAAATTACCACTCTTGGGGGAAATAGTCTACCCCAGGGAAGATCACACAATTGGTTACTCAATACGAAATGATCAGCCTGGCACCATACATAAATTATACAGACTGAGCAGGGTGTGTGTGTGTGTGTGTGTGTGTGTGTGTGTGTGTGTGTGTGTGTGTGTAAAACAATAATTAATGAAAAATATGCCATAAGTTTGAAAGAGAGCAAGGAATTGCATATGGAGTGGGCTTAGAGGAAGGAAGGGAAAGCATAAAATGATGTAATTATGTTATATTCCTAGAAACAAAAGAAATAAAAAATGTAATAAAAATAAAATGTAAGAAAAAAAAATAAATTACCTAAAGAAAAATTTCATTGCCAATGACAAAAGTGTTGCATGATTATCTTAGTTAGGGTTTCTCTTGCTGTGAAGAGACACTACAATCACAGCAACTCTTATAAAGAAATACATTTAATTGGTGGCTGGCTTAGAGGTTCAGAGGTTTAGTCCTTTGTCACCATGGCGCAGAGCATGGTGACACCCAGGTGGACATGGTGATGGAGAAGGAGCCAAGAGTTCTACATCTGGATCTGCAGACAGCAAGAAGAGGATGACACTGGGCCTGGCTTGAGCATCTAAAACCTTAAAGTCCCCCCCAGTGACACACTTCCTCCAGCAAGGCCACACCTCCTCATAGTGCCCCCATGAGCAAGCATTTCAATGCATGCACCTATGGGGGCCCTTCCTACTCAAACCACAACAACAATCTATTTTTAAATCAGTTATTGAAGAAAAATAAATTCTGTTTGTGCAGCTTCTACAGATGATCAAGGAAGGAATTGTAGGTTGAATAAATAAGTCTTCTCTTCTTAATTTAAAATGAGAGAGTTTTTAATTTAAAAACAAGTCTTTCAATATACATTGAAGCTTTGGATAAATAATAAAATCACAGGAGAAAACTGTATTTTTATTCAGATTTTAAAGAGTTTCAAAGTGCTGTAAATGGGGGGCTGGAAAGATGGATCTGTGGTTAACAGCATTTGTCTTGCATGGGATCCAGTTCAGTTTCTGGCACCCACATTTCACAACTACCCCTGACTACAGTTTCAGAAGAATTGACACCCTCTTCTGGCCTCCACAGGTACTGCATGCACATGGTACACATACTTACATGCAGGCAAAACCACGGATGCACAGAAAATGAAATAAATAAATCTAAAAATAATTTTTAAATTGCTGTATGGTAAAAAAAAAAAGAGTGATCATCAAACACAGAAGAGTGAAGCTGCCTTTTCCTTGCCCATCTGAGAGTGTAAAAAAACAACAGATATGTCTAATATAAGCACTGTTTAAATGAATTTATTTACAGAAAATATATTTGTTAAATATTTTTCATTTGCTAGATGTTTTGTTTAAAATAAAACCACACCATTTGACTCAGAACCTGATCTTCCACTGATTCATGCTAAAAGTATTACTGAGGTCTTCCTGTGGATCGGACACTATTTCACAGCAAGCACATTCAGGATAGCAAAGCAGACAAGGTCCCTGCTCTACTGGAGAGCAGGGTGGTAAGGAGAAGAGGAATAACATTGATCAAGAAATGAGTGAATGAAGACAACCAGTCAGACAGTGGCTGGTTCTATCAAGAAGACAACCAAGAGCAACTTTCAAAGGACCAGGGCAGAGGCAGCTACAGGTGCCAAGATCTTTCAAGAGGATTGTTGAAGAAGATCCAACTTCAAAGGCAAGAGGAAGGCTGGAGAGGTGGCTGTAGGGTTAAGAGCACTGACTGCTCTTCCAGAGGACTGTAGCTCAATTCCCAGCATCCATCTGGTGGCCAACAACCATCTGTAAATCCAGTTCTAGGGTACCTGATGCCTTTTAGGGCACTGTACATATGTGGCACACAGACATCCAGGCGCACAAAACACCCATATGCATGAAAATTAAATATAAATAAATCTCAAAACAGAAAAAAAAGAGGCAAACTGGTCAGTTGAGGCATACGTCTTTAATCCAAGCATTTGGGAGGCAGAGATAGGCAGGGCTACACAAAGAAACCCTGTCTCAAAAAACCAAAAGAAGAGGCAAGTGGAGCTCCTCCTTTCTCCAATCTGGTACCTCACCCGCTCCACCTCTTCAGGTTAGCTTCCCCTGAAGTTAGCACTCAACCTACTTTCTCCCAACTAGAAACTGACAGCCAGGTGGAGACTGGCTTCAGGTGGCCTACAGCCACTTACTTACAGACTTACTGTTATTTCATCTACGTTACAATTTCAGAATGTTTACATTTTCTGAAAGCATTGACGGGTTATCAATCATTGTTTTTGATTGAGGGAGCTTGTAAAAGCAGTGACAGCAAGGGACCCCTGAGATCCCTCATCCAGGGAGACACATTGCTTTAGTCCCTCTCATTGTAACTGGCAGCTGCTGCTGTATTTGTGTCTTGTTAGGAGGTTGATGACAGTGACCTACAGAGTAGAACACTGGGTGCATTAAGAACAGCTGGTGTCTTGGAGACAGGTGTCCAGCATCAATAGGGAAGAGCAGACTCCGTGTTGTTGACAGAATGCCCCAAACCTTCAGGGTACTCATCAGCATGGTCATCTCTTCCCTGCTCTAAGTGAAAAGAAGAAAGGCATCAGGTTTAAAAGACCTAGTGGGAACAGACCCAAACCAGGAAGATGAGGTAGTTTGTCCTGAACACTTCTGCATGTTTTGATTTCCTTAAAGAGGACTGCTACCCAGTAAATGACTAAATCAGGCATACTTCAATGATACACATGAAAATGTAAATAGATAATGCATTCACACTGCATGTAAATGAAAACAACATAAACAGATGTTCATCAAAGAATTTCTACTCCATCCCCCATTCCTACTAGGATAGATTTCTGTTAGGTTTGGATTTTGGAGGGGTGTCTTTTTGTTTTTGCTTTAGTACATTGCACAACAGGAATACAAATTCTTTTCATATTTACTTATTTTATGTATTTAAGTGTTCTGCCTTCATGTGCATAGGTGCACCATGTATGTGCCTGGTGTCCATGGAGGTCAGTGGAGGAAGCAGATCCCCTGGAGCTAGAACTGAAGTCATAAATGGTTGTGAGTCACCACCTGAATACAAAACCTAGGTTAGGAGCAAAATGTGTTCTTAACCACTGAGCCATTGTTCCAATCCCAGAAGTACATATTCTTATACAAGTATATATGCTTGTATATTGAAGGCATAGTGCTATGTAGTTCTACCATTGACAATTTTAGCACATCTTTTCAGTTGTCAGAGTATAGAACACCCTTGTATTCTTTGACACATGCGTGGTACCCAGTATGTGGACACAGCATTGCCTGTTAAACATAATCCTCTACAGATAGATATGCTCTAATTCTAAGATTTTGGTATGCAAACCAGTGCAGTTGTGAGTAAGGTTATGTATAGCTTCCCTTGGGACATTTTATATCTGCATTGGGACAATTATATCTGCAAGAGAAGGCTTCCAAAATGATATTTTTGTATAAACTAAAATTATTTATTTGTAGTCAGTGTAACTACATGGGGGTGTGCTACAATGTCCCCCACTGACAATAATGCCTGGGAACACCTACACTCCAATGAACACTTCCTCCCACTTTCAGGGTTTTAACAATCTCCTAGACCAGAAAGTCTCAATGAGATTTTATTTTGCAGTTTTCTAATCATGACTGATATGAAGCATCTTTTTATATATTTGAGTGGAATTTGTGTTTTTTCTATTCCATTCCTAGTCCTTCTTTAGTTTTTATTTTGGTTTCTTCTTATAGTTATTTGTATTAGGGAGATTAGCTTTCTATGATATAAATCACATATATCTCTCATGCCTTGCATTAAGCATCTTTTGACATTTTACCCATAGGACATTTCCTTCTTTCTCTTGATTTTGTTTTGTAGGGGGACTCATTATTGTGGTGCTTATCAATTTTATATGGCCTCTGGATTTTCTTTTAAAATTTGATAGCCTTAATTTAATTTAATTTAATTTATTTTCCTTGAGACCGGATACTATTATATATTCCAGACTGGTCTCAAACTTGTGATCACTTGTCTCAGACTCCTGAGTGTTGTAGTTACATGCATGTCCCAGCATAGCTGACCTAAATAGAAACCTTCCACCCATGTGCAGTTTATCCTGCTGTACCAAGGGGGGTGTCTTTGTATGCATGCTTGTGTCCTGGAAGGCAGACTGCCACTCCAGCCCAATTTTTGGAGGGCTGTATTTTGTCTCTTCTGATTGCACTTCCGTCTACATTCCATAGCACATATGCTTGAGTCTATTTCTGCAGAGATACCATGCTGTTTTAATAATTGAGACTTGAAAATGAGTTTTGCATCCAATCACTTGAGTTACTTTGAATAACAGTATAAGTTTATGTGCTGTGAACAGAAATAGATCAGATTTCTCAAAGCCAAATTCATAGATTCTGAGGTCAGAGTCACACAGCATCCATGAAAGCAACCTTCCCCTTCCATTTATATTCCCTGTAAACAGCCCTCTCCACCTCACAAGCCTCATTGAAACTGCTGCTTATGGGGATGCTAAGCTGCTTCCTCCCCACCCCACTGTGCTTTCCAGGGTGTCACAGACATTGCAGACATGGGGAGCAGTTTATCTGCATCCCAGGCTACTGAAAGCAAATCTTAAACATTTTTCTAGGGAACAGATAATCATTAATTTTTATAGCATCATTATAGAAATATACATGCCCAATAATGTATGCAGACCAATTAAAAAATGAATAGGGAGAAAAGGAGCATTTTTGAGGCTTGTTGCTTGGCTTTCAGAATGGCTTTCAGAAAAGCACTGAATGCGTTCTGTGTCCTAAGTAGGTTTAGCTCATGCTCATCCCACCTTCAGGCTGGAAGGACAAGCAGACTCCCCTCCCCCACTGCCCCCCCCCCGAGAATAGAGAGAATAGAGGGGATCAATTTCCTCACCAGAAGGCTCAGAAAACATCTCAGAAGAGAAGGTAGGGAGAATCTAAGAGCTGGAGGATGAGTAGAACCTGTGACATGCTGCTTTCTGGATGTGACATGGTTACCACACTCATGAATACACAGCAGCTGCACATGATCAAGGCAGTTAAGACTTCAGCAGAGATGAGAGAGGCGCTCTCCAGGCTACATCCCTTACTGAGGAGCTACTGGCTATGGACAGCCTCTGGGCGATGGGAAATAATCCTTTCTGAGGATATGGTAGGTTTCTCGTCCTCAAGTACATGGCCCCACACCCATGTGTATATGGATAGCACTAAGACTTGAAGTGGGGAGAAGACATGTTGGGCAGGATATGGGGGAGTTGGTGGAAGTAAGTGAATTTTGATATAATTGTATTTCATTGCAAATCAAATTATTAAAAATAAAGAAAAATGGTTTTAAAAATAAAGAAATGAGAAGAGGACAGAGGGAAGGGGGGGAAGGGAAGAGAGGGCCAAAGAACTTGAAGGGGGAACTGCTGACTCAGAACTAACATTAGAGTTGTTCTTAAGGACATCTAACATTGACGTTTTTGTTGGTGGTTCTAAAGAAAGATAAGCCTACTACATAGGTGGTCACAGGTCACAGAAGTGGGGACTCCAACCAATTTCCATTATTAGAAGCCTAGCTTCTCCATTCTCAGCCCTTCCATAATAGAGCCTCCCTCTCCTCACTGTGCCCAGAGTTTGAAACTGACCAGTGTTTGGGACAGAAGATACAAATACAAGGCCCACTGCCACCCTCTTGGACCAAGGTGTCAGAACATATCCTTATTGTTGGCACCAAGAATCACCTTTATCTCCAATTGTGACACCCCAAATATGTGGAGATGTGTTAGGTGTGCTGGAAAAACAGGCTCAAGCATCAGGGAAGATGAACCCCAAGACAGGCGACAAGGATGGGCTGCAAAGGGGTCCAATGTGGAACAGAGGGTTCTTGCCCTTTCACGAGGTTCAGGGATCTCTCATCTCCCCTGTCAAGGCCCGGGCTCCAAGTACTCTCTCTGCTCTGCTGTCCTCACCTTCAGCCCCGAGGAAACCATTCCAACACCAGAGCTCTCCCCTCACCTGAGTGCACACACGCATTCTGACACGCGTCCACCTCATACTGATGTCTCACACTGTCATGTATTCACACACACACACACACACACACACACACACACACACACACACACGAGTCCCGCTCCCACACCCATACCCCTTTGGTTCATGTACCTCACACACTCACACTCTCCTCCTTGTGTGTGAGGTATCAGCCCCACTCTGCCCTGGCACTCCCTACACACTCACTTCCACGGCCGTGCTCACCTGAGCTCTTGCTCACAGTCTCATCCTGCATACCATCTCACTTACACCCCATTCCTGTTCACATCCTCATTGTCTTTCATTCTCATCCACTCACCCATCCAACCCTCATGTTCATTTTCTTCCAAGTTTTTCCTTCTTCCTCCAGAATGAAGGAAGCCTGCACTAATCTTACTTCATTGACCAAGAAGCCCACAGCTTTGGAGTCCATGTGCTCAGAGTTAAAGGACTGTAACTGAAGTCCAATCTGCAGGGAATTCTTAACAGTACACAGAAAGAAAAAGATGAAGAGCAATGGAGTGCTCTAGACTCATTTGGAATTTACTAGAAACTTTTATCTATTTTCTCTTAACAATTTTTTTTGTATTTTTTTAAATCAGGGCTAAGACTTTTAATATTCTTATTAATGTGTGTATGTGCATGTGCATGTATGTATGCACATTATACATGTTTATGGAGTATACTTGCCTTGGCAAGTGTGTGGAGGTCAGAGGTCAACTTTGAAGAGTCACTTTTTCCACTTTCACATGGGTTCTAGGGGATGAGCTCAGGTCCACCAGGCTTACAAGGCAGACACTCTACCCACTGAGTCATCCCAGGGGCTGAGATTTTTTTAATGACACAAAGTGGGGAGGACAGAATGAAGCATTTTAAATAAAGATGCTCCTGTAACCCACCAGAACTCTGTTTCCCAAAAGCTTGAGGAATGTCTCTTTACTGACATTGCAATTGGAATCTGCCTGCAGAGAGACCAAGAGAACCAGTTACTCCTTTGCCTTTGTTATTGCTGGCCTGAAATTAACTGAGAAGCTCCAAGGAAAGGAATGGAGAGGAAGAGGAGAGAAACCCTATGAAGACACTGAGAATTCATCGGGTCAATGGCCATCAGCTGTCCTCTACAGCTACAAGTTCCTCCAGGCCCAGATGGAGATGGATGGGATATCAACATGCCTCTCATCCTCATTCTTCATGTCTCTGCTCCAAGTCTGCCAGCTAACAACAAGCCCCATATCCCTATTAGACCATCTATTAGCATATTTTATAAGTTCATGAGTTATAACTCTTGATCTTTATCCACTGTAAGCTCAGAGAGAGACAGGAGGTTGGTCTCATCTCGTGGTTGAGATGTGGGGTGGTGGACAGCGGCATTCCCGGACCAAGGGAAGAGAGAGTTGAAATGTGCTCTGTGTGAAGGCTCAGGACTTCCAGTGTGATTCCCCTGTGCTAGCTCCAGCCTCTTTTGCATGCTGACAACTTCCTCCTAAATGCTTCCATCTGCATGTCCCTGCTCCAGTACTCTTTATCATTTCACAAATTTTGCTGGTTAGCAATTCCTTGGTGACAAAGCAAAGGTGGGAGCCTCTGTGTGGCACCCAGGTGTCACCAGCCTGGCTCTGTGCACACAGGCACTTCTTATGGAGCTCCTAGCACTGAGGGATGTGAACAGCCTCCTTATCTCTTTATTTTACAGTAATAAATTGTAGCTGGAACCTTACCTAGTAACACATAGTAAATCTATAAGAAGAAAAATGGCCCCTGCGTGGTTTTTCATTTGTCTTTTTTAATGGCATGGGGCTCAGCTGTCTGAAGACATAGAACTTTGTTCAAAATACCAAAATAACCCAGCGCTCCATAGTCTCTCATGTTCATCAAAATGTCGATGGGCTCACAGAGTCACAGGAATGACAGCAAATCAGCAGAATCCCAGGGACCCCAGAGACCATCAGTAGCTCCATGTGTGCTGTGTCTGCTCCATGCTGTTCATTCCAGACTGTAAAATATGTCTGAAGAGTGCCCCCACCCCGTCCTCAGGAAGATGAATCAGGGGCACTATAATGACAAGATACCACACAGCGAGGGGTCCCAAATGCTGTGCAAGATGAGCCATTGTGTATAGAAGGAAATCAATGTTCTATCTTCATTGTTTTCACCCTGCTTTCAATTTATATATGAATATACACTATCAAAAAGGTTTGAAGGCTTCTAAGCTAAACTCTGATGACTACTCAACAAAGCCTGATGAATCACTGGCATGAGTCTCCCGAGTTCAGGGGCAGGCAGTGTGTTCTGTGTGGAGACTGAGTGAGACATCCAGGCAACACTTGCTTAGGATGGAGAGGACCCCCACCACCACGTAAATGTGGGAACATGCACTTGAATAACTTGTAAAGGAGAAAATAAGAAATGACCACCTTCTTATTTTTGCTAAGATGCACAGTTATTTTCTGATTCTACATATAGAATTTGAGGGTAACACATTTATTTATGGTAATGACATTGTATATTATCAGCTTTTCTTCTGTGTGACATTACCAGCTTCCTAAAAAGTTTTTACTTAAACAAGATAGATGGATGAGTGGATAGAACAATAGAAGAGTGGATGGATGGATGGATGAATGGATGGATTTTTCAGCCACAGAACAAACACCAAAAACAAAAATGAAGGAAATAGTAAATTTATCCCCAAATCACCAGTCACTTGTATTTAAGACCTTTATTCCTCTCCATTTTTGCTGTTTTGCAAAATAAATATTTATGTGAGATAGTCTACCTGCATGCTATATCTCCATGACAAAAGTGGACCTACCACATGAGGACAGTGGACACAATTTCTGTCTAAGAATGCAAGAACAGAAAGGAAGCGATTCAAATAATCCTTGAATCCAGCCTTTCCATTGCTTCCATCTGTAATTATTTTGTGTTTCTTCCATAGTCTACTGGGATCTACCAGATTATAATTATGTACATCAGGCTTTCAGATGAAATCCAGTCTTATGAGGTAGAAAGTTCCATTAGCCAAAATTCAGTGGCTTTGGGGGAGTGGAATGGCTGTTTGGCAAGCAGAATGGGGTTGTTGTAAGACTACCCAGCACAGTGAAAGCTATACCTCACTGTGTGGCAGAGAAGGGGCTCCTGAGCAATGATGATGCACATGGGTAGGGGAATGATGGGAGAGTGTGAGCGAGGGAATGATGGGAGAGCACACCAGACATGCAGGGTGTGAGCGAGGGAATGATGGGAGAGCACACCAGACATGCAGGGTGTGAGCGAGGGAATGATGGGAGGGTGTGAGCGAGGGAATGATGAGAGAGCACACCTGGAGTACAGAGAGTGTGAGCGATGAGAGGAAAATGGAAAGTCAGGCAGCGCAAGTGTGAAGAAGCCATTAGCCTGTGGAGAGAAAAGACTTGTGGGACAGCTGCTGAGGGCGTGGATTGAGACGGGGAAGGATGACACACCTAAGAAAGCCTGAGACAATGTGGCTGGCACTGGAGACAGTACTCCACATCTGGAACCCCGCTGTGCACCTGTGTGCACTGTTCTGAGGAACGCCCTAAGCATCTGAACTATTTGGGCTACATTGTTCTGCAGACTTTCTCGTCTTCATGTGTGATTCCAAGCAGAAATTGAAGCATGAAGTGCTAGGCTTGATTTTAACATTCATCTTTGAACTTCATGGTTTTCTGGTGGGCTTATCCTGAGTGCCTGAATTATTCCACTTGCTCATTTTCTGAGGTCCTGTTAACTCCTTTAGCTACTGTGGGATGTAACCACTGAAGGCTCCCCTCTCTTCTAAGACTCTTTTACGGGAGAGGTGAAGAAACTTCAGCCCATAAATTAATTTTTACTGGGATAAAACATGAAAATCTACATTCCAAAGAAAATTTAGGTAGAAAAACATCCTAAGTCATTATCCAATTAAGTACTCAGGATTGCCAGTTCATGGCTAGAATTAGTCATCCTTAATCCAGTTCCTTATGCCAGAACCAAATACCTATGAACCATTCTGTGAGAAAGAGTCAGGAACTGAATTCAGAAGGAGGAGGCTCAGAAACATTTAGAATCATAGTATATAGTCCCTCTTCTTCACAGCTGATGTCACACCCAAAGCCTAACAATAAAGGCCTCAGTCAAAAATGTCCCAGTCCTCAGTGCTGGAGAGTTGTATTTTACTTTGGCAAATTGTCTGAAATCCTAACAAGTTGTCCCGTGCCTTTTCTATGGAAAACATGTATTGTAGGCAAGAATTCCACCATCTTCCCAATATTCAAAAGGCAGATGCAGAGACCCACAGCCAAACATCGGGCTGTGCTTGGGGAGCCCTGCTGAGGAGAGGGGGCAGGGATTGCAGGAGTCAGGGGTTGGTGTCAGGGCCATCACAGGAAAACCCACAGAAACCACTAGCCTGGTTCATGGGAACTCCCAGAGTCTGAACCAACAACCATGGAGCCTGCATGGGCCCGACCTAGGCCCTCTGCATGTATGTGACAGTTGTGTAGCTTGGTATATTTGTGGCAATGGGAGCAGGGGTGCTTTGGCTGCTCTTGGGAACCCATTCCTTATGCTGGATTGCCTTGCCCAGCCAGAATACATGGGGAGGTGCTTGGTCTAAGCTGGATCAAGAACAGAGAGGGAGAACAAGGAATAGGAGACCATGGTAAATGAAGACCACATGAGAAAAGGAAGAAACAAAGTGCTAGAGAGGCCCACAGAAATCCACAAAGATACCCCCACAATAGACTGCTGGCAATGGTCGAGAGACAGCCGGAACTGACCTACTCTGGTGATGGGATGGCCAAAACACCCTAATAGTCATGCCAGAAACCCCATCCAAGGACTGGAGAATCTGGATGCAGAGATCCATGGCTAGGCCCCGGGTAGAGCTCTGGGAGTCCAATTGGCGAGAAAGAGGAGGGTTTATATGAGCGAGAATTGTTGAAACCAAGGTTGGATAAAGCACAGGGACAAATAACCAAACGAATGGAAACACATGAACTATGAACCAAAGGCTGAGGGGCCCCCAACTGGATCAGGCTCTCTGAATAGGTGAGACAGTCGATTGGCTTGATCTGTTTGGGTGGCATCCAGGCAGTGGGACTGGGTCCTGTGCTCATTGCATGAGTTGGCTGTTTGAAACCTGGGGCTTATGCAGGGTCGCTTGGCTCAGCCTGGGAGGAGGGAACTGGACCTGCCTGGACTGAGTCTCCCAGGTTGATCTCAGTCCTTGGGGGAGGCTTTGCCCTGGAGGAGGTGGGAATGGGGGATGGGCTGGGAAAGGGGAGGGGGGCAGGAAGGGGGAGAACAAGGGAATCCGTGGCTGATATGTAGAACTGAATTGTATTGTAAAATAAAATTAAATTAAATTTTAAAAAATTTAATAAATTTTAAATTTTAACACATACTATCCAAAACGGAGGCTGGCTCTGCCTGCTCCTGGGCCCAGCACAAGAACAGACTCATGTTTAGCCCAGACTTGATGTCTTTGGCTGTAAGAGTGAAGAATAGCTGTTCTCAACCACATAACATTGTATTTGTTTTTAATGTGAAAGTTTATGCACTAGCCCTCCTGTGTCCCCCCTCGTGTGCTGTAGGCAAACTCTGTGCCAATTTCCTTCCCTTTTAAGAGTCAAATGAAGTGAGACCCAGGAAAGAACCTCAAAGTAATCACCGCTGTTCCAGGCGGATAAAGCCGTGGGGGAGTTTGGAATTTGGTTCACCTCCTTAGCATCAGGAAGTGGAGAAAGGCATGAGTAGAGGAGTGAGTTGATGGGACACAGATAAAGTTAGTGACTGTGCTGCATGGAGTAGAGAACTGTCCCAAATGCCTGGGCGAGACTGAGTATAAATTGGTGGAAAGATTATTTGTGGTACCCAGGGGCTGAGGAAGAAAGACTGCGGTGTGCACAGTTGTGCACAGAAACATGTGGGCTGTCTTGCCATAAACATGGGATGAGAAAAGAGAGATGTCAGGTAACCCAAAGCGCAAATCAGTACACTTTAAAATGAAGCCAAGAAGGGTCGGGGATGGCTCAGCAGGGAAAGGTGCTGCTGAGGGCCCAGAACCTGGATTTGGTCCAGGGACTCCCTCCCCCAACACACACAGTAAATAAATAAATGTAGTCAGGAACAAACGAAGGACAAAGAGAGCACAAGCCGTCTGTTTATTGCTGTTTATTGTGTTATGGTGGAAATAAGAAGAAAGTGTGGCAAGATAAAGAACTGTTTTTCTCTAAGGGATTTGAACACACACTGACAGCAGGGGACCTGCATTCACCAGCCAAGGAACCCCAGAGCAGAGTTGGAAGTCAGGCTTCACTTTACCCTCATACATTAGCCGAATTCAGCTTCATTCTCTGCACTCTTCTATGGAGAATGCTCCCTCTGGAAACATCTGACCCCTAGAGCTAAACACCTTGCTCCTTAATTTTCTTTAGGTCTCCATGCTGTCTCGATATTTTCTGGCATATCATCTTGATTCTAGATCTTCTGCACTACATAGTTTGAATTTGACTGCACATCTGCCAGTCTGTTGATGACACAGTTAATGTCCAAAGGGCCCAAGGTGAACTTCTAAATTAGAGTTTCCAAGACCCATTTTCTGATCCCTTGATATTTGCCTAGTACATACACTGACTTGATGAGGCAGGCAGCGAGGAACTTACCTGTAATTTCTAAAGTCAGGAACCTTAAGAAATAGGTTATTATTTTCTAATATTTCTCATTTTTACATTTTTATTGTTCATGCACGCATGCTCACAGGCACATGCGTGTGTGTGTGTGTGTGTGTGTGTGTGTGTGTGTGTGTGTGTGTAGGTAGGTACACATGGGTTGAAGGAAAGAACTGCTACAAGTTGTCTTCTGACCTCTGCATGTGCACACACAAAACAGAAAGAGAAAAGGGAAGATTATCTTTGAAGTATATCGTGTACTTCGTCCATATTCACCCCACATCCTTTCCCCTCCCCCTCTATTACCTTCCTTCTCACAGATAATCTTGTTTCTACCTCCATGTCTTGATCTAAATGATTTATGTATTTATATAAGATCTAAGTTCTACAAATAAGTGACAATATGTGACATTTTTCTTTCTGAGTTTGGGCTATGTTGTTTAATATGATGATCTCCCTTCTCTACTAACAATATAATTTCATAAAATTCCAGTCTGCACCACATTTTCTTTATTCATGTTTCTGTTGATGGAAACCTATGCTGACTCCACAATTAGTTATTATGAATTATAAGGCAATAAGCATAGATGTGCAGGTATCTTTGTGGTATGTTGGCTTAGAATCTTCCTGATGCTTATCCAGAAGTGGCACAGCTGGATCATATGATACTTCTAGTTTTAGTTTGTTGAAGACCTTCTACACTGATTTCCATACTCACCAACAGTAGAATTCTGTTTTCTGTGAATCCTTGACGACATTTGTCCTTATTTGTTTTTTGTGACAATATTAGTTCTGACTAGGTGGGATAAATCTCAATGTAATTTTAATTTATACCTATATCCACACCCTAAAGTATTTCCCCTAACAGTCTCAGGTCTTATGATAAAGATTATTGATCTAGTTTTAACTGACTTTCATGCTGGGTGAGAGCTAAGGCTTGGGTTTCATTCTTCTACATGTGGATATAGTCTTCCCAACACCACTTGTTGAAAAGGTTGTATTTTCCTCAATATGTGTTTTATTTCCTTTGTCAAAAACCAGGTGGCTGTAGTTGAGGGCTTTTATTTCTGGGCCTCAATTCCCAGCTTCTTAAACTATGGGTTGTGACCCCCTACAGAATGGAGTGTAGAAATTGTAAATATTTGGCAATAATAAAAGATTTCTGAATGATCAGTGACCAGAAGTTAACTCAAAATCAAACATACAGTGAATGGAGGTCTTTGCAGAGCACACCTGTGACGATGTGAGACTCCACCGCAGCCTCGGCTCTGAGCTCACATGAGCACTTTGCACAGTGGCAGCTGAGACCCTGCACAGCATCAGGAACACTGCCAAAAACAGCTTGGCTGGAGATTACTGTTTGTGGAGAATTACAGCGCTTTACTGTGCACATGAAGTGTTCTGCACTTACAGAATCATAGCCCCTTAATTACAGAAAATGCTTCAAATATTTTTCTACTAGCATTTTTCAGCATGTAAATAACCCAATTTTATATCTTTGGATTGTATTGTATTACAGTGTTTGATTTTTTAAATTAATTTTGGTTTGGAATTAGGATAAAATTTCCAACCATTTCTTATATGGCCCTGAATATGCTTCTGCCATTTTGTTCCATGTATTTAGGTGAAGTAGTACTCTTGGCATCGATGCTAAAATAAAATTATCAGTCAATAGGGTGAAGAGCTCCTATTTCCTGCAATGTAAGTATTCAGCCAAGTTTTAATTGTTGTGTAAATATAGACCGGCATCTCCCTCTCGTTACTATGAGATCTTCTTTCGGCTCTTAACAAACATTTGTATCAATTGTTTTAAAATAATTTTTGATTTACTGTCAATAAATGTTTCATTTGTGTGCCTGTTCTATATGCCTGTGTACCCAAGGCCACATAGTAACTCGGATGAAAACGGGACATGAATGGAAAAGTTTAAGAAACCCTGTTGTGTTTCTTCTATGGTCTGTGTTTCTATTTTTGTTCAGTATCATGCTGGTTTTCTTACAACAGATCAGCACTATAACTTCAAATCTTGTATTGTGATACCTCTGGCAATGCTCTTTTTGTTCAGGAATGTTAGACTATTTGAGTCTTTTGTGCTTCTATGTGACTTTGAGAGTGCTTTTTCTGCTTTGGGAAAAATTTTCATTGGAATTTTAATGAGGATTTCCCTGAATCTGTAGATCACTTTTGTTAACAGCCATCTTTATTATATTATTTATTGTGCCCATCCATGGGTGCAGGAGGCCTGTCCATCTTCAGCTGTCTTCTTCAGTTTCTTTATTTTAGTGTTTCAACATTTCCACTACAGAGGTCTTTTATTTCCCTAGTCAGGTTTGTTTGTTTGTTTGTGTGTTTGAGGCAAATACGCATAGGATTCCCTTTCCTGATCTCTTTCTCAGCATGTTCTTTATTGACATAAAGTATCTGATTTTTTTTCTCTTGTGTTTGTGTTTATGGTGTGCACACATGTGTATGTTCAATTGTATATGGGTACTTGTGCATGTACAGATGTGCATGAATATGTGTTGTTTGTTTCTCTTTTGGGAACCCACCTCCCAAATAAATCACACATGGAGGCTTATTCTTAATTATGAATGTCTGGTCTTTGCTTGGCTTGTTTCTTGCCAGCTTTCCTTAACTTAAATTATCCCATCTACCTTTTGCCTCTGGGCTTTTTCCATTCTCTTACTTTTGCAAATCTTATTCTTCCTCTATGGCTTGCTGTGTGCCTGGGTAGCTGGTCCCTGGAATCCTTCTCTGTCTCTGGCTACTTCTTCCCTGATTTCTCCTTCTATTTGTCCTCTCTGCCTGCCGGCCCTGCCTCTCTCTCCTACCTCACTATTGGCCATTCAGCTCTTTATTAGACCATCAAGTGTTTTTGACAGGCACAATAACACAGCTTCACAGAGTTAAGCAAATGCAACATAATAAAAGTAACATACCTTAAAATAATATTCCCCAACACTTATGTGTGCACATGTCTGAGGAGACCAGAGGTTGACAGCAGTTTTCCCCATTCACCCTCTCCCTTATTCTTTGAGGCAGGGTCTCTCAGTTGAAACCAAAGCTCACTTGTACAGTTATTCTGCCTAGCCATCTTGCTCCAGGGATGTCTCTGCACCTTCTGCGTGATGGAGCTACAGACAAGTCACTACCCTTCTTCCATGTGGATGCTAGAGGTCAGAACTCTAGTCACCATGCTTGCACGGCAGAGGTTTTGACCCTTAAACCCTCTTACCAGCCTTCTTGATCTGTTTCATGAAGGATTTTGATCCCATTTTTCTTGGCTGAAAGTATTGTTTGGCTCTAAAGTTTTGTAGTAGAGTGTTTAGAATCTGTTATGAATATAATCATATCATCTGCAAACAAGGATATTTTTATTTCTTCCTTGCCTGTTTGTATCTCTCTTATTCTTCCTCTTCTCTTGTTGCTCTAGATAAGAGTCTGAGCATTACACTGAATAAGAATGGAGACAATATCTTTATCTCATTCCTTATATTAAGGAAATGCCTTCAGTTTCCCCATTTCTGTTGGCTATATGTTTACTGTATATAATCTTCATTATATTGAAATGTATTCCTTTTCTTACTAGCTTTTCATGGTTTTTATTTATAGTAACATTGGACTTCAAAGGTCTTTTCTGTGTTTGTTGAGATGATCATGTGATTTCTGTTTTTGAGTCTACTAATGTGATATATTACATTCATTGATTTGCATATGTTGAATGTCATTGCATCCATGGAATAAAGCCAACTTGACCATGATAAATGTTTTTTAATGTGATCTTGAACTCAGTTTGCAAGTATTTTTAAAAGATTTATTTATATTTATTTTACATACATTGTTGTTTTGCCTACATGACTGTATGTGAACCACACATGCACAAGGCTGGTTCCCAAAGAGGCCAGCTGAGAGCATAGGATCCCCTGGAACTGGGGTTACAGGTGATTGTGAGCCACCATGTCCATGCTGGAAACAAAACCCATATCCTCTGGAAGAATAGCAATTGCTCTTAACAGCTGAGCCATCTCTCCAGTCCCAAGTTTGCAAGTATTCTATTGTGAATTTTAACATTTATTTTTATTTGGGAGATTAGCCTATTATTTTCTTTGTTGTTATGACCTTGTCTGGTTCTGGTATTAGGGTAGGATTGACTGTGAAAAAAAAATGATTTGGTAACATTCCTTTCCTTTCTACTTTATGGGAGAGTTTGGGGAGCATTCTTGAACACCTGCTAGAATTCAGCAGAGGATCTGTCAAAGCCTGGGCTGGTTTTAGACGGAAGACTTTTATTATTGCCTCAGTCTCATGCTTGTTATAGATATGTCTAACTTGTTCATATCCTCCTGGTTTACTTTTAGTGTGTGTCTAGAAAATTTTCCATTTTTGTTAGAATTTCAAATATTTTGGAAAATAGGTTTTCAGAGTTCACTAAAATGATCCTCTTGAGCTTCATAGATATCTGTTGCCGCTCTAATTTTATTAATATAGGTGTTCTGTTTAATTTGGCTGGTTTGGCTACAGCTTGTCAAAATCATCCATCTTTTCAAATAATCAAATCTGTTTATACTGATTCTTTACATTTTAAAGATATATTATGTTAATTTCTGTCTTGATCTTTTTATTTCTTTCCATATACTTATTTTATATTTTGCCTTTTCTTGATTTTTCTAAGATTTTAAGGTTCATCATTAAGTTATTTACTTGACATCACTTTCTGTTTTTTTCTTAAATATAAGCATTTCTAGTTTTAATTTTCTCTTTTAGCACTCCTTTCCAAGTATCCCACAGGTTTTAGTATGCTGGTTTTAATTTTCATTTGATTTTATGAGATTTTTAAATTTCCCTTCTGGCTTCTTTCATGACCTCTTGATCATTTAGTAGTGCATTGCTCAGTCTCCATGAATTTGTACAATTTCTATAGTTCCTTTTGCTATTGATTTCCAATCTAATTTCATTGTGATCAGACAGAATACAAGAAATTGTTTCAATTTTTAAGAATTACATTGTGTCCTATAACATGATCCACTTTACTGAAATGGCCACAGGATTCTGCTGAAAAGAGTGTGCATTCTTCTTTAATATTTAAGTAGAATGTTATGACTATGTCTGCTAAGTCTACAGCTTAGGGGTATCTTTGTTGACTTTTTGTCAGACGACCTGTCCATAGGCTTGAGTGGGTAACTAAATAATGCAATACTGTTGTGTTGAGGTCAGTGTCTGTACCTTGCATTCTACAATGTTTGGTTTATGAATCTAGGACATCCGTGATGGGTGAGTATATGCAAGAATGGTTATCTTCTCTTAATAGATTGTTTCCTTAACTAAAATGAAGTTACCTTACTTACCTATTCTAATCTTGGTTTGAACTTACTTTGTCTGATATTTGTACAGCTACCACACCTGCTTAGTTTCCAGTTGTATTTACTTGCAATGCTCTTTTCTATCATTTCTTCATAGGGCTATTTGTCTCTGTCAGTGATCTATGTTTCTTTTTTTTTTTTTTAAATTTATTTATTTATTTAGTATACAGCATGTAAGACTACAGGCCAGAAGAGGGCACCAGATCTCATTACAGATGGTTGGAAGCCACCATGTGGTTGCTGGGAATTGAACTCAGGACCTCTGGAAGAACAGTCAGTGCTCTTAACCTCTGAGCCATCTCTCCAGCCCCCTATGTTTCTTATAGATAATATTAGATGAGTTCTTGTGTAATCTAGTCTCATAGTCTGTGACTTTTGATTGGAGAATTGAAATTATTAAGATTCTGATTTACTACTGAAAAGTATATATTCATTACTTTTACTTCATTGTTTTTTAAGGTCTGGTATTTCCTTAATCCTTGTTCACTCATCTATTATAATGAAGTTTATTTTTTTCTGTGACCTCACAGATATGTTCATCTTTCTCTTTTGGGTTTAGGAGTCCTTCAAATATTGTTTGTAGAACTTGCTTAGAGATCATGAATTATTTTTGTTTTAGTTTGTCTAGCATAGGAAGTTTATCTTTCTCTTTTAATTATAAAGGATAGCTTTTCTGGATACAATAATCTGCATTGGCATTTATTGTATTTCAGAACTTAAACACATAATTCCATGTACTCCCAGCTTTTAAAATTTCTGTTAAGAAATTTATTGTTCTGAAATGTATGCTTTTAAGTGTAAGTTGGGACTCTTTCAGCTTTCAGTAGTCTTTTGATGTTGTTATTCTATGGAATATACTCAGTGTTTTTATTATAATGTGACATGGGGATGTTCTTTCCTCTACCTTATCTTTAGTGTCAAACTACTTATTGTATCTGGGTAACCATCTTTTCCTCTAGATTTGAGAAGTTTTCTGCTGTGAATTTATTGAATTTTTCTATGCCTTTAACTTGTAGCTCTCATTCTATACTCATAATTTATAAATTTAATCTTTTAATCTTTTTACTAGACCTCACATGTTTCATTTGTACTTTATTGTTGTGTTTTTATTATGGTCTTAATTTTCTGATTCATCTATCTTGTCTTCAAGCTCTGGTGTCCTATCTTCCACTTACTCCAGTCTATTGGTAGAAATTTCCATCAATTTTTTTGTGATTTATTGGGCTTTCACTTACAAAATTTTCCCAGTATTTGTATTATTTCATTGAATTTCTCCTTAATATCCTATATTGAATTTGTTATTTATCCAGATATTTATTTATAAACTTTTTAAATTCATTCAGGAGTTTTCGATCTTCTAATTTTATTGAACATGTTTATATTATGTTCTTGTCTGGAATTTTATCTAATTCATTTCTATTAGACTCTATTTTGGTGGAACTGGTATGTTTTGAAGGAAGCATATGGCCTTGATTTTTTCATACTTGCTGTGTTTCTATATGAGAGTTGTATATGAGATTGAGTTGTTGCTGGCTATTTCTACCTGTATCCTTCCACTGAAGTATTTACAATGCTCAGGCGAGATTAAGTTGTAGTAGGTTTGAGCTGTTGTTCCTTTCCACTGGTCTAATGGCAACTACATCTAATGGGTAGGTCTGCTATAAAATGCAGTGACAACTAGTTGAAACAAAGCTTCCCTTTGGTTGTAATAACTTTGGGGAAATAAAAATACAAAGATAGTATGGTATGTTCTAAAGTATTAGTTGCTGATTGTAGGGATGGGAAGAAAATAAGCTAAGACTAGGAATTTGTATTCAAACAAATACAGAGGAAAAATACAGGAAGAAAAAGGAAATAGATAGAAGGGGAGGAATAATACAGACAAGGGGAAGGTAATAGAGCAGCTTCAGCTAAAGGCAGAGTGAGATGACAAAGAGGTAGAGAAATGCAATCACATGATCTACAAACAGTCCCAGCGCTTGGGAAGCAGAAGCGGGGAGACACCAAGTGCTGCCCTCTTCCTTTTGGAAGAGCCTGTTCCAAAAAGAGATAGCAAGAAGAGTGCAGGACAAAACAGTCTATAAATCTAGTGTTCAATATTAAATTGGGTCTCTTTATATACATCTATATTCTTTCCATGTGGCCACTTGCCTAGTAGGTGCAGAGCCTTTCTCTACATCATCTTAATTTTCCTCCTCTGAGCATTTGGATTGGTGTGTTCCAGTAAGTGTAAAACCTTCTTGGGATTATGTTTCCTGTACTGGCGTGCTGTTCACCTCACAATCAGAAGGTATGGCCTGTGGTCAGACAATGGGCATTAAAATAGAAAAGGCTGATGCTAAGCTTTTCACTGGAGTGCCTGAGAACTCAGCACCCTTATTCAGATGACAATCCTTGTCTTCTAGAGAACTAGGGAGACTCACCCTATGGCTTCAATCAGATCCCACAGCATGGAGCACTGCACTGGTCCAACCCAAAGCTTTTTCTATCTAGCTAAAGGGATTCTTTAGGCCAGGATTTAGAAAATAATTGCCTGACCCTTCCCTGGGCTTCTGGAGAGGGTCACATAGGGAGCGATCTTTGCTCCTGGAGTTATCTAGTCACCAACTCAGCATAGGTCTACTAAAAAAATGGCTTCTTGCTGCTTCTCCAATGCTAAAGAAATTATTCCAGCATTTATAAAGTATGTGAACACCAGGATCTCTGTGTAATTGGATGGCAAATCTGTTCAATGATGTACTTAGTGACAGCTGTGATTTTTATTGTCTAGGGTTTTTGTTTTATTTCATTTTTCTTCATTCTCCACCTCTTTCTACTCTCGTGTCATGTATGGCCTCTGCTCCTGCTGCTTCTCCTGCCCCACCTGTCCTCCTCCTCTCCACTCCATCTATCTCTCCCTATTTCATCTCTATCTCCTCTAAAAATTATCTGGTACTGAAGCAAGGTTCATTTTTTTTCTGAGGCTCTCTTTGTGGTTCCAAACCTCTGCAGCTGCACTCACTCTACAATGGAAGCAGAATGCTCTTCAAGTGGGATGAGCTCCCCCAGAATGGGCTCATTCTGTCCTGTTCTCTAGAGTTTCTTTACCTTCTTTCTTTGTTACTGAAACTAGTTTTTTTTCAATTCCTGGTTTATTACCTCAAAGATTCTAGTTGTCTATTAGTGATTGTTGTCCATCATCTCTGTCTCTATATCAAGTGTGATTTTGTAAACAAATTGTTGTGTTTTGCTAAATTGCTCTATTACCAATAAAACTTCGAGAGTCATATATTATAGAACTTTATAGCTCAAAGAAGCAGAGGAGGAGCAACCAGCTGACCTTCCCTTCTTACCAGAGACCCAGCCAGCACCTCTTCTCTTCACATGTCCCAGATGGAAAAGAGCACATGAATTCCAAGTCCCTCCCTTCTCCTTCCTGTCTGTCTTCTCTATCCATATTCCTGGCTTCTCTATGCTAATTTCAGTTAGCTGTCATGGGCTCTGCCCCCTGATTCAAAGGAGAGGCACAGTGTGATCAAATACCCCACAGCAACAAATAATTGCTATTATTTTAAAAATGTTTTTATTATTCATTAATTTTTCTATTCAATACTCAAAAATGTATGCAACTTAGTACCCAGGTCAATACATCTGCAGCCCACAAGAATATTTTCTTATCTGAGAAATAGGAATTAAAACCAACATCTCACATAGTGCTGGTTTTGTTCATTTGTTTAAACTGTTGCTGTTTTGAGACACGTTCTTTGAAGTACTGAAAATAACTAGATTCTAGACTGATGCCTAGGTTTCCCTCCCTTAGTATATCCCAGCCAGATGTCACTGTGCGCCAAGAGCTGTAAATACCCAGCACCCCTCTGTTTAACTGACAGCAAGTGTGATGTGGAAGAGTGGCCTGGTTGGAGCGGTGGGGAGCGGTACAAAGCACAACCATGAAATAAAGGCATAAATAAAGTGGAACCACACAGGAGCTCAGCCGCTCCTCACAGAGTCTGTGATAACACGGGTAGATTTTCCAAAAGCAGTTTGATTTAAGCCTGAAATGAATACAGGGTGTTTCCCAACCTAGCCATGATACGCTGGCACTTTAAAAGATCCTGGTCTTTCTCAGCTCATGTCAAGGGAGCAGAAACCATTTCCATATACACAGCAGGGGGCCCAACTCCAGTGGCTCAGATTCCAACAGAACAGGAGGCCTAATGAGTCCCAGTTCCAACCAATCAGCATGTTTTCTTTCTCCCTCTGGAGCCAAGCAACAGGACAAGCTGTTCCTCTCTTCTTCTTGTAGTCAGATGAGGAGACAGCCTTCTGCCACTGTCTGGGGTGATGATAGCCCTCTGACAGGGGAGTGGGGGGACTTGGATAAACTTGGTAGAGGGCCATACCATGCTCCACTGTGTTGGCAGCATGCATATTAAAACTCTAGATCAATCTCAGAAAAGCCCCAGCTTTGCCAAAGATATCCAAATATTGAAAGATGTCTTTCCTTACTTTGAAGTTTTTATTTTGAGAAAGACAGAACTGCTGAAGATCTAAATCAGAGCCTCAAGAATACAAAGTGCATGCTCACCCACTAAACTCCACCTGTAGCCCACACTGAAGTATCCAAGGCACATTCTCCACCACTAAACTCTACTTGTAGTCCACAGGAATATTTTCTTAGCTGAGGAATACCATGCGCATATGAGTCTGCCTCCCTTCTGGCTAGATGATTCTTTTTCCCAATGTGGTTTTTTGTTTTCTCTTGATGAGCCTTTTCAGTCAGCTTTAAAGACCTTCCAAAATTTAGCAGTTTATGGTCAGTATTCTAATTAAAAGTAAAGCAGAGATCAAAGGGAAAGAAGCAAAAACCTTCAAACCCTTAAGGGTCTTCCAACAGTGTGAACTGGTTTCAGTGAGGATGCACATATGTGGAAGTGGGAAAACATACTTGCCAGCATGACACGAATCAGTGGGCATGTACCAAGTCACTACTGTGTGCCAACATTGAGTAGGATGCTGATTTTTCAGAGTTCAAAATTCACATGATCTACCATCAGAGGGACTGGGGTCCAGAGGAGAAGCATGGACTTAATAAACATGCAAGTGAAAACTATATTATCCATGATGAAGAAAAGAATGTGAATCAGTACAGTTTGATACATTTTTTGAAAAATCACCTTAACTGTTTTTATCCAGTTAGTCTGAGTTGTTTGGTCTAATTGCTTCAACTATTTTTTTTCCTAAGGCCCAATGCTTAGCTTTCTACCTAACACATAATCTACAGAAGTTCTAATGAGGAAGATTCGCCTTAAATGGAGACAGGGTCACATAAAATATAGAAGAAAACAAGAAATGGGTAAAAATAAAACCCTGAAACAATTATATAAGAAGTCCAACAATTGTGTGAAAAAAGGGAGAGACTGAATATTGCTCTGTGGCCCTGACTGGACTCAAGTTTTCAGAACTGAACAATGTCTTTAAAGCCCATATTCAGTTGTCCACAGCAGAAAGACAGTACAGTGACGCGGTGGCCTCCTCTCACATGTTCACTAAAGCAAAAAGAAGGCATTTGAGCAAAGGAGAGTGAGGCAGGTTAAAATGGTTGCCAGCCCCTCATTCCCAGTTTACTCATGAAGATCTCATCTATTTCCCCTTCCCAGGGTGTCCATGCATCCCTCTTTGGGTCTTCCTTGTTAGCTAGCTTCTCTGGAGCTGTGGGTTGTAGTCTGCTTATCCTTTGCTTTATATCTAGTATCCACTTATGAATAAGTACATACCATGCTTGTCCTTCTCAGTCTGGGTTACCTCACTCAGGATGATATTTTCTAGTTAGGGGATAGGAAATGAGAGCATAAGGGAACAGGATGGTTGAGCTGGAACAGGGATGAAGTGGGAAAGTAATGAAAGAGATACCACGATAAGGGAAACATCATGGGGATAGAGAGAAACCCAGTGCTAGGGAAGTTGTCAGGAATCCCCAAGAATGACCCCAGCTTGGACTACTAGCAATAGTGGAGAGGGAACCTGAACTGGCTTATCCCAGTAACCAGATCAGTGAATAGCCTAACTGTCATCACAGAGCTTTTCTCCAGTGACTGATGGAAGCAGATGCAGAGATTCACAGCCAAACACCAGACAGAGCTCCAGAAGTCCAGTCAAAGAGAGAGAAGAGGTATTCTATGAGCAAGTGCATCAAGATCATGATGGAGAAACCTGCAGAGATGACCAAACCAAATAGTGGGAACTCATGAAAGCTGGATCAATGGCTATGGAGCCTACATGGGACTGGACTAGGCCCTCTGCATAAAAAGACAGTTGTGTAGGTTGATCTGCTTGGGGCCCCCCTGGCAGTAGGATCAGAATCTATTCCTGGGTCATGAGCAGGCTTTTTGGAGCCCACTACCTATGATGGGACACCTCGAGCAGCCTTGAGGCAGGGGCAGGGCTTGGACTTGCCTCTACTGGATGTCTCTCCATGGAAGGCCTTGCCTTCTTGTGGGGGGAAGTGGAAGTGAGTAGGGAGGGGGAGGCTAGGGTGGCAGGAGGAGGGAAGAGAGGGATTTTTGATTAGTGTGTAAAATGAATGGAAAAACTTTAAAAAAAAAAAATGGTTGCCAGACTCTTTCTCTTTTTAGCCCTTTCCATGGCACATCGCCCCCTGGTGGTAAGTGCTCATTTTGGAGCACTGAGTGACTAGAAGCAAGCCCACAACACAGGCTTTGGCAGCTCCTGCTGGCCTTCAGCAGCACAGACTGTTGTTCTGGGAAAACTATGCCATGAGGTTTATAAGGTTTTGCCTTGGCTGGTCTCCCTCTTCCCTGCCCCCATCCTACAGTGGAACCCGCCTGCTTCCCTACTGGCCCACCCTCTGGTTACCCTGGCTGTGGCATCAGGAAACGGGCACAAGTGGTGACTCAGAAACTCACAGGAGGGTCTCTGTGACTTAACTTCAGCAGTAATGGACTAAGTAACTTCTTAAAGCCAGGCCATAGAGAACATTAGCTAATCACAGAGCATTTTAAAGTAATGACACTCATTAGCTTACTCCAAACAAGCTGTGCCTTTTATCTTTTCTAGGGCAGGACAAGCATAGAAATGCTCTAAAGGGACTTCTCCATTCAGAGGGCATCCACTTTCTTTTTTGAACCTAATTATAAAATGTTGTCCGGGCAGTGTTATGTAATCGTGCTTAAAATTGTTTATTCATTGAGGGAATGACTGCTAATGGAGAATGTGTCCTGAATCAAACTACTGACATGTTGAAAAATAAGTGAATAATTTGGGGCTCGGCATATACTTGGTGACAAAGCACTTACCTGGTACCTGCAAGCCTTTGGAATTCATCCCCAGCAACACACAAACACACACACACACACACACACACTACACACACTACACCACAAACACACTATACACCACACATCAGCACACACCACATACACCATGTATGTACCTCACACACACGCACACACACACCATACACTACACACACCACACCACACACACACCACATATACCTTACACACACACACACACACACACACGAACACATACACACATTACACACTACATACACCACAACACAAACACACTACACACCACATACACCACACACCTCATACACCACATACACACACACCACATATACCACACGCACACATACACACACACACTTGTGCAAGTGCACATGCATGCACATGCACACACAAAACAAAAATCTAATGTCTCTCAGATAAGTACAAACTGAACTGAGATAAACATGTAAAAATATCAAGGCATTAATTTCCAAATACTAGGATAACGATTTTGCATGTGTGTAGCAAAAACACCTTATTTATCCAGAGGTATGAAATAAAATCATTGATCAGTGCTTTATAATATTATGTGAGTCTCTAGAACAGATCATTTGGTCTTATTTCTGCACTTTCTCCCTTCTCTTCCCCCCATCTCTCCCTCCCTCCCCCCCCTCTCTCTCACACACACACACACTGCAGAGAGCTGCCCACAACACTGTATCACACATAGACAACCTTGTTGAGCTATCAATTATAACTGGGAGGCATGCTGGGGGTTCTTTCCAGCTCCCACTCTCCCCACCAAAGTTGTCAGTGATGACCTTTCATCTGCTTTCCCAGCCTGTTGGACATCCCCGTTGTCACCTGTGGCTCTCAGTGAATGCACTGATTTCACAAACATCTTCTACTTATCCATGGGGCTAAGTCACAGCATGCTGAGCCCATGAGGAAGCCTGGACCTTCCCTTGATGAATGAGTACTCTTTGGCATAGAGCATTAGAACAAAAGCTCCTGTGTTTTCTGTTCTGTATCCCTATCAACAAAAAAAGACAGACTAGCACATGTCAACACAGATTGGACTAATTTCTGTGAATAAGTTAAAACTGCCATAGAAGTTATTTGCTGCCACATGACAGGAGTCACTTTATTAACTAAATAATAGTGTGGACAGAGTTACTTTTAACTATTTACAAAACTATGCATGATCTCTTAAATCCACTAGTACATAAATGTCACAATCACAACATGTTTTACTTTTTTCTTGTGACTTTACCCATCAAATGATCATCTCTCAAGGGAAGCTATAGTCACACAATCTGTACTATAGCCCTGAAGACAGCAGGTCTTATGGGAAAAAAAAGAAGCTAAGAGCTTCATGCACATTATCAGTTATTCTGACAAAATTTGGGTGTTCTTTAATTGGGACTATTCACACAAAGGAAATGAACATAGACCATTAAGATAATATCTTTTATGAAATGCAAATGTAATTATCTATTTCTCCTTGCTGTGACTTTTCTATCCACATGTATATTAAAAAGAGAGTTTGAAAAGTGACTGCTTTTATGTAGGCAAAGACTCGAGCAGGTTTTAATCCACCTACCTTATCTGGCTCAATACCACAAACCATCCAATTGTGCTGGTATAACAGGACATCAATTCCGTTAGTTTTGTGCAAGGGCCAGACCTCAGTTCCCCACTGTACACTTCACCTGTCTTCAGCTGGGATTTCCTCTCAAGAAAGAAGTGTTGGTTATAAGTGATGTTAAAGTTGTAGAATGACTGGAGAGGGGAACATGTCAGATCAACATCTCAAGCCTGATTCTCACAGTTCCTCCTCATTTAGGAAGCATTCTAAACTCTGGGTTGGGGCATGCCATGCCTCCTTCTTCACCCACCTTCATGTTCATTGCTCCCTTCCCATGGTAGAGTCATAGACACTGTTGATCATCCTTTATCGCCCATCCTAGAGGGAAGGGTGGGTTAGGGTTTCTTTGTTTTTCATTGTTTTGTTTTTTGTTTGTTCTTAGAGGAAGAGAAAGTGTACTTCAACCCAATGTATGTTAGATACTGTCATTTTGATATGTAATAAATAGTCACAAATGTTAAAAAACAGTTTGTATTTTTACATTTTTTATTTCTAAGATTATAATAATGTAATTCCAACATTTGTCTCTTCCTTTCCACCCTCCAAACCCTCCAGACCCTCACATGCTCCTCCCTCTCCTTCAAATTCATGGCCTCTCTTTCACTAATTGTTACTGCATGCATGTATGTTAATGTATAGACATATATATTTCTAAATTTAACCTCTTCAGTCTATACAGTGTTACTTGTATGTATGTTTTCAGGGCTAAACATTTGGTACTGGATAACCAATTGGTGTGATCTTCCCTGGGGAAGATCACCTATCCTGCTTCCCAGTTTCCTATAGTTCTTTGTGTAGGGCTCAGGTCTTGTAGGCTTTTTCCCATCTATGTTGGCATGTCCAGTTGGTGGTGTCCTTGTTCAGGCCACAGATGGGTACTCACGTGGATGAGACTTTAAGGGTGTAGCTTCTGACCATTCCTAGGAGACACAATCTCACAGCAAAGTTCCCAGTCCTCCGCCTCTTGCATTCCTCTGCCTGTTCTTCCACAGCATTTTCTGTGCCTTGGGTGTAGGGGTGTTCTGTAGATGTGTTCATTGTACTGGATTGGCTGTGCTCTTCCCTAGTGTCTCCATCTCTTGTAAAGGGAAGTTTCTTTGGTAAGGGGTGAAGGCTACACTCACATAAGGAAAAATGTTTATATTGTTAACCCAAGTTTTCAAGATTCCATGGCTATTGGATCCTTACAACACATGTCCATTTAGACATTGCACATTTATTTCAAAAGCTCTGTAACCACTTGTGTCGGCTTACTCCTTTCCTGGACCGTGCAGGCTTGTGGGCATCAGCTGCCTGCCAGCCACGGCTGCAAAAGTGAACAACACTGAAGGCTGTGCAGGGAACTGACAGAGCTCTGTGCCAATAGTGTAAGAAGTCACTCTGCCAGGAAAGGACGTCCATCTTTTTGTGCTACAAACATCAAGATTCATGATTGAGATAAACCCATTTCTGTGATCCCTGTATAAACTCTGCCTTGATTTTCCACCTGAGAGATGAAAGGTCTTAGTGTGATAAAAAAAAAAAATGGATCTGAGTAACCTGCTAATATTTTCAAATGGCCTTAGAGAAGTTCAGCCTTTCCTGTGCTCCATTCTTCAACTAGTGATGGCATTGGTTCTCAAGAAATACAGAAAAAGTACAAGGCTGGAAAGATAGCCCAGCAGTTAGGAGAGGGTACTGCTCTAGTAAAGGACCTGAGTTCAGTTCCCAGCACCCATGTTGGACAGCTCACAACTCCAGGAGGACCTAATGCCTCTAACCTCTAAGGGTACCTGCATTCTCTTGCACATATCCACATATAGACACACCCATACACATAATTTAAAATAAAAGGAATATTTTAAAAAGAAGAAATGTAGAAAATATAAAAATACTAATCAATTTTCCCAATAATTGCATGTTGGGTGAAACACCAAATGAAGCAATAGCCTGCCTCCAGTTCTCTAATAGGAAAAAATCTCCAGCCTCAGGTCACAGGGCCCATGCTCATTTGCATGCTAGTCTTCTGTTTAAATGGCTTTCACAATTCAAAAGAATAAAATTTATCTCAAGCCCAAGGTCATTATTTGCATTGGATTATAATATAAATCCCCTGGCTTTCAACAATAGAGCTAATTTATTGCACTATGCACAATGAACTCCACTTTGGATTCATGGGTTATAAGATATCTTGTTAAGACTGTCAACAATGATTTTTTTTTTTTTAGGTAACTTCACTGATATGTGATCCATATATAATGAAATACATTTTTTCGAGTGCACAGTTCTGTGGACTTTAGTATATTCACAGAATTGTGCAACCATTGACTCCATCTAGTTTCCCAATATTTTTATGACCCCAGTGAAAACTCTTTTCCCATTAACATTCACTCCACAGCACCCCTCTCTAGCCCAAAATAGCTACATTGCAATTGGGGAAAAGAAACTTAAATGCAAAGCTTGAAAATTTTGTAATTAGAGTAGAGAGTGGACAATTAGAGTTTGGTTCTTTATTGTCCCCAAACCATGTGCTCCTTCATCTGCTCTATAAATATCTACTGGGTAACGTTTGAAGGGCTAAGCAAAGGAGCACAGACATCTGCCTGTGAGGTGTGCTCGGAGTGCATAGGGTGCATCTCATTCCTGTGCTTGGTTGCTGTAAAATCAGACACAACACCATTTTGCATGAAGGTCATTATAAGTTACCAAAATGTCATCATCTACTATGTCTGACCCTGAAGAACTGTGAACAAACTTTCATAGGATGTGCAATTAGGCCTGTGGCTTCCAGGTTTACTCAGATAGAATTTGGCTCCTGCAGCAGGGACCACAGAGTATATAGATGAGTGCCCCACTCTGTCACACATTCTATCTCTGTTCTATTATTGAAACCAACCTGGGTATGCCGTTGACTATCTTTCCTCGTTCTTACACCCATATGCCTCTGTTGAGTGGTCCACAGCATCACCATAGCATACTCTTAACATTTCTTCTACTGTTTGTTTCTGTCATATGAATTCTTTGATGTAGGAAAGGTTGACCTAGTAGATAATTCTGACAGTCCATGATTACTTCCACATGACAATTTTTTTTACTTCACTGTATATGGACTTATATTGTTTGATTATAATGTCAATGACTACAACACATTTATATTGTCTTCCCAAAATATAGTGAAGGTTCCTTCAGAATAGAGACCTCATGGATCTGGGGATGTCGCTCAGTATCTCTGTTGAAAAGTTCTTGCCTAGCATACCGAAGGCCCTACACTTGATCTCCAGGACTGAAGAAAGAAAGAGGCTACAAAGCCACTGTCAGATGGTTTTTCTCTGTCCAGGCCAGCATATCTCAGCCTGTCTCATTATAGTATGTTCCTAGGCCATAAAAGCATAATGGTTGATGGAACTAGTACAGCTGACAGGTAAAAAGTTAGGCTATGGACCATCTTTTCCACTGACCCTACATGTTCCATTCATTTTTTAATTAAATTATAATTACATCAGTTTTCCTCTTCCACTTTCCTTCCTCCAAATCTTCCCATATCTCCCTTTCTCTTGCTCAAATTCCTAGTTCTTTTTCAATTGTTGTGTGTGTGTGCGTGTGTGTGTGTGTGTGTGTGTGTGTGTGTGTGTGACATAGATATATAAATACAACTTGTAGAGTTTGTTTAGTGTTGCTTGTATGTATATGACTTCTGGGCTGATTGCTTGGTATGAAACAACCAATTTGCGGGCTCCTCCTTGGGGAAGACTACTCCTGCTTTCAGCACACCTTAGTTGCCTATAGTTGTTTGTATAAGGCTGGGGCCCCATAACACTTCCCCCTTCCATGTTAGCATGTCCATGGTGTTTTAATTGCTAAGATCTTGTTTAGGTAGTTAAAATATTGAAAGTATCAAGGGTGAACCCCCCCTTTCATTTCTAGGAGACACAATGTCACATCATATTTTGCAGTCCTCTGGCTCTTACAATCTTTCCACCCAGTCTTTCAATATGTTCCCTAAGCTTTAGGTGCAGGACTTGTGTTTTAGATGTATCCACTGGGACTGGGTACCCCAGAAATCAGTAATTCTCTGTGCTTTGACCAGCTGTGGTTTTCTGTGATGGACTCTGTCTGTTTCAAAGAGAAGCTTCTTTGGTGAGGGTTGGGAGTTATGCTTTTTATGGATATGAGGATAAGTTTTTAGAATGCAGTTAGGAATTATGCTGGTCTATTGAAGTGGAGATAGCAGATTCTCCTCCAAGAACCATGACTTCACTAACCCCGAGGCACCTGGATAGTTCCAGTATCAGTCATAATTCCCCCATGTTGAGTGGGTCTGAAGTCCAATTAGATCATTGTTGGTTACTGCCAATATATGGGTGCCACTATTACATTTTTACCTGTTTTGTAATAATGGAGAATTGAGTTCCTGCAGCAGAGGTTGCCATGTCTCCGCATTTGTTCTGTAGCCCTAGCACTCTCGATTGCTGGGTTCCCCTCTTATTTGAACTTACTTTGTGCCTGGCTCTGTGTTTAAACATCTCACTCCTCTCGTGTTCTTATCTCATGTCTTCATTTCTACCACAACACTGAGTATACACAATAACAGACATTTTCCATCTCCCTATGTAGTCTGTGAACTTCCATAGGCTACATGCCATTTTCCTGGGCAGGATAGAGCCTTGTACACAACATGGCCCTTCATCATCATTCATACCATGAATCAACAAATAAAAACACACTTCTAGCAACTTTCTGACTAAATGTAAAGACAACATTTTTGAAGCAATGAAACAAGAAGCTAGTATCATTTAGGTGCTAATTATGTGAATCAGACAATCTGTAAACCTTAGGAAACCATACAGCATGGAATTGTCAAAAGATAATTTTAAGTACAAGTCAACCACCACCATTCAATTACATGTAGATAGATTGGATTTATTTTGCATCTCTTTTGGAAGTTAAAAGAGATGCCACTCACATTGCCCAGAGACATTTTATGTTGTGCCTTTTTGGTCCCCAATCCTTGCATCTCCCCTAATACTCTGCAGCATGTCACTCTTCCCCCCACATCTCTTTTCCACATCTGGCTGTACCTACTTTCTGGTGTCTCCCAGGCTTCTCTTTCTGTCAGTGCAGACACACACCCAATTGCTTGTGTCTTCTCTTGCCATTTCACTTATTTCCCCAAGTCTGCACTGTAACAAAAAAAGCCTGATGTCAGCCCAGGAGCCAGGGACTCCTTCCCACCGGGAAGTAGGTAGGTAAAGGGAAGGGCTGCATGGAGGCTCTGTGGACAGCACTGTGATCTTAAAACAAGAGCAATAGGAACAGGAAATGAGAAAACCCTGCTTGGAGTGGGTTAGGATTCTCCCTGCCTGTCAGGGCATTCCCCAAAGCTGTACACACATGGCAAGGAGCAGACAGAAGCGCTGGATGACCACTGAAGTCTGGGATAAAGTAGGGACGGATGGGGTGTCACTCCTTAGCACGAAACAAAGCACAGGGCTCATGCAAGAGGTGCTCAACTCTCAGCCCTGCTGGGACATGGAGCTTTATCCCCTTTCTGTAGGAATTTCATTTCCTGATCAAGTATCATCTATGTCCAGCATTCACAGAAGTCCTACCTAAGAGGATTCACCTTTGTCCTCCATATGTTCATATGGACAGCTGTGTTCATCTGGCTCCTGACACCAATTCGGTCCTAATAAGGCTTTATGCCCATTTCCCAGAAAGTCTAAGGATTCACCGTTTTTCATTACATAGCTTGAGCTTCCTACCTGAACGCCAAAGTGCAGTAATTATGGCAATACAGAATCTCTGTCTCAGTCAGGGTCCCACTAGGAGAAGAGAAACCACTAATACTTTAACAGAAGTTATTTTGTTAATACAAGGAACCTTCTAGACTGACCCAGTGATTGGAAACCCGAGAAGCCAATAAGGCAAGCTAGAAGTTAGCAAGAAGGGGGAAGCAGCAAACTGGAGTCAGAGGTAACAGGTTACTGGGGTCCTGGGACTAAACTTCATAGGCCTGTCTGAGGGAGCTGGTACCCCAGAGGATGACATGCCACTAACAACCCCCCCCATGTGGAACCGTGTGAGGAAGTCTGCTTTTTCTCCTGCCTCTATCACCTCAGACTTTCCAATAGTAGCATCTGTGGGCCATAGACTACTCTGAGTTGTGTGGGTAAGAGGAGAAGGATGAGACACTGCCCTCCAACCCAGAGGAGGAAAGGGACAGTAAAAGAACAGGGCTGACCCACATAGGCTGTGGTACACATGGTCTGTGAGTATTGCTAATGGTACAGCCAAGACACAAAGGCATCATGGTGCAGAGCTGGCCATGTGGTCGTGTTGAGATACATTTCCAACAGAAGTTAAGGCTTAGGAGAGGCAAATGCCTGACAAAGTCCAGTCTGCAGACACCGAGTTACACTACTGAACAGTCACTGTAGCCTGCAGATCTGCAGAGAAGAATGTGGGTGCAGACTGCTGGAGTGACTTGCTGAAAGCCCCCTTGTAAAGGACCAGCAGAGATTTCATGCCGTATTCTCAAAGGTCTCCATAAACACACCCCAGTACTAGAGCAACAAGGTTAATTGAAATGGTGAGGCAAGGGGAGCTGGTAGCTGCCCTCCATCTACCTTCACGGCAGGCCTCCTTCTCAGAGGAGCACCACGGGCAGACGCACCATAGTCCTTCCCCACCACCTGAGCAGACACACCCGATGCAGGTTGTCACGGCTCCAAACCCACTCCCAGGAAGCAGCAGCATAAAAGCAACAGTGATGTGTTGTTTTAAGGAGAAAAGGAACGAATCTTTCTAAGGTGTAGGAATGAGCCACTCTCTATGAGTGAGAGGATTTGCCTTTCTCAGAAATGAGTATTTGTCACGATGCCACAGGTGATGCCCCATAATTCACAGCTGAGTCTCCTTGCCGGGACAGCCAAATTCAAAACAACTTAATTTTATGAATTTGAACCCTAGATTGGGGATGTCCATTAAAAACTAAGAGAAAGAGAATTTTTTTGAAGTATTAACAATATCAGCTGTGTCCTGAGACATGCGTTTTGCATGTTTACATAACAGGACAAAAAACTATTCAGTCACAACAATGGGTAAAATGTTACCATCAAATGAAGTGTTTTTGTTTTTTAAAGATGATAATAGTACAGCATACAGCATAAGGCCTCAGGACCGCAGGAAACCCTTGTGAGTCTTTTCCTGTAAGTTTCTCACTTCCTAAGCAAGTTCTTCATGGAGGGCATGTGGCTAGTTCAGCAGACATGAGTTATGTGAGAAAGAAAAGACCCACCTCTTCCCTTCCAGATACTCCCTAATGACGTCACTCAGCAGAAGTGTGTGTGTGTGTGTGTGTGTGTGTGTGTGTGTGTGTGTGTGTGTAATAATTTCATAAAACATTTTTCAAAAGATAATAGCAAGTTCTGAAAGAACTAATTAGCAATAGAATCCCTTAGTAATATAACTTTCAACAAATCAATGTTTACTGCTAGTATAAAATATAAAACACTTATGAGGATTTGTGTAACTAATAAAGACCAAGAAAGCCACAAAGCCCAGGGTATAAGAGTGGTAGTACTATTTCTTTAATGGACAAATACCTAATTTTATTAGTGATAATCTTCTCTCCCTCAGTCCTTGGGTTTCCCAAGATTCGCATAGCTGAGTTGAAATCACACACAGTGGAATTCAGGATGTAATGATCTTACAAGCGAGCTGTTATTTTCTCTCTAGTCATTTTTAACATATTTTATTCTATTTGCTGTGTCAATAAATGTTGTTCTTTCTATGAAAAAAAATTACTCAAGTGTTACAGTGTTGACATGTACCACAAAGCTAATTGTGCTTTTTAAGTTGTGCCCCTGAAAGAACACTCAGACCTGTTCAGTACACAAATTAATGTGTCAAGTTGTCATAAATTCTACATTCCCATCACAATTCTTCTGTAGACCTCTTTAGACATATGAGTATATCCATTCTTTAGTCATGTTTAAATCAAGTTTTATATTTCCTGAAACCATTAAGGTAGTTGTATAACAGTAAGGGTTTCCTCTGGACAACGAGGTTGTCACAAATTAGTTTAGGCCCCTATTCAAAACTGCAGACAGGGGAGTTGGAGGAAGTAAGTGATGTAAGGGATTTTTAAATGTAGGTTGAAACATAGCTGTTTATTTATGAGATGCTGTGTGATTCAATACATTTACTTGACATATTGAATGATTAAATGAGGATGATTAACATTTGTTCCAGCTATGACAACTTTCTTGAGAAGAAGGAATAAAACTCCTCCCAAGTCATTTTCTAGCATCTGTGTTCAAATCTATACACATATAATAAATATATATACACATATATAATAAATATAAACATATATATGTGTGTTTTAACACCCAGAAAAACAGCAAAGTCATTTGGAGGCTGCAAAAAGGAAATATACTCTCTACATGGGAGCTGAATAGCTATTGTATGCTGAGCCATTTGGTAATGCATTCCTCACTATACAAGAGTCATAGTAGACTCTTGTCTCCATGGGGGACTTGTCTCAGGATCAAATGAATCCTCCTTTTCCCTTCCGTGGGGACCCAGTTCCCAGTTCCCAGCACATGTAGGTTCTGCTGCTGCTGGCATCCTGCTCTTAGAATGATACCAAACCCGTGTGTGTGTGTGTGTGTGTGTGTGTGTGTGTGTGTGTGTGTGTGTGTGTGTGAGACATTACAGAGCTCTATTTTAACCTCAGGCAAATGTGGATGACATTGAAACTCTAAAGGACAATGCAGGTTGAAGAGTTGGAGAAGAGAATAGACAGCTCAGAAAGTTTAGTTCCTCCAGTGTAAGCCCCTTTCTAACAAGCAAACAGTGAGCTTCTCTTTTGAATTCTGCACACTTCAAGCAAGCTGGATGGGATGTGAATAATGGAGATTCTCAAATGGATACAATTTGAGTCCACTTTTAAAATGACAGAAAATAACTTCCCGTAATCAGGTGCCCTGAGTTGCCCATATAGTGCTTGCCCTCAAAACACTGGTGAGACAAGGAATTTAGTCCTGGGATTGTCTCCTCCACCTCTACTAACTTCCTGGGTGGCCTCACCTAGATGTAGCTTTAAATGTCATCTATAGACTAATGACATCTACGTTGTATGGCTATCCCAAATGCCACCCTGAGTCTAGGTGGTTAGTTTTTAAGCTCATCAAGGCAGGATACCTAAGGTTGCCTTGGGTTGTACCAACAGTTTGACTTGTTACACTCAGGAACTCTTTTGCCTCTGTCTTCTACCATGAGGATCCTCTCCTTCAATGAGACAGACGTTATTTCCTTTCTGTACCTCTAGCCTCTTTCCTGGTTTCAGTGCCCTTCACCTCCAACCACAGGGACCAGGAAAAAGGTGTTCTCAAATGTTCTGGAAGTTGAAGACCTTGATTCCACCCACATTCTGCTCCCCAAACTTCAGTCAAATGGATTCACCTAGAGGCCACTGGGCAGGGACAGATTAACTAGGCTTCTGAGGAGAGTATACTTGTAAAAGCCCCAACCCCAGACCCCTCATAGAGGGATGGCTTTCCTTAAATCCATCTTGGTAGAATCTTCTCTGTACCTTACAAATGAGTTTATTAATATTTTTGGCCATGGAGAGTTGAGGTATATTTAATGATTAGACTGTGAAATGTACTCAAATATAAGAAAATTCTGGGTGTTTCATATCTCTTGCAGAATAAGGCAATATTGCTTCTACACCATGACTGCTTCTACACCATGCAAAGTGCAACGCTCCCCAAGAAGACAGGACCCAAACAGAGCACAGAGGCTCATCTTTTATGTTCCCTGTGAAACATAAAGAATATTTAACCTATTAAAGTTTTTTTCAGACTGGGGAGAGGCTTGGTGGTCAAGAGAACTTATTGCTCTTCCAGAGGATCCAGATTTGACTCCCAGACCCTACATGGTAGCTCACAACCACCTGTAATTCCATTTCCAGGGGATCTGATGAGCTCTTCTCACCTACTTGGACAGTAGGCATGCACATGATGACATGCAGGCATGCAGACAAAACACTCATACACAGAGAAAGGCAAATACGTCTTTAAAAGAATACATTTTCTTTCTTTTCTCCTAACTTTCTCTTTAAGTGATGATGTCTAAGCCATGGTACTCTTGTCAAAAGCAGGGGAAGCCCCGCAGCTAAGGAATAGGGTGCTGTATTGTGCACTTGGAATGTATGCTTAGGAATGATATTGTTTCACCTAAAGCTGTAGACATAAGCATCTTCAAAACCCCATGTGACCATCAGAAAAGGTCTACATTTTACAGATACATGGAATTTGAGCAAGTCATGGTAGAGTCTGTGGTGTAGTAGGGTTCATCTGACTACAAGGTCTGACAAGGCTGAGTTCAGTCCCACCCAGCCTTTTGGGTGTTGTATGGGTTTAGACAACTGTTTTGTTGTTGTTTGAGGTAAAGGCTTGCTACGTAGCCCAGGCTGTCTGTGAAATCTTTAATCTCCTGCATCAGCCCAGAGCACTAAGATTACAGGCATAGGCAATAATGGCCAGGACAGGGGCACATTTTAAATACTCACTGTAGGGTAGTGTCTCCTTACCTGGAAAGGCCAGACAACATAGCAATGGAATCTTCATAATGTTGCCCTGACTGTTAGATGAAATAGTATGTAAAAATTTGTTAGTATGGTTCTTGTTGCACAAGATCCAAATAATTTGTGTGTGTGTTTGTGTGTTTGTGTTTGTGTGTGTGTGTGTGTGTGTATTATGTGTATATGTGTGCAGGTATGTATTTGTGTGATTGGGTGTGTGTGTATGTATATATGTGAGTGTGTATGTGTGTGAGTGTGAATTGTGCAGGTATGTATGTGAGTGGGTGTGTGTGTATATGTGCGCAGGCACACCTAGCCTTCTGTGCACAGGTAGAGACCAGAGGCTGCTGTCAGGTGTGTTCCTCTATCACTCTTCACCTTATTTTTCAGATAGGATCCCTTCCTGACCATGGACTTCACTGTTTTGTCTAGACTATTCAGAGGGCCTCAGAAATCCACCTCTCTCTACCTTTCTTCTTGCAGCTGGGAATACAGATGTGAACACTGACCAGCTTTCACATGGGTACTGGGGATCCTAACAGAGGTATTCATTCTTGTGCAGCCAGTGAACCATCTTCCACTCCATGAATAATTCACTGTTAACTATTACCAATAATACTGTTTTCTCTTAAATTATATCTATTGTGACTTTGAAGGGTTGTTATACTTTTTATTGCAAAATTAGTTACAGACAAAAAGGATGAGTGACTAATTATAAGTTCACCATTTGGCAAAGTCTCACCCTGAATGTCCTCTGTGGTCCTTCTGCTCTGCTTCCTTCTCACAGACACCAGGACTGTGGAAGCTTACACACTAACTGGCAGGGAGAATCATAAAAAGCAAGCCGTCTCTGCTGCATCGATTTCCTCTGTGAATCAGCCATTCGAGGGATCTGAATCTCTCCATGAATTGGCTTTTAAATAAGGAGCAGCAATCATCTATTTACCACTTACGGGTCCTTGGGGAAGCTTGAATGAAGATGAAGTATTGTGTAATAGCTGTAATGTATTTGCTATGTAATAGTCAGATATAACCCCTCCTTAAGGTCAGTGTGGTTAGAAAAGTTGGATGTGCTTTTTTATAGCAAATTAAGTTTCCAGTGCTTAGGTTCAGTTCTGCTGATACTGAATGACCAGGTGGTGGATTTATATTCTACCCCTTCTATCTCCAAGTCCTAGTTGAGGTCACCTCCCTGGTCATCTTGCCTGGCCAGCAATGAGATTGGCAGAGCTAGCAAAGTAGATAGCTCTCCTATTTGGAGCTTTAGTAAGAAGTAAAAGAAACAATTGATGTAGACATCCTGTTTGGGCTGAGCATGCTGTCTCTTATCCTCAGACTTTTGATCAGTAGGCATCTCTGCATTGACTGATGCCCACTGCAAAAGAAGCATCTCTGACCAAGGTTGAGGGCAGCCAAAGTCTATGGTCACAAACATAAATATTTAGAGAGCAACTTGACAGCATAGGCATCTACAAGCTAACAGTAGCAGGTTCTACCCTAAAGTATACGGTCTCCTCAGCCATGGGCTTTTGACCAACCAGGGTTACAGTACCAGGCATACAGTTTGTTCCTGTGGCCGAGGCCTCAACTCCTATCAGAAAGTGTTTCATTTTCCCATAACAGTTGTACCATTATTGCACCAGCAGGCATATCTGGCCCAGCAGGCCAGTAAGATAACATTGATCTTCCTGCACTAATGAATGTCCCTCGGGCACAAGGCAGGTATCACTGACTTCAAGACAGTCTCAGAAGTTATGGTCAGTTTTCTACTGCCTTGTTGAAGACTCAACAGATATGCATCAACACTTGATTTTTCAACTATTTTTTCTTCCCTCTTTTCTCCCTCATTTTATTCCTTCTTTTTTTCCCTTTCCCTTACTTTTTTCCTTTAATATAATCTATCAGTTTGCTTTTGGGGGGAAAAGACAGATTAAGTAAAATGTAGGAATTCTTATTGGCTTATTAAGTCCTAAAGACTGCCAAATATAGTCACATGTATTTATTCTTCACAAAAACTTTGGCTGGCCCTTTTATTGTTGTTGTTTTGATGTTTTATTTGTGTTTTGATGATTATAGTGCTTAAATGTATTTTATGAGCATAGAGGAAAATGTAACTGACTACTCAGAATCTTACTTTAAATTCTTTTTCTTTTCCCCCTCACTCAATTTATTTTTGGATTTTGCAATTTAAATATGATATAGTCAATCAATCTCTCCAATACCTCCCTCATCCATCCTCCATCTCATGACTTTTCTCCTTAATTATGTGTGTATGTATGTGCTCTCGTACACACACATATGCATGTATGCATGCATGCACACATATAAATACAACCTGTTGGGTCTGTTCAATGTTGTTTGTATGTATATGATTTCAAGGCTGACCACTTGTTATTCGGTAACCAATTAGGGGGACCTCCCCAAGAAAGATTAATTCTCCTTTTCTCAACATAGTTACTTGCCTGTATGTCTTTGGATAGGTGTAGGATCCCATGTGACTTCTTCCTTCTCTGTTAGCATGTCCATCGATGTTGTCATTATTCAGGTATAATTTTGGCAGTCCTGTGGTTGAGGTATCATGGAAACAGCTTCCCTGTCATTCCAGAAGACAGATGGGACAGCTAATTCCTGGTCCTCTGACTCTCCCAATCTTTCTGCCCCTCTTCGGTAAAGTTGTCTGAGCCTCACCCCATCAGAATGGCTAAGACCAACAAACAATGGCAAATGCTGGAGAGGATGTGGATCTCTCCTTCATGGGATTGCAAACTTGTGCAGCCACTCTGAAAATCAGTGTGGAAAATCCTCAAAAGTTTACAAACAAGTCTACTATCTGGCACAGCTCTACCACTCCTCAGCATGTGCCCAAAGGACCCGACATCCTACTCCAAAGACACTTGCTCGGCCAGGTTCATTGTTGCTCTAGTCACAAGAGCTAGAAAATGGAAACAACCTAAAGGTCCTTCAGCTGATGAACAGATAATGAAAATGTGGTGAGAAAAATGAAACCATGAATATTTAAGATAACTCGACAAAACTAGAAAAGATATTGGATGAAGTAACTCGGACCCAGAAAGACATCACCACATGTTCCCTCTCATCTGCTGTTTCTAGCACCAAATCTTTGGGTTGCAGTCCATAACCTAGAGTAATAACAGAAACCAAGAAAGTAAAAAGTGATGATAATGGAGAGAGGGAGGGGAGGAACAGGAATACTAGAGAGAGAAATATCAAGATACCAGTGATAGAAAGGAGAAAATTAGAAAATAGTGGGAATTTAATTAGGAGGAGGAAGGAGGTAATACAAAGGAGAGATAAATAACACTAAAGATATTTGAAAAGGCTATGTGAAATCATTTACATAAAATTATATATAATACAAAGAAGTGCGTATACACATATTTTGTTCAATGAAGTTGTACCAGTTGAGGAGATATTGCCCCCTCAGGAACTGTAGACTCTCTAGAAGAAACCGCTGAGTCAGGCAGGAGAAGCCTCCTTTTAAGATGTTGGTCAGAGGAGTCCAAGAGACTTCAAACAATAGAAATCATTGCTGTTGTCCTTGGCTGTCGCCCAGAAGTCAAAGGTAAGTCTTTATGATTGAGGATACCAAGCGTTTTAGACCCAGGACTTTGAAGTGTGAGCTGGGTCAGGTCTGAAATACTCCTCCCCAAGGACTAACTTTCGTAGTACCCTGAAGGTGTTATCAAAACTGCCAAGGGAGAGAAGCAATCAGTAGCCGACCCATCCATGACACCCATGAGCCACAACAAGGATCAGCATGGCAAAATATTCCTAAATGCACCACAGTGACAATTAACATCTTAGCAATAGCTAAGAGCTGTCTAATTGGACTTAAGTCCTACTCAACAGAAAGGAAGTCCTAGTACTGGAAACCTAGTCACCTCTCTGGGGATAGCGAGACCGTGGATTTTATGGGAGAACCTCCTGCTGCCACTTAACTAAACTAGTGTAATTCCTTTCCTAACTGCGTTCTAAGTAGTTATCCTAATATCCACGGATGAGTGACGTTCTCACCTTTCTACCAAAGGTAATGTACAGAATCAATACAATCCCAATAAAAATTACCACATTTTTCACAGAAATAGAAAAAGAATAAACATCTTTAAATCCACGTGGAACCAGAAAAGTTGCCAGATTTCCTGAGTTAAGAGCAAACGACAACAAAAACAAAGCTGGAGGGATTGCTGTTCGGCTGGAACTCCAGATCACTCCAGCACGATCTAAGGAGCCCCGTCTCTCTCTCCAAACCTTTCTGTCTCAGAGAAGCTCCAACAAAGAAAAAGCGCTAAAAAGTCCAGTTCCACATTCTTGGCGACTGTGGCAGCCCCTCCCCTGAAGTTGCCAGCAGCCTAAGACCCTGCCTAAAGCAGTCAGCTTTTGACCATTCTTGGGTACAAACCCAGCTTGTAGAGGACACATTATAACCCCTCACCTACAGGATACATAATCTCGCTGCTTTAGTTTGGCATGTGATTTCTCCAGCCCAACCTCTGGGGCTGGAGGGCTCATCTGGAAGTTGTTTTGCTCAAATTAACCTGTTCTTTTGCTTTTTCATTTCGGCTTGATCTGGCTTACTGCATCGGCATAGAAACCTATTATACCATTACAATTACCATTTCAGATTTTAAAATACATTAATAAAGCCAGAGTAATAAAGCCAGTGTGGTCCTGACACAAAAATGCATTGAACAAAAATGTTGACTCAAACATGAGCACATGTAACTACAGACATCTGATATTTGAGAGAGATGTCAAAAACATACATTGGAGAAAAGATAGCATCTCCAATAAATTTTCTTGGGAAAACTGGATTTCCATTTGTTGAAGAATGAAATTAGACTCATTAGTACCAACACACACACACACACACACACACACACACACACACACACACACACCTCCAAACAGCTCAAAGATCTCAATTCCAACACTGAAACTGCCTGAAGAAAACATAGGCAGTAGCCTACAAGATACAGGTATAAGAAAGGACTTTCTCAACAAAACTCTATTTGCCCAGGAATAAAGGCCAGCAGTTGACTACTGGGACCTCACAAAACTACAAAGCTTCCATTCAGCTAAGGCAATGATCAAGCCAGAAGGAAGCCCATTGTGTGGAAGAGGATCTTTAATAGGTGCACATCTAACAGAATTCCTACCAAGAATATACAAAGAACTCAACAAAGAGTTGAGAAAACAAATGAGCCATTCAAATAAATGGACTGTGGGTCTCATAGATGATGCCTAGTGATGGAAACCCAGCTAACAGAAAAATCAGAATTGGCCAAGAAATATCTCAAAAATGTTCATCATTTTCTAACAATTAGAGAGATTCAAATCAAAACAACTTTGAGGTTTCATCTTACCCCAATCAGAAAGTTTTGATTTGGGGATTCCAATTTTCCCACTATAGCTCAGGCTGACTTTGAACCTGTAATAATCCTCCTGCCTCAACCTCCCAAATGCTAGGATTCTAGGTGACTGCCACCACACCCTGACTTGCTGTCTCATTTATAGAAGGTTTTTTAATATGTGGCTCCAGCAGGACATGAACGTTCTCTTGATCGCCATGCATAGTTACTGACCATTTAGTCTCTTCACTGAGACAGCACAGCATCTGAGCCCAGGTCTTTCCTTCACAGAAAGCACTGCCATTTCTGTCTCTCCCCAGACAGTGAACTGAAGGTGTGTATTTGGTACACCCTGCACCTTCTACTTTTTACTTTGTAAGGAAACTTAGCATCTCCTCCTGAACTGTAGTTCAGAATGCAATTTGAAAAGGAAGGTGCAGGAATGTTAAGTTGCAGCCTAAGCAAGATTGGCTGGCCTAGCCTGTTTGGCAGAGGCCAATTTTGCTCATTGGGAGAACAATTACCTAAGATATTTTTTTCTTAGGATCTAGAGCAGTGTTTCTCAACCTCCCTAACACTGGGACCCTTTCATATAGTTCCTCATGTTGTGGTGACCCCCAACCATAAAATTGTTTCATTTCTACTTCATAACTGTAATTTTCTACTGTTGTGAATTGTAATGTACATATCTGATATACAGGATATCTGATATGCAACCCCTGTGAAAGGGTCATTCAACCCCCCAAAAGGCTGTGACCCACAGGTTAAGAACCACTAATCTAGAAGAAACTACCCCAATGCACACTGATCTCGACATTCAGAAATGGCCTTGTCCCTTTGGACCTAAGACAACACTGAGTTGGTATAGCTTCTTGGAGGTGGGCACTGCCCTCCAGGAGAACCTGAGACAAGCCACACTCTGTGGTCAGATGCACTATTGCCAGACTTCCTCCTAGTGAGCAGCTTCTATCTTCTCTCTCACACTCATTCCTATATCTACATTGTACAAATGAAAATCTGCTCACATACTCGGCTTTTCCACGAGTTCTTCATTTCTTTGCAAATACACACATATGTATTTCAGCACTAATGATTGCTATGTGGCATGATAGAAATCCATCATCATGCAGTAGAGCATTTCTATAGGCTCCCTGCACCAGTGAAGCCAATTTATTTAGCTAAAGATGATTTTCTCCTCCTGCGTTGCAGTGAGGAATGGATGTCATTGGTAGGGCATGCATGAGCAGAATAGATGAAGCCTAAATGCAAGCAGTGTCCTTACCATGTCTGTAGAATTGAAGTTCATGCAACTACATGAATGCAGATGCCTTTGCCAGGCCCTGGAAGACACCCAGGCCTCCCGTGAACTAAGAGGAAAGAGACTGGAGGTGAGGACAGCTTCTGTGGCATGCCCTCTCTCTTCTTTGCAGTTATATTTTAGCAGCATCTTAAATGATGTGGTGAGTTGTCAGTTTTGTGAACTTTAGTAGTTCTGTTTTAGTTTTCCTATGAAAGCATGAGGAAGAGGTGAAGGCATTTGAGAGCTAGAGAGGGCAGCTCCCCAGGCTTCTCAAGGTTATGTGATTTTCAGGTTCAGATGAGTTTTGAATCCAGTTGTAAAGTACATTAGCTTGCAGGCATTACAAGTCTTACAAACAGTTCCAGTAAGTGCTACATTATCCAGCAGGAAAGGGAGTCCACGTCACTGAGAACATCAATGAAAGAGAAAGGAAATGCTTTGGCCTGTACCATGGTGTCCCTGAATTCCGAACAAACACACAGCAAGGCAGATGAGTGACACTTGCACAGTGGCAGTGTGGGAGCAAAGTGTGGACAGCGTGACCATTACAGATGATGTGCACACTGAGAGATGGCCAGGATCACTGAACTCTGTGTATGATACCAGAGAAAACAGAAGATCCTGAAATCAATGCTTTACTTGGAATCACTTGTTTATTGTTAATATTCCATGTAGGCAGAAACAACCATCTTTCTTTTGTGGTTAAAAGTACAGGACATCCTACCAACACAAGAACTGCTCAAGTTACCCTTTCCAGGCCACTTCTAGCCCCTTAGCCCTCTACCCACTACTTAATTTTTGTATTTCAAGAATACCACACAAATGGAACCCCACAGTGTGTAACTTCTGAGAATTTTTTTTTTTTGAGACAAAGTTTCACTATGTAACTCTGGCTGACCTGGAACTCACTACATAGACTAAGCTGCTCTTAAAGTGACAGAGACACAGATCTACTTTTGTGGTGATATTGTGTTCAATATAACTGGCAATTACATGTAACACCATATAACTGTCAAGGAGTTTGTTTTATTAAGAAGACCCTCTAACAATTTGTTACATCTGGCGCCCAACGTTCATGGTACAAATTAAAAGCTACTTGCCTGTGGCCTTGCAGGCCACAGCTCAGGCCTGAGCTACACTCAGCTGGATGTGGTGGCGCACGCCAGTAGGATTTGCTGAAGGAGGCAGAGGCAGGAAGCTCCCGAATTTGAGGCCAGCCTAGGAGGCTTGCTAAGGAGAAGCTTCAGTGGGGTCTGAGCCACGACAGTGGTGTGACCGTGGAGGCAGCGGCTGCTGCTTGGAGTTGCTGGCTGCTTCTCTGGGGAACAACAGCGCAGCCCTCCTGAGCCTGAGAAAGACGTTCCTAGACATGTGAGATGGAGTGACTCATCTGACTGCGAGACAAGCGCTTCCATTCTCCTCATTTGCTGTCCCACTCACGAGTGAGACAACCCTCCCTAGTCAGGAAGATGCCATATGTCAAAGTATCAGATAAAAGAACTGGAAGATGTTAATCCAATTACATCGACTGCTTTTGAAATTGTACCAGATTTGTAGGCCCGGAGTCAACCTTACTTAGTCATAATGTATATAATTCCTCTCATAAATTACTAGATTTCATTTAGCAATATACTGAGAGGAATTTTTAATCTGCACTCATTTTTTTTTTAAGATTTATTTACTTATTTTGTATACAGTGTTCTGCCTGCATGTGTGCCTGCATGCCAGAAGAGGGCACCAGATCTCATTACAGATGGTTGTGAGCCACCATGTGGTTGCTGGGAATTGAACTCAGGACCCCTGGAAGAGCAGCCAGTGCTCTTAACTGCTGAGCCATCTCTCCAGCCCCTCATCTGCACTCATAAAGAATAGTGGTCTGTAATTTGATTTGTATTATTCTAGTCTTGTTTTGACATATGTTTCATAAGAGAATTGAGACATATTCTTTTATTCTCTGGAAGAGATTGTATGGAATTGGATTTTTCTAATGAAACCATGAATGCCTGAAGAGTGATTTTTATGACATTTTAATTTTCATAGTAATTAGAGACTATTGGAATTGCCTGTCTCCCGATGAGTTGTGGTAGTTTGAAATACAAGTGATTCTTGACCTCTAGGTTGTCAAGTCCTCTTGTAGCTGTAGCTTTGTCCTCTGACTGTACTTTTGAAGTTGACAAAGGGACAGGCAGTTGTGTTGCTGACATTGGTATTTATGATATCTCTTTTTGTCAGTCCTGATAAAAAGGCTGGGAAATTTTACGTCCCTTCTCAAAGAAGCAACCCTCGGCTCCGTTGATGTTCTTGACCATTTCCTCCTGTAGAGGCCATTGATTTCTGCTCTTATTTCCATTGTCTCCTCTCTCCTTCTGGCTGGGGCTTCATCCTCTTCTCCAGATCCAAACGGGCTTCGCTGTACTGACTTGAAGCTTTTCTTCCTTTGGTGAACACACGTTCAGCGTTGCAGATTTCCCTTTGGCATGAGGTTAGCTGTGCCCCGTACATTTGGATGTGCTCTACTTTCATTTTTGTTCAGCTACATGTATTTTAAGTTTTTTCTTGAGACACTCTTTGATCCATCCATGAGTTATTTAGAATTGTGTGGTTTTGTTTCCAATTTTTTGATATTTTTCTGTTTCCTAGTTTAAGTTCATTTCCAGTTTTGAAGGTAGATTTATGACTGCATTTATTTAGCTTTAGTTGAGTATTTTGTGGCCTGCATTGTTCTGTCTTGATGTGTGCCCCATGGACATGTATAAAGAAAGTGCATTCTCCTGTTGGGTGGATAGGTTATAAATATATAAATATAAATTCCCAGTGGGGAAGGTAAAGAATCTATCATCACTGATGCAAGTTTGAGGGAAGACCTTTCTCTCCAGATGGTCTCCACTGACATCATAGGTATGGATGAAGGGGTAGCTGCTCACCACTGGGATAGAGGTTCTGGATCTCCCCTAGGTCTTTCCCAGCATGCCCCATGCAGGGACGCTGCTTATTTAGTTTGACCTTCACTAGAGTGACAGTTTAGGCTGCCTTTGCTAGTGTAGTAAGGGACACAGGCAACCCTTAGGTTACAGAAGGCAGACAAAAACTCTGGCAACTAACCCAGCATTTAAGACAAGTACAGTTTAGACAGTGTAGCCCTGTGTTTGACCCAGTGTTTGGCATAATGGGCACTCATAAGTGCGTGCTAAAATGAAGAGTGGACAAGGCATGAACTAACCGGATCAAGGCCAACCAATTTGAGATCTGTTCTAGCCCATAAGGCATGAACCTCCATGAAGTCCCTTAGGATTGTGAGAGGCCCCTGAATGATGAAAGTTTCCCCTTAACCTGCAGTCAGCTACCTGGTCAGCCAAAGGTGTGCACCGGCAGATGTTAATTCTGAGGGGAAGCTTGATTTGTCTGTCTCTTCTCTCATCGTCACTGTGCTGTGACAGCATTCCCGCCAGGGCATCATGGGAGGAAGAACTCTGGTCACGAATAGTTTCAGAGAAAACAGTTGATTGCAATGAGCAAGGCTTAGTGGCTTGAGCAGTGTGCTCTGTGATGGCCAAAGATTGGCAGATCAGGAAGCATAGACCACAGCGGAACTAGGGCTGGCACATAGTCTTCAAAGGCCCACCCCTAGCATTCGACTTACAGCTCCACAACCTCCCGATACAGCCCTACAGCCTGGGGGACCAAGGACTCAATTCATGAGACCATGGAGGACATTCCAGATACAAACTAAAACAGTGGGTTTCCTAATTTCAGTATTTCCCTCTACACACACACACACACACACACACACACACACACACACACACACACAAATTAATACACAGCCAGGCTTTATCCAAAACATTTTCACATGGCTGTTATCAAGGAGGAAGGCCTCTCATTTGAAGTTCATGGGAGGGATCTGAAGAAAAATAACCCTGTTTCTACTTGAACCCAAGCCCAAAACTCCAAAGCTCAGGCTCATGTGTTTTGTTTGCACATTTCACTGGCTGACTTGAACGAGGGCAGTGAAAGCCTGGCAGACTGATGGACCTGAGCCAAACCGGAAGTGACAGTTGTGGGAGGGACGCCTCACTCAACCTCCCCGGTATAACCAGAGGACAGTTCTTGATGGTGTTGATGGCTGAGGTTTCACAAACTAAAACTAAATGTCTCTAGGTATTTTTAAAGGTTAATATTGTCATTGTGATTTTTTCCTACTGTCTCTTGTTTCTCAGCATTTTCTTCCACTTTATTAACCTAAAAGTAGAGGATACAAAAGACTATACCAGTAGAAATATACATGTTCTTATTAGTTTCAGTAAAAAAAAAAAAAAAAAAGACAGTAAAACCTGGGTTTTATGAACAAACGTTTCAATCCTGTTCTTTTTCTATAGCCTCTCAGAACTCACACTCATCATGTAAGTTATGTTTCTGAATAAGAGATCAAATGGACCAAAACAAGCGAAACTGGGGTGTAGCCCTTATTACAGGGGAAGAGTTTTGCAGGACAGCCTCTTGCTTTATGGACTGAGAAAACATTGTTCAGTCTTTAACTGAACATAAAAAGACAACGTTGGATTCAGCGTGTAGCTTGCTGGTACAGTGCTTGCCAACATGAGCAAAGCCCTGTGTTCAGTGCTTAGCACAAACAAAAACTCCAACTCCCCCCTTACACATGCAAAACCCCACCTCATTTGAAACTCTGGCTTTTCTGCAAGCAGATGTGGTAGTAAGATCACACTGTTCATAAACTTCCTTGGGAGGCGAACATCCAGTCTCCCCAGACAGGCCAAAGAAAGAGTTCTACCCAGTCTAGCTCGATGAGTGAGGGTGAGGAACTACTTACAGAGCAAGGGCGACTGTGGGCTGCCCCTCCTCCAAGGGGAACTACCCTCACTGAGACTTACTGGGCTCTGGAAGGTAGTCAGGCCTCCTTGTAGTGCACTGTCTCCCAAGCCCCCCCTAACTCTCCTTGACAGAAGGATAATGGGCCAGAATTTGTGTGAACTCTGCTTTGGTAATCACAGTTGGTAGAGAGTTCAAGAGAGCAACAGCCATGTCCTGTTTGGAGAGCATTGCACACAGTGGCAAATACTTAAGTCAGTATAAATGATCACTCAATCCCCATACTTGGTAGTGGTTCCATTGCTTTTTAAAAATCAAAACAAATAAAATAAAATGAATAAATAAACAAACTGAAATTCTCCAGTTTAGCCTTCAAGCTATTTAATTATTTGCTATTTTGTAAAACATCTAGCTAGAAGTAAAAGTTATTTTTAAGATTTTCAAATGTCAGCCCTTAAGCTCAGTTCCATATACTTTCACTAAAACTAGGTCTCCCCATGGCAGGTGCCTAGGGATCTTATAGATGCAGAGAGTTCTGGAAAAAGTTAATAGCCCTCTTTGCTTGTAATTATACTAAAAAAGAGCCAGGCACAGCATTTCATACACCCACGGAGAGTGCTCCCTGCCTGAGCTGCTAGCAGCCCTGCCTCTTCTTGTCTTGCTAACACGTTCATTCGTTCCAGGCTGTTTGTCGCGATGAACCTGATTGACAGCACTTGTAGTGACACAAATACCATTTAGGTGTTGCCTCTCTTTCAATTTCATTAGCAGGGGCAGACGCAGTCTGCGGAAACCACGCATGAGGACTTCCGGCCAAGGTCCCGCCTCCTGTGTATCTCAAACCCTGAGTAGTTTGCCAGTGTGCAAAGCACAGGCTGTTATTCTGGCCTGGATTCCAAACTAAGAGCCATTTTGAAAATCCTCTTAAAGCCTGATATTTACAAACTGTGCTGATCTGCGGAAGAGGGGGTTCTTATTCAGGTAGCGTGGTCAACCAACCCTCAACCAGAATTATCTTTTCTTTAGGATCTGCTGTGTGCTTGCAGGGTGGAGTGGACAGAGAGTACAGAAAGCCACCCACAGCACACGTTGTCAGAGAACCTCAGTTCGTAAGATCCTTTAGGGTCCTTCTGCAGTCTTGTCCTGTGCAACCGCTCGACTAACCCAACGAGTCCATGTTCGGGGCTGTTGTCAAGGTGACAATATCACGGAGAGAAGAAGGAAGGAGGGCAGACTGAGATTTGTACTCAGGCCTTCAGGAGCTGAAGTGTGCTTACCCAATGCCTTGAAAAGTTCTGACTCCCCGTGATCTGGGTCTCACATAGCTCTGTACCACCTCGATGAATCAGTCATTGCCTTTTGGGAAGACTAGCACGGAACCTACGTACAATTTGTAGGCTGTGGAATGAGAGGAGGAGGAGGAAGAATGCAGGAGGCCAGGCGATGAGCTGAGTGTCTGCCTCCTTTCTTTACCAGGAAGTGGGAGCTTCTGCTGGAGGAGCAGGCTGTCCCCTGCATTGCTGTCACCCCGCCTGGAGTGTCAGTAACTGATGTTCTCTCGGTCTTTGTATTTCCTTCCCAGGATAGCTTTCCTGCCCGCTTTGGAGGAGTCCATTTTGTCAACCAGCCCTGGTACATCCATGCCCTGTACACACTCATCAAGCCATTCCTTAAAGACAAGACAAGAAAGCGGGTAAGGAGAAAAAGGTGTCTTTTAACTTGTGAATGGCGGAGAGGGGGTGCCCGTGTGTCGGGGACAATTATAGTGCTATTCTGTGTGTGCTTCCTTCCCCCCAACAGGACAATTATAGTGCTGTTCTGTGTAAGCATGCCCCCAACAGCTTTTGCCATGGTTTTGCAATTTTTGAATATTTGCACCTTAGCAGGAGTTTGCAAATGATGTGTATTTAATCAATAATTCAGTAAGATGGGTTATTTTCAGAGTGCCAGACAAACCGAAAGAAACTTTGAAGGCATGTAAGTACGAGATGCCAATTTTACTGCAAATGATTGTGGGAGCAGGACATGCAGCCACTTCCTGCTCCCATTTGATTCTTTTGTTTTTGGGGGGTATGTTTGTTTGTTTGTGGGGGATCTTATTGTGTAGCCCAGGCTAGCCTCAGATTGTTTTTTTAAAGATTTATTTTCATTTTACATAAACAAGTGCTTTGTCTGCATGTATGTGTACATACACACGCGTGCAGTGAACATGGAGGCCGAGAGAAGGCATCAGATACCACAGGACTGGAGTTAGACAACTGTGAGCTGCTGTGTGGGCCCTCTGCAGCAGCAACAGATGCTCTTCACTGCTGAGCCATCTCTCCAGACCTTAGCCTCCAGTCCTTAATCCTCTTGCCCCCATGTCTGGAGTTCTGGGGTTGCAGGCATTCACCTGGTTGCTACTTCTTGCTTATGGGCTACACCAGTAGCTAACATTTTGTCCTGTATCATCACTATGAAAAGTGGTTCTTTATATTTTTTCTCTCTTAGCCCTTGAATGGTAACAGCCAGACCCATCATATGTAAGGTTGAAAGCGTTGTTCATTGGATGTAATAATCTTTAAAAGAAGGCCTGAAATAATAATGACATCAGTCAACATTTGAGAAGCCAGGCTCTTTCATCAGAGCAGGGCCAGTATGGCATTCTATTCAGCTGAATAGCAAGCATCCATTAGCTACCCTGAATCTCACTGTCCTCATTTTTTACTTGGGAAACTAACTCCTACACCATAGACTTTTGGAGCAATTTAGTGAGACAGCATATGAAAACAGAGAATAATGCCATTCACATACCAGACACTTGGTGATTTTATTCCTTTTTACCCTTTATCTTTTCCCCCATAGTTTTACTAAAACACACTTGACAAGTAAACATTGTGTGTGTTTAAGGAACACAATGCAGCAATTTAATATATGAATACACTGTAGCATGATCACTACAATTATGGTAAGATATCCATTACCTTGCATAGTTATGTGACTGATGAAGTAGTATGAGCATACACATGCGCGCGCACACACGCCCCCACACACACACACATCATACACACACATTGGGGTTCCAAATTCCTAAGCCTTGGATGCTTCTTGATCTTTAGAGAACATTGTAGGGGACTATAAGAGAAGGACAAGTTCTGTTTCCAAACAAGGACAGAATTTAGAATTAGACATCACCAGTATCAGGAAGCAAGGACCTTTTGAGACATTCTACAGTCTGCTCAGGCCAGTATCAAGTATTGCTTGCATCATGACGTCAGGCCTCCCAGAGCCTGCATCCTACCTAACATGGGGACTGTGGGACATGGGGACACTGCTGAACCAGAGCAGGCGGTTCTGCAGATCTTGACCCTGGACAAGGAGGTCCAACCTCCTACCTCTGTGTTCCTCTCTGCTGCACTGCACGATCAGTAGGGATGCCAGAATAGCCATCTTCAGCTATTCAGCACGCCCCATCCTTTAAGAATTAAGTGGATGGGGTGTGTGGATACAAATGCTGAATGTAAACACCAGGCTCAGGACTTTGTGTGATTCTGATACTCCAGCATCTACTATGAAGTTTCATAAATGCCAGAATATTTTAGTTTATTCATAACAAATCTTTTTTCATTAACTTTCAGTCATATCCAACAGCAATGTCAGAAATGCACATTGCCTTCCCAGGCACTATAGCGCCCAGAAGAGCTCCACACTTACCTCCTTTTCCCTTTCGTCTTTACATGATGCTGTTTACAGGACAGGGTAGAGTGAAGAGAATGAGTTTGTTGCTGAGGTCCAAATGTGGGTATTTTAAAACTCACATTTGGATGCCACCATTGTTAGCTGTGCCATGTATGGCCAAGCATATAATTGATGGTGTTCTGCTTGAGTATTGCTTACTTACTCCATGTGGTTAATTGTGTGTAACTTATGCACTGGATGTAATTATTTCATGCTGCAATGTGTGTAGGAACCAATGTCATTACAGATGTATTTTAAATCAACTTTCAAGGTCAGTTTCTAAATTGTAGTCAGTGACAGTTATCTACTTATTATATGCCATTTGTGGATTTATCTAAAAATAACTGAAATGTGAAGCTTTTCCCCCTCGTCTCATTTTGGCCAATTTCGATCATTAAACACTGTGTGCTCATAAGACACAAACTTGTTGGGGTATCAGTACTCAATACAGGCAAGAAGGGAAAACTGCCCCAAAGAACTTCTTACAACACATTCTCAGGTCATGGTTCTACACTGAACAGGAACTGATTCAGCTTCTATCTAGTGTGCAGCATCTATCTACATACACACCATCTTTGGAACTACAGGCTATGTTAGCAGAGTAAAATATCATCATCTCTCTCCCTAAGACCCAATGGAACACAATTGAACAGAGCAAGACACCATCAGATACAAAATAGATCATGGGGGGAAGGGCATGGAGAATCAGCATGAATAGGGCCTGGGACTGATTTGGGAAGAAAGGCAGAACGGACCCCTACAGGGAGAGGCTGTACATAGTGGGGCCTGGAAGATGGTGGAACTGGGGGGGGGGGTTCTGGGGGCCAGAGTCCTCAGGTAGGAGCATAGCATTCAAAGCATGGGTAGCTTTGGAGCAATGGACATCACTTCCCTGTTCTCAGCAGGAATGACTAGGATGTGACTGTGTGTGGAAATTTGAGTGGTGGCCAAATAATGTCCACTCTATTCTTAAACTTCATTTTTTATTGTACAAGATTATTTTAGCTATCCTGGGTTTAAACTTCATTTTTTAAAACAACTACCAATTCAGCCTATTTTTTAGACAATAAAATAGCCTTTTATGATGACTAAGCCATGGGTACAAAATAATTGCCTCTTTGAATGCCATGGTCACCAGAGACATGTACAATTTGTCTTTGCTAAATTGTGCATTAAACTAAACACTTACCATATTTTTAAATTTCTATGTTGATATTTTTTCCTTTCTAGATTTTCCTACATGGAAACAACTTAAACAGCCTTCACCAGCTGATACACCCTGAGTTTCTGCCCTCTGAATTTGGAGGAACCCTCCCTCCTTATGACATGGGGACTTGGGCCCGGACATTACTTGGTCCTGACTACAGTGATGAAAATGACTATACCCACACCTCCTATAATGCCATGCACGTGAAACACACCTGCTCCAACCTGGAGAGAGAGTGCTCACCCAAGCCCATGAAACGGTAAGGCTGGCTAGAGGGCATGAGAAGGTCCATGTAGACCTACTGTGGCTTAAGAAATTGAAAACTTTGTGGACACAGAATTGAATAAAATTCTTTTCATCAGAGTTTACAGCAAATGGGTCTCGGCTGGCCCAGAAGTGGTTGTCCCCTTTACCCAATTTGAGGGAAGAACTTTATGTCCTGATTGCAATCTGCCTCTTAAACTGTGAGAGTCTGTTAAGATACAGATAGAACGGTAGAGCTCTGGGATACACTGAGGGCAATACCACCCAGCAGAGGACACGCCTATCACTCATTTCTTTGAAGCCAAAGGAGCAGTGTTGGGCTGTAGCACCATTATTATGCATTAGGGTCATCAACACAAATAAGATGATGGTGTATCTAGAAAAAATACCAGGAAAAACTTTTGTGCATGCTCATAAAATGGCTGGCACTTGAGCTACCCACAGAGGGAAGGTCAGAATCTCTGGATTAAAAGGGAACTGGTGTGCCAAGCCTGAGAGATGGACAGTGGAACAAAGCCTTACAAAGATGGACAGTACCATGATACTCAGGCTTGCGAGTGTAAAGAGGGTTGTGAGCATGGAGTAAACCCCCAGAGAGAGCTGGACTCAGCTGGTAGAGTGTACCGTGTGGATGCTCATGATGGAGAAGGTTGCTTTCCGGTTTTCTCTTTTTTTCTGTTTTCCTTTTTTTTTTCTCTCTCTCTCTCTCCTTCTCTCATTCTTTCCTTGACCCCTTGTACATGTGTGTGTGTGTGTGTGTGTGTGTGTGTGTGTGTGTGTATTTCTGAGATATAATCTGGGCTTTGTTCATGCTAGTTCACACAGTCTAACACCAACCTACATCCCCAGCCTGAAGGTGGCTTTTTAAATTTGTTATGCAAATGATCCTACACACTCTCAACTCTTAGCTTTTCAGGCTGAAATCCTCTTTAGGCACCATCTCGATCCCCGACTCCAATCTCTCTCCATGTGTGACCACTGTCACCGGACAGGATCGGCCCTTCCACTTGTTTCTTCATTGACTGTACACACTTGTGCTCACATCTTGGTGTTTTCTGACATCTAATAGTGAGGATTCATTGGCTGCAGTTGCACTAATAAGTAAGTCAGTCTAGATTCCCTGAACATCAATAAAGTCTTTCCTCACAGTCTGAAACAGAAAGCGCAAAGATCGAGGTGTCAGGAGAGTTGGTATCGTCGAAGCTTCTCTTCCTGGCATGCAGATGGTTGTCTTTGCCCCTTGTCTCCGAAGATCTTTCTTCTGTGTGTGTTTGTGTCTTGATTTCTTCTTATGGGAACAGCAGAAATAGTGGTTTAGAGCTGACTCTATTGACCACATTTTACCTTAATGACCCCTTTTAAAACTCCATCTCCAAATACAACCATAACCAGAGGGCTGGAGTGAGCACTCAGCCTGTAAGTTTAGAAGGGTAGGAGAACATGCAGTGTTTACAAGGTTATGCTGCACCTGTCTGTGTCCACAGAACAGCTTCTATATATCTGATGCTGCCTAGGATCCTAGGACACTGATAGCCACTGTAGCCTTTGCTTTATTGGTGAGCATTTATTCCAGTTGTTGTTTAGATTTTTCTCCATTTCAATTATTTTCTCAATATTTGTTCCTAGCTTGTTTGTCCATTTTCCTAGGAAGGTTTGTCTGGGAAGCCTCAGATCCCTTCCATTCTGGACCAGAGGGCCTGCCCTTTTACGTTTCAGCCCATACTGCAGAGGAGTGTACTGAGGGACAGTTTTACCAGTAGTGATTAAGAATCAACTTTCCCCATGCAGACACCTCACTGATGGAGGTATAAAACTGTGTATTTCATGGCATCTCTTCACCTCTTAGAATCTGGAGGATGCAGAAAAAAATGAAGACAGGACTTGGGGAAGCTTCGAGAGAAACTTTTCTGTCTTCCCATCTGTTATAGGGATCTTTCTCTCAAGCCCAGATTCCCAGGAAGGCCCATTTTTCACTGTCCAGATTCAGACAGGCAGTGATGGGGCATTGTGCTCACGCTGAATGGCTAGGTTAGAGTTGCAGTCGGATGACTTTGGAGTAGTATGGTGAGCTCCACTAGGTATGCACAGGTCTGATTCTCTGCCATGGTTCTCTGTACGCTTATAGTCCATTTGGAGGGAAGTGGTCTTTTGTGGCCCATCTTTGGGAATCCATCACTTTTTATAATGAGGCTTCTGAGCAATGCGGCCACTGGGTTTCAAGTGGCTCACTGGAACAGTGCTTCTCAGTAGAAGAGTGTAAAGGACAATTGCAGACAACTGACACTCTCTTCAAAGGGTGATCACAACAGGTACTGTTTCCTTTTCCCTTCAATAATTGTGATTCTGCCTTTAATCAAAAAAGATAAAAATTATTATTTTGATGGGACTTTCTTTAAACAGATTATTTCAAGATTGTTCTCTTTAATCCAGTGAATACCAGATAAGAGTTTGAGGCATTCTTTGCTCCAATATTAAATTCTCTGGAAGTTCTTGTATTTAACTGCTCATATATGGTGTGTATGGTGATTTGAACATGTATGGCCCCCATAGACTCTTATGTATAAATCCTTGGCCTATGGGCCATAACGAGTAGCACTATCAGGAGGTATGGCCTTGGTGGAATAGGTGTGACCTTGTTGGAGGAAGTGTGTCACTGTGGGGGTGGGCTTTGAGGTCTTAGGTATGCTCAAGCCACACACAGTGACACAGTTGCTTCTGCTACCTGCAGATCAAGATACAGAACTCTCAGCTCCTTTTCCATTGCCATGTCTGTCTACATGCTGCCATGACGATAATGGACTAAACCTCTGAAACTGTAAGCCAGCTCCAATTGAATGTTTTTCTTTATAAGAGTTGTTGTTGCTCTTCACAGCAATAAAAACTCTAACTAAGACAGAAGTTGGTACCAGGGACTGGGGTATATGCTTGACCATGCTTTTGTTTGGAGGAATGTGAACCTTGGGAGTTTGGGGTTAGAAAATCAGTTGAATACTTTAAGTGGGGCTTAGTAGTAGGAGCCTGGAAGACAGTGGTGCTAAGGGTGATTTGAACTGCAGGGGCCTGGCTCAAGAGGTTTCAAAGGAAAATAACTTTTGGTATGTGGTGTAGAGATCATTCCTGCAATATTTTGGTGAAGTATGGGGCTGCTTTTGCCCTTGTCCAGAAAGTCTGCCTGATGCTAAAGTGACGAGTTTTGGATTAATTGCATTAGCAAAGGAAATCTCAACACAGCCTGGTATGGACTCTTCTGTGTAGTTACTGGTGTTAACTCTTCTGAAGATTTATAATGAAGAAGCAAGCTGAGCAAGGAAAAATACAAAACGTATGGATTGAAGAGAAAAGGAGCACCAGAAAGTGGAATAGAGCTGATTTCTGTGTTCAAGGAAATAAATAGATTAAAAAATGGAAAAAAAAGGAATGATGATCTCAGCACAAGATCCTACCCAGCTAAGCTTCCAACTTGTGAAAAGGAGTTAAAGAACAGCTTAGGTCTAGGCATGGTAGGACACACCTCTAATCGGAAGGCAGCTGACGGATCTCTGAGTTTGAAGCCAGCCTGGTCTACAGATCAAACTCCAGGAGAGCCAAGCTTAGGCAGTTAAGGAAACCATTGAAAAGAGAAAGCTTGTGAATATGTAATTGAACAAAGGGGCCATGTTCCAGTCTCAGGAGGCAGCAGAACTTGGCAGCTTCAGCCATGTAGCTCTGGCTTTGGAGTCAAGCATAGAAACAAGGGGTTATGGGAGCTCCCTCTGAGACTAAAGAAAGCCACTGAGGGCAGGTCAGTGGCAGGATGTCTCAGCACGGAAGCCTAGAAAGGCCATTGTATTAAGCTGTGAAGATGAAGCCTGGGTTGCCTTAGAGACCCTGAGGTGTTGGAGATGCCAGAACTGTGGGATACCTGTGGAGGAGAGCTGCCTAACGGGAGTGGAACCAGCCCAAAAGAAGGAAGTATGTTGCAGTCAACAAAGCTAAAAGGAGTTGGAGATCCAAAGAACGCTTTGACATCAGACATGGCGATGCAGAGTTTGGAGTTTGCGCAGCTGGCTTTCAGTCTTGCTTTGGTCCAGTATTTCTTTACTATGCTCCCTTTCTTCCATTTTGGAATGGTAATGTATATCCTATACCATTATATGTTGGAAATATGTGATCTGCCTTTTGATTTTCATTTTATAGGGTATTACACTTAAGAGATTGCATGAATCTCAGAAGAGACTTTGAACTTTGGACTTTTAAACATTGTTGAGACTGTGATAGACTGTGTGTGTGTGTGTGTGTGTGTGTGTGTGTGTGTGTGTGTGTGTTGCACATTTGCTGCAGAGCATGTGTGGAAGTCAGAGGACTATCTAAAATGCTGGTTCTTGCCTTCTACATTATTTAAGAAGGAAGTTTCTCTTTCCCTTGAGTTTTCACTACTGAGTGTGCCAGACTGTCTGACCCGTAGGCTTTGTCCATCTCTGCCTCCCAGCACATGTATGAGCATTGAGATTACAGACATGTGCTACCACACTAGGCTTTACATGGGTCCTAGGCATTAAAACTTGGGTCATTATGTTTATACAACAAGCACTTTACCTCTCAAGCCCATCATTCCTGGGGTATTATTATTATCATCATCATCATTATTATTATTATTTTCTTAGGAGCCCTCTTCCTCTTTTTCAGTCTGTTAACTGTTTTTAAAAGTTTAAGTGTGAAAGAGCCCATTTCCTCCTCCCTAACTCATTGCTTCAATGTGTCTGAAGAGTATGGCCCAATTTGGGCAGCTTTTTATCAGCAATGATTGTTTTTGCTGCAAATGAGACAAAGCCTCAAGTGAACTGCCTTATACAAGAAGGGAAGTTCATTACTGCATGTAATGAGATGTGTCAGATGAAGGAGGCTGCGGGAAGGCAACAGCAGTGGTGTAGCGGGGACCACAGACCCCAGGTTCTCTCCCCAAGTCTGACACAACTGTGGGATTCTCAGGCTTCCTGGCCCTGACTTCTGTGGGAAAATAATGCCCAGACAAAGGGGGGCTTTGTTAGCTGGAAAGAGGGGAGGGAGGGCCTGGGCCTGGAAACCAACCGTCCTGGTGGAAGCTTAGTTAGAAATGCAAGTCTGAAGTTTCTTTCCCATGAAGTAAATGCATGACTTTTAAATCCATATGCAGATTTTATGACATCTCTTCTAATCATTAGGCAATATTTATTAATTAATTTCTGATTCTAGTCTTTCTTGCTGGCAAGGTGATTATACTGGCTATAGACATGATAAAAATCTAACATACAGAGACACTGTTTTGAAGTGACTATTGGTGAGTGATTAGCCATTTCCTGTGAGTTTTATATACATACATACTGCATACATGCACGCATATATACATACCTATATAATACATACACACATATATATCCATGTACACACACACATATATATACACATATATATGCATTGATTAGAAAATTATTCATAAATGTCATTAAGGTTTTATCGTAGACTCATTGGGGCTTGGGAATTGGAGCTGTTCCCTGAAGCTGGAGCCATCTGACTACAGGCTGTTGGTGCAGAGGAGGGGGGTTTAGAGGCAAGCTTGACTTGCAGGCAATACTGAGAAGGGGAACTCAGGGCTGGCAGCTTACAGCATGATGGAGATCACAAATGGCTCTTGGATTTCATTGTGTTGTTTATTTCTTCTAATTTTCCTCAACCCCAAGGCGGCTGTTGACACCGCAGCTGATGATCTCAAGGAAATAAAAAGCATCTTTCTTTCTTGATTTTCCTAGGCACAAATGAAAGGCCAGGCTTTGTGTTTCCCTCTGGGACCTGTCACCATGCCCAGAGGAATGACGGTTCTGATTTGCAGCGTTATGCCGTGACATTAGCCAGCAAAGGGCAGGGGACAGCCCTGAACTACACAGGATTGTTATGGAAGGGGTTGGGGGCTAAATGAGCATAGACCAGATGAAAACTGTATCCCCACCTCAGCAACGGCAGGTAGTTCTAGCCAGGGCTGGCAGAAGAGAAAGCATATATTTTGACCCATCCCCTTGCTGAGCTTGAGCAAGCTACTTTTTCACTGTATAGGACTGCAGTCTCAAGAGAGAGAGAGAGAGAGAGAGAGAGAGAGAGAGAGAGAGAGAGAGATGTATATGTCTCAGAGAGAGAGAGAGAAAAAAAACTACTTACTCTTCTCTGAAATTTATGACATTTCAGATGCAGAGGATGTCCTTAGAGGTCACCTGGAAAATGGGTTGCACCACTAAAGATCTTTCCTGTTACCCTCCACATGCTTAAGGGTGCACATGGCCTAAATGATATTGACTACTGAGGGTGTCATATTGATTGAGTAATCAAAAGTCTGTATTTCTGTAAAAATAGTCATTGCTATTGCATAAAACTTTTCTAAGTTCTTAAATTTCAACAAAACAGATTCACTTGACACTTTTTAGTTCTTACATATATGAAATGCCCATTATTTTATGTAAGATGAAAAATGCAGAAGTATTTTATCCACCTTTTTGCCCTCTTCTGCTCACAAGCATTGAGCCTCCTGACTTCAGGGCTGAGGACTTCTCCTGACATCTGTAATTTCCTTTACAAGCATGCTAGTTTCTTTTGCCTGGCACATGGCCTACACAAATTTAATATGTTCAGTGTAAAAAGTACAATTGCATACAAATTCCATTTTATATTGATATTAAAGTTATACCATTTTTCCTTTTTCATAGACAAGATCATGAGAAGTCATTCATGCAAGGGGGCCAGGAGGATCGCATGTCAATAGGCCTGTTTTGTTCCAAGCTTCTTTCCATGTAGAATGGCTTCATGTCTTACCATATACTTGCCTCCTCATGGTTCTGTGAAAGAGTTGCTGAAGTGATTGGCATGGAGTGGAGCCTATGGAAACCCAACCTGGATCAACCTTGACTGGCCATTAAGCTCCACATTCCCTCCTGGGCTGCTCAGAAGCATCCACTTTCCACTTTGGGCTCAGTCTGGGAGCCCTGCTGTACAAGGAAAGGGATTGTTTTTGGTTTTGTTTTTTAAAAAAAGATGAATCAGGAGCATTTGCCTGTAATTGCAGCACTTGGGCATCTGAAGCAGGAGGACTGTAAGTTCTAGTCCAGTCTGGGATGCGTAGAAAGACCTTGTGTCAAAATAAAAGGACTAACTGTTATTCCAGCCTTGTTCAGCTCAAGTTCTTCATTTGTATCTTGGCAATGAAAAGAGAGACTTGAAGCTTAATGATTGTGTAGCCACTGACCCTTCTCAGGAGCTCAGAAGTAGTGACAGCGGGGAAGTGTTCTTTGCTCAGCAGATGACTGAATAAGCCAGATCCCTCTACCTAAGATACAGTTGCTATGGCTACTTACATTAAATAGAGTCCATCTGAGAGGAGCTAATGCAGACAGAAGAGGAGCATTGAGATGAGGTGCTTCCTATAGGAGCCAAATACCAGGCAAAGAGCCACGCCTGCCCACCCTATCCATAGCGTCAGCATGCATTCCAATAGCATGTCAGTGGGTCTGAGGTCACAGGTGTGTATCATGGAGTGGAAAGACTAGTGTCAGCCTGACACCATAATACACACACACACACACACACACACACACACACACACACACACACGACACTGCTGCTTCACTCATGAGGTAGATAATGAACACTGTGCTGATGTTCTAAGTTGATCTGACATGTAGTGACTTCCTTTGGTATGTGTTTAGGTTGAAATATTTTTATGCCTGAGTTTTACATTTGTTTTTATTTAGAAAGTGGTATGATTTTTTTTTACATAAAGTCAAAACTCAATTTTCGTCATTTCTAGGCATCCTAGAGTAAGTTTTTGGTGCAGCATGTTTATAGATAAAGTTTAATGTTGAGCACTTACTAGGGATCTTGTAATGGCCTGACCCATTAAACACAAAGGCTCCCCAGCATGGTGCTATAATGAGACATTAGGGCTTTAAGAGGCGAAGTGAGAGGGAATAGCAGGTCAAGAGCAGGAGGTCTTGGGTCATTGGAGAAATGTGTATGTACCTGTTTCTGTTTCTCTTTCAAGCCACAAAATGAAGTTTTCTTTTGCCCTGTGCTCCCTCCATGATGTGATGTGCTGGGTAACCATAGGCCTCAAGCAATGGAGCTAATCAATTATGAAATGGAATCTCTGAAAACATAAGTCAAAATATGTATTTTCTCTTTACTTTTTTATTATCTCTAATATTCATATAGGTATAGAAAGCCTACTTATGCAGGTGCAGAAAGCAATTCACAGACGAGGAAGAATAAACAACTCTGTCTGTGACTTCAGTCACAAGGAAAGAATAGCCATTACTTTAGAGAAACGTTTTGTTCCAGCTTCATATGGAGGGGCCAGTGTTTTGTGGTCTTGATCAGCCATGCTGTAAAAAGTCTACTTTTATTTCTTTTAGCCAAACATCTTTGTCCTTATGTTCCTAGAACATCTTGCTAGATTGTACACCAACGTGAGGAGATGGCCTAAAGATACTTGTCAGCCACTTGATTTGGGGAGTGACTGAGCAGAAGATTGCTTTGACTGAGTTCAACTTTCTGAGCAAGAAGGAAACTTCCAGTCATGTATTCCACTTTGGTTCCTGCCTGGGTAGTTAAAACCAATTTGACTGGTTTTCATCTATCAATAGGGCTGGCCATTACTTTCGTAAGATTTGAGAATGTAGCCCATGTGCTGTGTGTGTGTGTGTGTGTGTGTGTGTGTGTGTGTGTGTGTGTGTGTGTGTGTCTGTATATCTCTCTGTGTCTGTCTCTCTCTGTGTCTGTCTGTCTGTCTCTCTGTTTCTCTCTGTGTCTGTCTCTCTGTCTCTGTCTCTCTCTGTCTCTCTCTCTCTCTCTCGTGTGTGTGTGTGTGTGTGTGTGTGTGTGTGTGTGTGTGTGTGTGTGTGTTGTATGACACTATTCCTGGAGACACACTATTCCTGGAGAGTCATTGCTGCTCAGGTAGATAGTGCTTAGGAAGTCATAAAGTCCTGTATTTGTGCAGGCTAATAAATACTGTACTGGACTACACACGCTAACAGGAATTTGCTAGTGTTTTTAAATGAATAAAGAAGATTAGCTGTCTAGCCTCCTCCTTACTTGGGCATTTGACAGAGAAAGACACACAGCTTTTAGTTTTCTTTTCTGAGGCATGAATGAAGGGAGCCATCTCTTCCAATCATATCATATATGGCCATGGATCAGTGGAGTGAAAGAAAATCTCTATGATGAATCTGTTGGCAAGAAAATGAATGGGCCTGGTTAAAACCTGTGTACAGAGGCATGCTTTCTCTACTTTTAAAGAATGACATGAGGAATTATGAGATAAAGATTTCTAAGCTTCTGGCAAAGCAAAGAAGTAGAGTTGAACTGGAGGAAAATGAGCAGATGTGGAGAGTGGTCTGGACAGAAGCACAGAAATCTGTGATGACTCACAGTGTGTGCTCTGCGATTTCTGTTTGCTAAAGCACCATGCTTGGATGCAACCTCTTAGAAAAGGTGCCACAGCCCAGACAAGAAAGGCAAGGCATATTCATTTCATGTGACATATTGATAAACAAACGCTTGGCTGATTCCAATTAACCTGACACTGTTGTCCTTAACAGCCAGCCAGCAACCAACTGCTTATAGTCTCTGATAATTGTAGGAACAAAGCAAAATATTTGACATAGTGTATGAGAGAAATCTGTAAGTCATGTCATGTTTAAGAGCAGCATGCAGCTAGCAGTACGTTTAGCTTCAAACTGATGTTGGAGTAGGTGTCTTATTAGCTTTGTATATGCATATAGTGTGTGTGTGTTTCTCTGTGTGTGTGCATGCCTGCATGCATGTGTGCGCATGTGGAGGCCAAAGGTCAACCTCAACCCCAGATGTTTTCAGGTTTCATCTACCTTGCTTCTGTGAGACAGGGTCTCTCCCTGGGACCTGGAGCTCCTTGGTTCAGGTAGACTAGCTGGCAGGAAGATTCAGAGATCTGCCTCTCTTCCTCCCTAGTGCTGGGATTACAATCACACCACTTTTTAAATGAGCCTTGGGTATTGCTTGCTGTGAGTGTCAAATGACAGCAGGATGATGATGTCAGCTGTGGAACACTGTAGAAAACTCTGTGAGGAACACTGATATTCTCCCTTCTCAGCACCATGCACAAGGATTTCCACAGAAGCAGGGAAGGATCAGGCCTCCAGGAAATGGTTTGAGTTCCTGGTCAGAAATCAAGTTTCTACTGGCCATTTCTCTCTTCTTTGAATATATTTTACATATAAAGCCAATCTTTATTTCTTTATACCTATTGTTTCTTGCACTCAGAGTGTGGCCAGGCACCGTGAGTATAGAAGAACAGGCAACATAAGCCAAAAAAAGGAGGGGTGGGGGGAGAAAAAACAATTAGTGACAGCATCCTGCCTCCCTCCTTCCCTGTCGGCAAAGGAGCCTTATCCTCATAGGACCCTTAGATTTTGCTCACCACACCATCCCAGCCTGAGCATGCCCTCTGGCCTGGGTGGCGAGTCTGTCTCTATCTGTCTTTATCAGTAGTGTTGCCTTCTCTTTCCCCTCTCATTGAAACCATTACCTATGTACTCCAGTCCCGTTTTCCAGTCTCCTCTATAACAGCCCATGCCTTTATGGAAGACAACCCTGCCTCCGCGCTTAAGTGCCATCATATATTATAGGAGAAAAGGTCATTAAAAGACTAGGATATGGAACCTGATTCCATGAACTCAAGTTAGTAGTTGTATGCCTGAGTAGCTAGCAATCTATGAGTTAGTTTTCCTCTGTCTGAAGTGAAAAGCAATCCATCTACTTTATTACTGTGCTGTGTAGATTAAATGAAGGGCAAATATTAATACTAGATGCTGAGGACTGAGCTGTAAGCAGGTTTGAGATGCTCCTGCATGTCTGCAAGTCTGTGGTCTATGTAGAAGACAGGTGCTGCTGTATAAGGAGCCCTCCACTAGGGTCCCCACAATGCTGCGGATGTACCTAGAAGTTGCATACTGGGGCTCCCAACTCAGTCTCAGCAGAGAAAGGTGTCTGAAGAGGTTCCCTGTGAAGTATCCCATAAAACTAGGTTCTCCTCTGGCCTCCGCATTCCTGTATGTAAGCTTTCGTGCACACACATGCACACACATGCGCACACATGCGCACACATGCACACACATGCACACACATGCACACAGAACAAAGAGAGGGAAACAAACCCATTTCATTTCTCTTTCTTCCACTTACCACCTTTGTTCAGGGCTCCTCTGCCCTAGGACAAAGTCTGGCATGCTAATCAGTATGCCCTATTGGTCTTGTGTGCAGATCCCTGAACACATACCCAGACATTCTTCTCCTTGTATATGGATCTGCAACCTCTACACTTAAGGAAAATTAGCAGTTTACAGAATCTAAGAAGTTTCAATTGCATAGTAAATTCTGTTTGTGAGGATGTTTAATACGATGAAATGTGCATCATCACTGATAAGAAGCAGCTATGGAACTGGCTTGGGCTTTCTTTTCTTTTCTTTTTCTTTTTTTGTTTGTTTTTTAAATTTTTTATTTTATAATTTATTTATTTATTTATTTATTGATTGATTGATTGATTGGTTTTTTCGAGACAGGGTTTCTCTGTGTAGCTTTGCGCCTTTCCTGGAACTCACTCGGTAGTCCAGGCTAGCCTCGAACTCACAGAGATCTGCCTGGCTCTGCCTCCCGAGTGCTGGAATTAAAGGCGTGCGCCACCACCACCCGGCTATTTAATTTTATATATCAGCCACAGATACCCCTGTCCTCCCCCCTCCACCTCCCCACCTTCCCCCAGCCCACCCGCCATTCCCATGTCCTCCAGGGCAAAGACTCCCCTGGGGATTCAGTTCAACCTGGTAGATTCAGTCCAGGCAAGTCCAGTCCCCTCCTCCCAGGCTGAGAGAAGTGTCCCTGCATAAGCCCCAGGTTCCAAACAGCCAGCTCATGCACTAAGGACAGTTCCTGGTCCCACTGCCTGGGTGCTTCCCAAACAGTTCAAGCTAATCAACTGTCTCACTTATCCAGAGGGCCTGATCCAGTTGAGGGCTCCTCAGCTATTGGTTCATAGTTCATGTGTTTCCATTCGTTTGGCTATTTGTCCCTGTGCTTTTTCCAGTCTTGGTCTCAACAATTCTCGCTCATACAAACCCTCCTCTTTCTCGCCAATTGGACTCCTGGATCTCCACCTGGGGCCTGGCAGTGGATCTTTGCATCCACTTCCCTCAGTCATTGGATAAGGTTTCTAGCATGACAGTTAGGGTGTTTGGCCATCTTATCACCAGAGTAGATCAGTTCAGGCTTTCTCTTGACCATTACCAGTAGTCTATTGTGGGGGTATCTTTGTGGATTTCTGGGGACCTCTCTAGCACTTTGCTTCTTCCTATTCCCATGGGGTCTTCATTTATCATGGTCTCTTATTCCTTGGTCTCCCTCTCTGTTCTTGATCCAGCTGGGATCTCTCGCTCCCCAAAGCTCTCTTTCCCTCGAAACTTGCCCTTCATTACCCCCACTCACGTCCAGGTTGTTCATGTAGATCTCAGCCATTTCTCTGTCATTGGGTGATCCTTGTGTCTTTCTTAGGGTCCTGTTTTCTAGGTAGCCTCCCTGGAGTTTTAAGTAGCAGTCTAGTCATCCTTTGTTTTACATCTAGTATCCTCCTATGAGTGAGTACATACCATGTTTGTTTTTCTGAGTCTGGGTTACCTCACTCAGGATAATTTTTTTCTAGATCCATCCATTTGCCTGCAAACCTCATGATGTCATTGTTTTTCTCTGCTGAATAGTACTCCATTGTGTATATGTACCACATTTTATTTATCCATTCTTCAGTTGAAGGGCATCTAGGTTGTTTCCAGGTTCTGGCTATTATAAAAAATGCTGATATGAACATAGCTCAGCAAGTGCCCTTGTGGTATGATTGAGCATTCCTTGAGTATATGCCCAAGAGTGGTATAGCTGGATCTTGGGGGAGATTGATTCCCAATTTTCTAAGAAAGCACCATATTGATTTCCAAAGTGGCTGTACAAGCTTCCATTCCCACCAGCAGTGGAGGAGAGTTCCCCTTGCTCCACATCCTCTCCAGCATAAGCTGTTCTCAGTGTTTTTGATCTTAGGCATTCTGACAGGTGTAAGGTGGTATCTCAGAGTTGTTTTGATTTGCATTTCTCTGATGATTAGGGATGTTGAATAATTCCTTACATGCCTTTCAGTCATTTGAGGTTCCTCTGTTGAGAATTCTCTGTTTAGTTCTATAGCCCATTTCTTAATTGGACTGTTGGGCATTTTGATGTCTAATTTCTTGAATTCTTTATATATTCTGGATATCAGTACTGTGTCAGATGTGGGGTTGGTAAAGACCTTTTCCCATTCTGTAGGCTGTCACTTTGTCTTGTTGACTGTGTCCTTTGCTCTACAAAAGCTTCTCAGTTTCAAGAGGTCCCATTGGTTGATTGTTTCTCTCAGAGTCTGTGCTACTGGTGTTATATTTAGGAAGTGATCTCCTATGTCAATGCGTTCAAGACTACTTCCTACTTTCTCTTCTAGTAGGTTGAGAGTAACTAGATTTATGTTGAGGTCTTTGATCCACTTGGGCTTAAGTTTTGTGCACGGTGACAGATATGGATTTATTTGCAGCCTTTTACACCTTGACATCCAGTTATGCCAGCAACATTTGTTGAAGATGCTTTCTTTTTCCATTGTACAGTTTTGGCTTCTTTGTCCAAAATTATATGTTCATCGGTGTGCAGATTAATGTCAGGGTCTTCAGTTCAATTCCATTAGTCCACATGTTGGTTTTTATGCCAGTACCAAGCTGTTTTTATTACTGTAGCTCTATAGTAGAGCTTGAAGTCAGGGATTGTGATGCCTCCAGAGGTTGTTTTATTGTACAGGATTCTTCTGGCTATCCTGGGTTTTTTGTTTTTCCATATGAAGTTGTGTATTATTCTTTCCAGGTCTGTGAAGAATTGTGTTGGTATTTTGATGGGGATTGCATTGAATCCGTAGATTGCTTGTGGTAAGATTGCCAATTTTATTATGTTAATCTTGCCTATCCATGAGCATGGGAGATCTTTTCATTTTCTGACATCTTCTTCAATTTCTTTTTTCAGGGACTTAAAGTTCTTGTCATATAGGTCCTTCACTTGCTTAGTTAGAGTTACCCCAAGGTATTTTATATCATTTGTGGGTATTGTAAAGGGTGGTGTATCTCTGATTTCCTTCTCAGCCTGTTTGTCAATTGTATATAGGAAGGCTGCTGATTTTTTTAAGTTGATCTTGTATCCTGTTATGTTGCTGAAGGTGTTTATAAGCTGTATCAGTTCCTTGGTTGAATTTTTGGGGTCACTCAAGTATACTATCATGTCATCTGCAAATAGGGAAAGCTTGGCTTTTTCCTTTCCAATTTGTATCCCCTTAATCTCCTTATGTTGTCATATTGCTCTGGCTAGAACTTCAAGTAGTATATTGAATAAGTATGGGGAGAGTGGACAGCCTTGCCTTGTTCCTGATTTTAGTAGAATCGCTTTGAGTTTCTCTCCATTTAATTTGATGTTGGCTGTTGGCTTGCTGTAAGTTGCCTTTATTATGTTTAGGTATGTTTCCTGTACTCCTGATTTATCATGAAGGGTGTTGGATTTTGTCAAATGCCTTTTATGCATCTAGGGAGATGATCATGTGGTTTTTTTTCTTTGAATTTGTTTATATGGTGTATTACATTGACGGACTTTCATATTTTGAACCACTCTTGCATCGCTGGGATGAAGCCTACTTGATCATGGTGGATAATTGTTTTGATGTGTTCTTGGAGTCTGTTTGCCAGTATTTTATTGAGTATTTTTGCATCAATGTTCATGAGGGAGATTGGTCTGTAGTTCTCTTTCTTTGTTGCATCTTTGTTTGGTTTAGGAATCAGGGTAATTGTAGCCTCATAGAAGGAGTTTGGTAATGTTCCTGTGTGGAACAATTTAAAGAGTATTGGTATTAACTCTTCTTTGAAGATCTGGCAGAATTCTGTGTTGAAACCATCTGGTCCTTGGCTTTTTTTTTGGTTGGGAGACATTAAATGACTGATTCTATTTCCTTAGGGGTTATTGGACTACTTAAATAGTTTATCTGGTCTTGATTTAACTTAGGTATGTGGTAACTATCCAGAAAATTATTCATTTCTTTTAGATTTTCCAGTTTTGTGGAGTAGAGGCTTTTGAAGTATGACCTGATGATTCTCTGGATTTCCTCAATGTCTGTTGTTATGTCCCTCTTTTCATTTCTGATTTTGTTAATTTGGATGCTCTCTCTCTGTCTTTTGGTTAGTCTGGATAAGGGCTTGTCTATCTTGTTGATTTTCTCAAAGAGCCAACTCTTTGTTTCATTATTTTTTGTATTGTTCTCTTTGTTTTTATTTTATTGATTTCAGCCCTCAATTTGATAATTTCCTGGCGTCTATTCTTCCTGGGAGACTTTGCTTCTTCTTGTGCTAGAGCTTTCAGGTGTGCTGTTAAGTCACTAGTGTGAGATTTCTCCAACTTCTTTATGTGGGCATTTAGTGCTATGAATTTCCCTCTTTGCACTGCCTTCATAGTGTCCCATAAGTTTGGGTATGTGGTGTCTTTATTTTCGTTGATATCTAGGAAGTTTTTAATTTCTTTATTTCTTCCTTAACCCATTGATGAGTCAGTTGAGCATTATTCAGTTTCCATGAGATTGTAGGTTTTCTGTAGTTCTTGTTGTTGTTGAAATCTAACTTTAAACCATGCTGGTCTGATAGAACACAGGAGGTTATTCCAAGTGTTTTGTATCTGTTGAGATTTGCTTTGTGGTCTAGTATGTGGTCGATTTTAGAGAAGTTTCCATGGGGTGCTGAGAAGAAGGTATATTCTTTTTTGTTAGGATGGAATGTTCTGTAGATATAGATTAAGTCCATTTGAGTCATAACATCACTTAAGTCCTTTATTTCTCTGTTAAGTTTCGATTTGGGAGATCTGTCCAGTGGTGAAAGTGAGATGTTGAAGTCTCCCACTATTAATGTGTGGGGTTTTATATGTGATTTAAGCTTTAGTAATGTTTCTTTTACATATGTGGGTGCCCTTGTGTTTGGGGTATAAATGTTCAGAATTGAAACTTCATCTTGATGGATCTTTCCTATGATGAGTATGTAATGCCCTTCTTGTTCTCTTTTGGTTGATTTTAGTTTGAAGTCTATTTTGTTGGATATTAGGATGGCTACACCCACTTGCTTCTTAAAACCATTTGATTGGAAAGTGTTTTTCCCAGCCTTTTATTCTTAGGTATTGTCTGTCTTTGAATTTGAGATGTATTCCATGTATACAACAGAAAGATGGGTCCTACTTTTGTATCCATTTTGATAGCCTGTGTCTTTTTATAAGTGAATTAAGTCCATTGATATTAAGGGATATTAATGACCAGTGATTGTTTATTCCTGTTATTTTTTTGGTGGTGGTGGTGTGTGTACTTCTCTTCTTTGGGGTTTATTGCTGTGGTGTTATCTATTGCCTGTTTTCAAGGGTGTATCTGACTTCCTTAGGTTGGAATTTTCCTTCTAGTGCTTTCTGTAGGGCTGGGTTTTTGGATAAGTATTGTTTAAATCTGGCTTTGTCTTGAAATGTCTTGTTCACTTCGTCTATGATGATTGAAAGTTTTGCTGGGTATATTAGTCTAGGCTGGCATCCATGGCCTCTTAGTGTCTGCATTACATCTGTCCAGGTCCTTCTGGCTTTCAAAGTCTCCATTGAGAAATTGGGTGTTATTCTGATGGGTTTGCCTTTATAAGTCACTTAGCCTTTTTCCTTTGCTGCTCTTAATATTCTTTCTTTATTCTGTATGTTTAGTTGTTTAATTATTATGTAGCAAGGGGACTTTTTGGGGGGTCTATTCTGTTTGGTGTTCTATTCTGTTTGGCTTCTTTTATCTTGATCATCATTTCCTTCTTTAAGTTGGGAAAGTTTTCTTCTATGATCTTGTTGAATATATTTTCTGTGCCTTTGAGTTGGTATTCTTCTCCTTCCTCTATCCCTATTATTCGTAGGTTTGGTCTTTTCATGGTGTCCTAAATTTCTTGGATATTTTGGGTCATGACTTTGTTGGCATTAGTGTTTTCTTTGACTTATGAATCTATTTCTTCTACCGTATCTTCAACGCCAGAGATCCTCTCTTCCATCTCTTGCATTCTGTTGGTTATACTCACATCTGAAGTTCCTGTTTGTTTACTCAGATTTTTTATTTCCAGCATTCCCTCTGTTTGTGTCTTCTTCATTTTTTCTATTTCCCTTTTCAGGTCTTGGACTATTTCCCTCATCTGTTTCATTGCTTTTTCATGATTTTCTTTCAGGAATTTATTGTTTTCTTCTGCTTTATTCGTCCTTTCCTCTGGTTTTTTATAGCATTCTTCCCATTTTTTGTTTGTCTGTTCCTCAATTTCATTTTTGATTTCTTCTTTATAAGCCTCTAGCCTCTTCATGATGTTATTCATAAGGTTGCTTTCTTCTGCTTCTTCCATTTTGTGACATTCAGGTCTAGCTGTTGGAGGAGGGCTAGGTTCTGGTGATGCTGTATTGCTCTTCATTTTGTTGTGTGTACTTCTGCCTTGATGTCTGCCCATCTCCTTGTGGATTCGTTCTTGGTCTTATCAGTGCTCTTTGTCCAGACAGAGCTGACAGATTCAGGAAGTCTCTCTCTGGTCCAGATGGAAGCTCTGGGCCGATGGGAGCTGGGGGCTTGTCTCTGAGTCTCAGGCAGTGGCTGGGGTCTCCGGCTGATGGATGTGGGGGCAGGGTGTGGAGATTGCAGGGTCTTTTTGTGGGGGGAACCTGGGGTCAAGTTGGGCAGGTCTTCCCCGGAATGACTGGTGCCCAGGGATGGGACCTAGGGGCAGGCCTCTCTGGGTATGACCCCAGGCACTCATCTCTTGTGCAGATGGGAGATCAGGGCAGGATCGGCTTGGGTTTTCTAAGCATTGGGCATTTGCTGCCATTTCCCCTTCTGCTTTTCTTGGGAACTGTTTGTTTTTTCCCCAGCAGAACAATATCCCCTGTTCCATCTTCTCTTTCTTGTTATTTATTCACTTGTTCATATATTTATAAGCAGAGTCTCTGTCAGTGTGTAGCTGAGGCTGGGCTAGAATTTGCTATATTGTCCAGACTTGCTCCAAACTCAGTCTCCAGTGTCAGCCTGCTGCATGTGGGAATTCTAAGTATGCACCTGCACCAGTCTATAAGTTTATAGAAACCTCAGGGAGCAAAATATCCCATCTTGTTTTCTCCATTCCAGACAAAATGCCATCTCTTTACCATTGGATGGACATTATCTGTCCGTCCATCCATTCATCCTTCACCCCTTTGTCCATTAATTCTTCAAGTTTATTTACCGGGTCTTTGCTTGCCATCTGCCGCTGTCTTGGCTGTCAGTTCCCACTATGCCAGCCCCAAGTTGACTCCATCATGCAGACAGTTGCCCACTCTGCAAGCTCCATTGAGTAGGATAGATACGGACATTCAGAAGAAGCCTGATATCCAGACCGACCTAATAATGACAAAGAAGTTACATTAGTGGACTCTGATTTGGTTAAAGAAACAGACCTGTGAAAGGTCGCTGTTACCAAGAGCACTAGCCATTCTTCCCCATGAGTCACCAACACTGCGTCAGCTCTTGGCAGGCTCTATCGTTCTTCTACCTCTTCAGAACATCACATCCCAGGCCCACTGTGGTGACTTCTCAGGGTTCACACCACTCATGTTGGAGGGAAGGGAAGGACTGTGGATGTCAGGCTGACTCACTGCTCTCCGTGCTGCTCTAATTCTGAGGAAACATGACTCTGCTCAAAGTAGGCAGTGTGAATACATGCAGTCACTTTCTGGGATGTTACTTCAAGTTCTGATTTAATAGTTGGTAAGCACTTCCAGAAATAGCTATGCATTTGAAATGCACTAATCTCGTGTTCCTTATGACCATCTCCAACACCTGAGCTCACTTCAGTGCATGTTTGCAAAGCACCACAAACCTCAATACTGACAAACCTACTACACCAAACACTAAATGACTGCAGAGACGCCACTGTTTCAGCCACAGGCTAGGTCCTTAAAACTCCTGTAGCTCTCACATCAGTGTCTGTTGTCCTCATAAAGAGAATGGGCACAACAAACACTAGACTTGTCCTCAAGCACTCTCACATATGAGGTATAGCAGAGTGATTCTCTTAAAAGGAATTGTTTGGTCAATGTTTAGTCAATCAAACATTCTTATAATGTGAGCAATCTGCTCTGTGTGTGTTTTGTTAGGTTTTGGTCTTGTCTTTCATCCTTTTCAAGTGAGTCGACACAGGCTCTCTCTGTTATCGGGTAAGCTGGGCCCCAGGCACTCATTCTCAGAAAGTGCATACTCAGGGATGGACATGTCACGATATGATAACAGCTTATGATTTAGTTCACATTTCAAAGAGCCCTGAGAAATTCTATTTTCATCTGTATTGAAATTAGACGTATTAAAATCACTTAGCTTCATTTGCAGAAAAAACACTGAGGCAGGAGAATTCCTATGACTGGGATGGTTTCATAATGGACAATCAAACCCTTTGTAGACAAACTGGATAGAAAATCCACATCAGGCTGTTAGTTTCAGTGTAGCCTCCCTGGTCCCTTTCTCCTGTCCACTCCTCCCTATTCCCTGTCTCTGTTACTGATTTTTCTGACAGCTGAGCTCAGTTCTTAGTTAAATCTACTCTGCTCTTTCCCTGTTCTCACCGGTTTCCACTCTTGACTAGCTGCATTCATTCCCAGCAGGTGCCTGAGGTATTTGGATGAATGCTGCAGAAGTAGAAGAGTCTTGTGGTGTAATTAAATACCTTTTATTAATTAAAATGAAGATGTGACTCCACAGCCTGTGGGTTTTATGACACTTTTGTTCTCAAAGAAGATCTTCTACTCTTATGATTTCATTAACTGTGACCAAAATAAAGTTTTTACAAATAATGGGTAATTATATTAATTGTTGGAATCTCTAACAGGCATGGGAGACATGTTTCTATAGAATTTGAGTGTTGGCAGTCAATGCCTGTAATCCCATGTCTTGGAATGCACAGGCAGGAGGACTGTGAGTTCAAGTCCAGCTTGAGTTAATAGTGAGACCTTGTCTCAAAATACAAATAAGAGTAATAAAAATTTAAATTACTAATATCCAATATGATACCTGTATATAAATGGACAAGAATAGAGCTAACATTAACTATATGTATTCCCTTAATTCATATGTGTACCTCAATGCCCCAAATCCCCAATATCCTACCACCTCTGTAATATAGGCATGATCATTATCTCCAGTTTACAAAGGAGAAGGCAGAGTTTACCCAAGGACATAAATATGGTGGTGGCACCATTATTCTAATCCAACAGTGAGCCCCTTGGGGGAACTTCTGTGACACTTGTAGTTATTGGAGAAACTATTCTCTCTCTCTCTCTCTCTCTCTCTCTCTCTCTCTCTCTCTCTCTCTCTCTCTCTCTGTGTGTGTGTGTGTGTGTAATGTGCACATTTTATATGGGGGTGTGTGTACATAGGGTGCATACACATGTGTGCACATTTTTGTGTAGGTCAGAGGACAGCCTCAGATCTGGTCCCTCATGTGCTTTTCCCCTTGATTTTTTTTACGAAGGTTTCTCCCACTGGCCTGGAGTAGACTGAGCAGGCTGAACCGGAAACTCCCGAGGATCTACCTGTCTCCACTTCCCCAGCACTGGGATCGCAATCTTTGTTTGGCTTTTTTAATGTGGGTTCTGGGGGGTTACATCAGGTCTTGATGTTTTTGCCACAAGTATTACTGACAGAGCCATCTCCTCAGACCTAAGTGATTTTAAACTTGTTCTTTGAGAATGACAAACATGGATATAATGTGCTTGGAGCAAACCCACCCACTGCCAGTAGAAATGTCTCTTCCTAGAGAGAAGTCCTAGATGCTAGTCCCAGATGGTTCTGAGTTTTTCCACAACACCAAACCTGCTGTTGACTTGTAAGGCTAAGACGACCTTAGTGAGACTCTTCCTGGTGGAATGCAGAGGCTGGTCTGCAGAAAACAAATGGTTAGCTCCTGATTCCAGAGAGGGTCTAACAGAACCATCTCTGTGCTCCTTTTGGCCCTTGCATTGTGATTCACAGTGTACACTTCATGTAAAGGATATGGCAGTCAGGCCCTTGTAGGGATCCTCTATAGCTCAGAAGGGCAATGGAGGTCCATTAATAAGAACACAATGTTATTGTCAGCTGTTAACATGGCTAAATAAGGTTTTGGATATAAACCTTCTCCTGAGTCCTAAATTATAGTTCCAGTTATTGATCTATGAAAAATGAACTGGCTCATGGCCAGTGTTTTCTATTCCATCTTCTTCCTGGAAGCCTATCATTGGAATCTGCCAAGTATTAATCCTTATCCATAGTCCTTCATCCCACAAAGTAGGAAAAGTTCCAAACATGGAGGAAGAAATAGAGAAAAGAAAGACAAACAGATGTAAAGGAGGGAGAAAGAAAAACAGACAGACAGAACAAGAAAGCATCTCATGGCCGTGAAGACCAGGAGAAGCCTTTTAGGATTTAACTGCTCCACCACTGAAATTACCCATTATCCCCTGTCTGACTTTATGGTTAGGTTGTATTCCACGCTGGAAAGAAGACCAATAGGAATGTTTATTTTAGCGCTAGAACTCAGCTTCTCTTGTGTAGATGGAGCCCCTGAATGGACTTGTGTACTGTGCTGCACTGAACACAATGCCCAGATGGAGACATTGTCTTCAGAGAGCAGCTGATTGGGCTTTTTGGAGAGAATTTTAATTTAGCTGAGGGCAAGATTCAAAAATGATCCCCCCAAAATGGGGGTTTTCCCAGGAATCTCATGCTAACAGAAGGAAAGGGCACTAGCCAGAGGAGGGACTTGTCTCCTGGAAAGACATTCCAAACAGTTCTAACAACTTGTCAGACAGGATGAGAATGAATCCAGATAACCATGGGTCCATTATATTTGAGACCACACCTTGACCCGGACTCTTCATATCCTCTGCCCTCTATTTAACCTTTGATCTCACTTCAGGACCCAGAAGATGGACTTGAAGGGTTTGCTGGATACTTATGTCTTCCCCATGAGCTCCATTGACTAAATCTCATTTTAACCCTTTCCTTTAAAAAAAATTAGAGTTTGCTATTTTTTGCCAGTGAATTTCAAATTTTCATGAAATAGTGAGTCACTTACATAAATTCTTAATATTAAATGTCTACCATGTGACTAGCTAAAAAGAATTCCATCATGTTGAAAGTTAAGAAGCCATGGCACTCTACTCAATAAGGGAACACATACAAACCTGGGGCAAAATGTTCTTTGCTTCCTCATCCTTAATGTCTTAGAATAGGCTTACTGTCACCAGTCAACTAAGGCACAGTCTATTAGTAAGACATTTCAGGTCATTGCTACCAATGTATCTACTGAAAAAAATAATACAAGTCCCAATTATATCCCATGTGGAGGGGAGAGTGAATTCAGACTGACCATCAAAATAAGGACAAATGATACTAGTGTGTGAGAGACAGACTTATCCTTCTATCTCTCCTTCTTTCCATGTTTCTCTCTGGCTGGGCAATGAGGCGTCTGCACCGGTCTGCATTCTTGTTTGGATCTGTGGCTGGGTGACTTAACAGTGAAGGTTTCTGCACATTTGCTCAGAGTGATTGGAATATAGCAAACTTCACAAATATCACTTAACATCAGTCAATGGGAATGATGGTTTGAAAACTCATTCAGATCTACTCCATTTTCTCTTATCATAGTGTAAGAAGAAAAAGTTTGAAAACAAATCGAATAGTCATTAAAATCATAGATAATAACTTGGCTTGACAAAACATTTTAAGATCTAAAAGGATGGAGACAGGTTGGAAACATGAAGCAAATTTTAAAAGATGAAAATTATTACTCCATCTCAAGGTTCTTGAATAGAACCTTCAGCTGGGAAGGGGATGGATGAACAGCATCATTTATGCTGTACACAGATGCCAGAATGGAGAATGTGGTCCTTGACCACCCCAGCAGAACAAAGACAAATGTAATCATTTCACTCTATTCTACAGCCACACCGTGAATATGGCGGGTAATTACCTGGCTGATGAAGACAAGCATGGGTGGAAAATTCTAGAAATCTTGGCACAAGTAGATCCAGTTAACCTCAGTGAGGAGTGTAGTTAGGGAGGGAAAGCTTGAACTAAAACAAGGCTTCGAAGCAGACTCCTGGTGGGATTATACATGCCCAGCCTTCCACAGCCAAAGGCTGTACCCACACAGTGGGCTCAAGCACTGAGTGGGTACAGACTTTGTTTCCGGCCATAATTCCCTAAACAGTGTTATGAAATGAAATGAAAGTTTCAATGGTAATTGCCATCAGACTCCTTTATTTTTGCAAAATCCTTAGTGCAAAGCAATTAGACAGTGGGCTAAAGTGCTGGAGGAAGGTGATGTGTGTGGGTAGTCCCACTGCTATGATGCTCTGGGTCTCATTCATATTTACTGTATTTAATTTTTAGATAAGACCTCAAAATATAGCTCAAGCTAGCCTTGAACCTACAATCCTCTAGCCTTGGCCTCTCAAATTCTGGTTGTACCAGTTTGAACCCCCAAGCCTGTTTGTCTTGATGTCTTCTGGAGTTTCTGATTGTTTTGTACTTATGTAAATCAGCATTCCTTTCTCTCACCCCAACATTCACACTGGGCTCTTAAATAGGCAGAGAAATGCATAGGAAACGTCAAAACTCCGGGCTCTACTACTGCCTGCAGCTCATCTGGCCATCCCAGCAGCAGGTAGATCCATTTCACTTCCACATGCTGCACACATCTAGTTACCGCGTTTGAGTTGATTGCTGTTTACAATAGAAACTAGCTGTTTGCATATTGCATGGCAATTGTAGTGATTTACTTTTTACTTTTATTTTGAAATAGGATCTCATTTAGGCTGGTCTGGAAATTATGAAAACTCTTTATACTGCCCAGGCTGGCCTTGAAATTATGATTCTCCTGCCTCTATCTCCCCCAAAGCTGGTATTACATGAATATAACACCCATATTCAGCCTTGATTTACTTCTTAGGCTTGTGCTTTCTGTGCCACAAACATACCATAGAAGGGGCTAAGAGCCCTGGGCAGCCAGTGCTTTTCCCAGGGGAGTGGAAGGAAGGTCATCTGACTTTGCACGAGGCAGCTCTGCAGCCCCAGCACTTCAGGGGGAGAGCTGTTAACGAGCAGCCCCTGCTCTACACTCCGTTGTATGGCTTTGCTTAAGTTTCTTGTCTACTGGCCCCTTTGTTTGCTTTCTGCACTTAAAAATGGAGACAGTAGCACCATTTCTCAGGGGTGTGAGAGTGGTAAGCTCACACACACAAAGAACCCCTAGACACCCACCAAGTGCACACAAAACACTGAATAGTGATTTTTATGTCGTTGGGATCACCTTTATTTTTATTTGATAGATGGACACAAGCACAAAATGTTACACTCATAGCTATGGTATATTACAGCAAGAAGATATGGGTAGAATCTCAGAAGGGCCAGGAAATCTTCAGGAAAATCAAAAATAAAGTGGTGTGTGGAAAATAGAAACCAAAAAAGAAATAAAAAGGAGCAGTTCTCTGTGCCTTGATCCTCAAGGTGAATAACAACCATTACCAGCATGAACTGTCTATGATTGTCTGTGTTTCCTGTCTCTCTTGTTAGATCTCAGTCTGTGGTAGAAGCTGGCACCCTGAAACATGAAGAGAAGGGAGAAAATGAGAACACGCAGCCACTGCTGGCTCTGGACTGAGCCACATCATGTGATGCTCCCATGCACAAGCCTCCAGTGGAGCCGCCACCCAGGAAGCACCTGTGCGACCGACCTACAGAGACATGTGCTCTGCTTGACATGAGGTCCTCCACTCCATCCCCAGCCACAACTGTCAGCAACCATTGGTCTGAGCAGCTCACATTGGACAAAGATCTGAGAGATGCTTTTAAAACTTAATTTAACTAATTAATTTATGTTTTAGGGAGGGCTTGGAGGGGATGAAGCAAGGCATTGATGTAAAAAGGATTCTTCCTCCCCACATATATATGGTAGCAAATGTACTTAAAAAAAGGAAAGACTAAATTTGCTGCATATACATTAGGACAAGAATTGCTCTAAGGATTTACACATGAACCCTCTCCAGGTTTTGCAAATTAAGATGAAGTGCATTTCCAAATAAATACAGCAGAATTAAACCATGCAGACACAGCATCAAGTTTAAGGGAGTGCAGAACCCCAAGACAATAGTAGCTACAATAATTTTCAGTTTTATTGACTTATTTTCTGACCCATCACCAGCATCTAAGTGTTCAGCCTGAGAGCGTGACCTCACAGGTCTGGCTGTTTGCAAAGTTTTTAATTTAAATATCCTGCAAGAATGATTTGGACATCACATTGTTTATCAGGCCACCAGCTGACTTCATGAACTGGTTTTAAAGAAGTCACAGCCAGTTGACAGATGACTGCTTCATCTTAGCAAAGTGATTTCCTGCAGGCATCAGGGGGAGTGTCTACAGAGAGGAGACAACTCATTGAAAACAAAACAAAACAAAACACTGATGAACCCATTCAAGTTAGTTCTTGGGTTTCTACAGTAAAGAAAAATGCTAGCAAGTTACTTCGTCGTGTCCCCCCCCCCCCCATGAACCGTGGAGAAAGGCCCTGAGCAGGCACAGTCCTCACACAGAAAGACCCTTAAGGATGGCTCAGCATGTAAGTACCAAGCTGAGAGAAGACCAAGAATGCAAGATGAAATGCCAAAGACCAATCTACTTCTTTATCCATGCTCCTTAGAAACGGACCCCCAGTCCCCACTCACAGGAAGTCAGACAGAAAACAGACTCAAAGGTTAGGATATTTTATCTGTGTCATGTTTCCCAAGACCAGTTGAGTAGATGTTAGATCTTATTCCCCGCCTATCTGTACAACATAGGCACTTACTAATATGACCAGAGTGCTTAATGTCAAATGAAAATTTTAATTGATAATGCTTAGTAAGATATTTTACATTTTAAGCATTTGGTAGGTTGATTTGTTAGTTGAACAACCTAAAGGAAACAGGAAACCAATTCAACTTTCAACCAGCCATAGTACCTAAACAATATTGCTAATTGTGGGCACCTCTCTTCTGTCTCCCTTCTCTTCCTGCCTCTTCTCTTTCTGTGTCTCTTGCTATTTCTCCCTTTTCTCTTCTTATTCCTTCTCCTTTGTTTTTTTTTGTCTCCCTCCCCTCCTCTCCCTCCCTCCCTCCCTCCCTCTCTCCTCCCCCCTCCTTCCCATGCTGGAGATCAAACTGAGGGCCTTGTCATTCTAGGCAAGTGTTCTACTCCCGCACCCTGAGACATTCTAGAGACGCACACTCTTTCTCAGTTGATCTACTAGTTTATTATTTTTTTCTACTAGCAGATAATAGTAACAGAACCTATTTTTATGTTCCAACCTTGAAGAAGTAAAATTAGAACAGAATTGAAAGTACTTCTCAAACAACTGCACCACAGAATATAAAAACACCAATTCATTTTGTATAGACCTTTTGAATTATAAAATAACAACCCTGAAAAATGTCTACCAAGGCATTGGTGAAAACTCTTTCCTTATGATACAAGTAAGAGAAAGGAAAAATTAAAGTCAATTAGAAAATCTTTTATTGCTTGGGTTTATAAAACAAATGTAGGATCCAAGTACTCAAAATGCTGTTGGAGTCAACAACTGCCAACTCTTGTAACAATAATGGTTCTTCTGGCTTTTCACATGGCAATATTTAGAATCCTACTGTAATGACCATATTTTAAAAACCTTGTTGTATTTCCTATCAATTGCTAATTTCCTCTCATTTCCACCATTTTATTACATGAATGTAAGGTGATGGTTTAACAAGGAGAACATATGGTTTGCATTTTGTTATGTGTATGTAATATGTAAGAGAACTAAATCCAATAGGCGACCGAGTGTTACTCCATGAACACTGGATTGTATTGCCTTTTGCCAGTAAGTTCTGCCATTTAATAAATACTGAAGAACACAAATATATTTTTGTTCTCTAAGAGTTTGTTTTCTTTTCTGGAATTTGGTAATGATTTGGTATTTTGCTCCCATGCCTTTGCCATCTGTTTTAGAGGAATTTTTGAACACTGGCAAAAGAAGGAAAAAGTACCAAAAGAAGGAAAAAGTACCTATTTTAAGAATGGACACATATTTTGTAAACTTTCTACTAAAAGCTAATATCCTTAAGCTAAAAGAAAAAGGATCAATTTCAATGTCAAAGAATTTCTCTTTAAATGAGGTCCAGAAAGCTGCTCCTTTTGACATTAGATGAAAAAAGTGCATCTATGTCTTATCTGCCTGTATGGCTGGAATCTGTGTCATTTCTGCAGCATTGTTGATCAACTGGCTTGGAGATCAGTGCATGAATGTCATTACATTCCAGGGCCTGAATTAGCTTTATTCAAAACAGAAAATCAAATGCAGTGATGCTTTACTAATGAACTGACCGTCTTTGCGATGAGGAGCAAGATGACTTTCTATTGCTCTTCCTATGCTACAGGTAGTACTCAAGTCAAACACACATGGAAACACTATTTACTGCTCTTCCTATGTCATGGGTAGTACTCAGATCAAACACACATGGGGACACTATTTACTGCTCTTCCTATGCCATGGGTAGTACTCAGATCAAACATATATAGGAAATGCTATTTTAAAGTAACGATTCGCTGGCAGATGTTTTTTGAGTGCAGAAGATGGAAAAGGTCTGAAAAATTCAGAATCAAACAAGCTGGACCACCTACACCCAGGGAAGAATGCATGCATTCCTCGGGACTTCCTATGCTATTCTTCCTCCATTGATAAAACTGTGAGGAGCCTCTCAGAAACCAAGCAGCCATCTTCTTGGCACTCAAGCGGATCGACAGCAGGCAGACACCGCAGGTTCCAGGCCCTGTGCACAGAAGGTAAAGAGCCCAGGCTACCTGGCCACCTGACCCTGAGTGGGAACTTTCGCCTCCATGTTACTTCTTCTCTCTGAGCCCCCTATCTGTGGTATATTCTTATTACAACATGAAATGTTTCCATGGCTTTGCTCAGTGTAAAAAAAAGTACTGCTCCTAGAAATAAGAACATGATACCATTTCTATTATTAGCACAGAGAAAGGGGAAGACACTGAGTCTAAATGAAGTTTCCAGGTGGACCCAAGGGCAAGGGTTGGCACAGTTTATACATCCTGGAGGAACTTCCCATTTTTGTTAGGAAAATAAAGTTGCCTTCTTCACAAGTGGTTTTTTTTTTTCCTAAAAGGAATATGTCTTAATTTAGCAGGAAAATTACTATTTAACAGTTAGAAGTAAAGCATTTATACTTCTTATCAACAAAAACATGGTGACAGAATAGTGTAGCTACCTAGAAAAATATAACTGCATAGAAAAATGACAAACTAACGTGATTCATTCACAGTTTCTACATATAGTATATCCTCAGTGTACATTGATGTAGACATGGTTCTGTGTAGAAAAATATCTCTGGCTAGCAATGTAGATACAGCAAAGTATTCCCCTTCAGTCCAGGCAGAAGTTCTGTGCTGTCAGGAATAACGTGAAGCCAGGGGCCTCCTAAGTGAATTTCAGTATGGTGAATACTCCTTCCAGGGATTTCCCATCCAGAAGGAACCCTAGAGGTCTTTAGCTGCAAGGCAAAGGGATGAAGAGTCTCGGCACTTGAAATTTCTACGTCCACACTCCAGAAGAAGTGGAAAGGCAGCCTCCCTGAAGAGCACCCAAGGCTATGTCAATTTCTTCTAAATGGCAGGAAGGCTGCGTCTCTGCTGAGGGGTCAGCTCGGGGTGCCACACGTCCACAATGAAGATCAGCCGGAAAGATGAGGCATCCTGCCACACCTCATGCTCGAAAGAGTCATCAAAGATGAGCACCTTGCCTTCTTCCCATGCCCTGGAAAAGAAAATCATGCATTGGTCAGAATGGCCTTGGCAGTGTTACATGCCTGAGGACCAGTTTCTGTCCACAGGCAGGAGGACCCTTCTGACTATAACACCAAGCCTGTAAAGTCTTCCATTAATGATTAAGAATTTCAAGCTTCTTATTAGGGACACCAATCTTCCCACTCTGCACTAAAGATATGCAAAGGACATGGACTAATGATGAGCACATACTGGCTTTATTTCATACCCTCCATTTAGTCTGGATCCCATCTTAAAGCATATTCGTTTAGCTGAGCAAGTATCTAGATCAGTGGTTCGAAACCTTCCTAACCCTGTGACCTTAAATACAGTTCCTGATGTTGTGGTGACCCAACCATGACATAATTTTCTTTACTACTTCATAACTGTAATTTTGTTACTGTAATGAATCGTAATGCAAACATCTGATATGCAGGATATCTGATATGCACCTCCTGTGAAAAGGTCATTTGATCCAATGGGGTCTTAACCCACAGGTTGAGAACCACTGATTTAGATGCATGCCCTGGTAGCTCACACATGGAACAACTTCCAGGTCAACAACTTCACAGTTGTCCCATCCATCCTTTCAGAGGCTGGCTTAGACTTATGGATGGTGAAGGCCGAAGTTTCCATTCCAAGGACCCACATAAAAGCTGGACACAGCACAATCCTCTGTAATTCTAGTACTCCTATGGGGAGATGGGAGGCTGGGAGACAGGAGCATCTCCAGAAGTTTGATGAGGGCTGACATAGTGTACGCAGTGGTGACAAAAAAGAGAGTCCTGTCTCAAACGAGACAGAAGGTGAGGACTGACACTCAAGGTTGTTTGAGTTCCACACACATGTGGAACACACACACAGTGTATACACATGTGCCTGCATTTACCCTCACACAAATGTGTGTACACACACATGCAGGAACCCACTTCCCCATCCACACACCGTCAACACAAAAATTAAAAGGCTCATGTATGTTATAGCGTCACTAGAACTAACTTCTGCCCTCAGGCTGAATGGTAAGCGTTACATGCTTCTACTGGGCTTAGTTATACTCAACCACCAAGTGACATTTGTGCTCACCTTTTGGCCCTTGTAACTTTGCTGCTGTGAGTACTGTCTCTCTGTCTCTTTTTGGACACTTTCCATCCTTTCCTTCTGTCTGTCCGGTATCTTTGTCCCTTACACCCACTGACATTGTTCAACTTCTCTGGTAACACTAGATCAAGAAAATGACTATCTCTCTGTTTAAGATATTTTAAGAGTGGGGAGTTGGTTGATTTTCTATCTCTTTTTTCTTTTTGTTTTTTTTTTCCCTTAGTTTTCTTTTCAGATTTAGTTTCACAAGGTTATGAATGCCTGTTCTGTCATTTGCTGCCCAGTCTAAGTTTCTGACCTTTGTAACCCTTTCAGTGAACACCGTATTCCCTATATTTGGAAGAACTATATAAAACAGCTAAGCAACACATTTGAGAGGCACACAGTAGAAGGGATGGGCAGGTAGGTGGGTGGTAGACGGAGAAGGCAGTTTGAACTTTCTTTTCTTTTCTTTTTTTTTTTTTTCCTGAGACAGGGTTTCTCTGTGTAGTTTTGCGCCTTTCCTGGGACTCACTTGGTAGGCCAGGCTGGCCTCGAACTCACAGAGATCCACCTGGCTTTGCCTCCCGAGTGCTGGGATTAAAGGCGTGCACCACCACTGCCCAGCGGCAGTCTGAACTTTCTATTGCAAATATTAGTTGCTTTTTGTCAGTTAACTAACTTAGAAATTTTATTGTTAGATTCCTCCAATATATCAGTTATTCTTCTCTGAGGTGACTCTCCCTGCCCTAGGTTCCACCTCACCTTTGGAAACTACTGGAAACATTTCTCATTGTCACAAAAGGTGTGGGGCATACTACTGCCCTCTAGTGGCTGGAGGCCGGGATGTTGCTGAAGATCAACGCACAAGACCATCTTGGCCAGGTGTCCACAGTGCCAAGGCCCATAAAATGTCGCCACTCCTGTTCTCAAGGCATGTGTCCTGATGATAATATCATAAACAGACAGCACTGTTTCTGCTATGTTGTGACCCTTTGCTAAGGTTCAATAGAAAATTTTAAATGTTTAAGCAGAATTTTAATATCTGAGAAAATTTCATTTAAAAGGTGACAGCATTTAGCACAGTATCACTTAATATGTATATTCACATTAATATCTCTATGTAAATCCAGGAGCATTGACTCAGCTCACAACTTTCTGTGGATTAGAGAGGTACTGCACAGCCATTGCCTGCATGGTTCTCTCTTGATGTCTTGTTTAGACTAACATTCTATTTAGATTTTGGTTCTCATTCAGCTCTCTTTTGGGGTACTGCTAGAGGCCCTGTAGAGTGCTTTGCGACACTGATTTAGAATATTCCATGCATAACCCACTTGCATAGTAGATGAAGCTAAGAATATAAACAAGATTAATTTCCAATCTGCCTGTTTTTCTAAGCTAGAATACTATTTAGGAAACACCTAATTTGGTTTTCTGGTCACTAGATGTAAGACTTATTTCTTTCAAAAAATGGATCTTCAATAAATGGACTGAGCTGCAGACCTGTGTCAGGTTTCTTCCTAGAAGACAAAGATTTCTGAGCTATGACTGCATCTCCCCAACTCAACACAGACGTATCTTAAGGGCATTATGCTGAATGAATCAAGGTAGTCACTAAAGGCCAGATACTGTATGACTCCACTTACATAAGGTCCTAGAGTGATCAAGCTCATACAGACTAAAGTGGAACGGAAGTTGTCGGCTGAGATGGGGAAGAGGTAAGGCACGGACTCAGTGTTCAACAGTCCAATGTTTTGATATAAAATTCTGGAACAGGTGGTAGCAATGATTATACAATGTAAGTGAACGTAATGGCAATAAACCATACATCTTAAAATGGTTAACATGTTTAACTTTATGATGTGCCTTTTACCATGATTAAATTTTTTAAAAAAAAATTGAAAGACGAAAGGGACACATGAGAGAAAAGAGTCAAAAAGCATCTGAACACAGTGGGACATCATGGTCTTTGAAGGGAACAGAATACACTTTTTGGTTCTGGCATTTGTCACTTGAGTGATCTGGGGCAAATTACGGATGCTTCTTTATTAAGGATGATTTATGCCCTGATAAATCCATCACAAATCAAAAGTCCCACACATGGCTAATGCATGCAATATACTATTCAGACTGAACTTGCTAGTTTAACCTATGGTACACATGCTCTGGATGTTGAGAATTAGCCTACAGCTGGGCAAGGTCATCTAATGAAAAGACTGCAGTATACCAATGTGTGGAATTACTAACATGTATTGGAAACCAATGTCGAACAAATTCCAGCAACAGAACTGTGGAGTCTCGGCTGGTCATCCAAGGGATGGAATGGCTGATTGAAGGTGTGTTGCTGTGTCCCAGCATCACTATAAGGTGCTAGTACACATTGCTGACCCAGGAAAAGGTCAAACTTACAAGTTGAGTTCCTCTTGAATGGGTGTCATTTCTTCACAATCATAAGGTTGGAAGACTACAAGGAGAGCTGCTGGTACGTTAAGTTGGGGGTCTGCACTGAGCACTTTCACACTTGTGCATTCGCCTGCAGTCTTCATAAGAGGACATGGGAGACATTCAACTTCACAGTAGAAATTTTGAAACAGACATGGGAATAAAACAGCAAATACAGAAAAGACAATAGACTTCCAAGAATAAATTTGACATCACTCCTTATAAAATCTGACTTAATTTGAGAAAACTGAAAAAATATCTTGGATACCAATGACAAATGGCTTTTGAAGTTATTTGAGCACCAGAGAATTTGGAAGCTATTTAAAAGACTACATGTAATTCAAATAAAGTACAAAATTCCCCATTGCATAAAATGATATTTTCCAGGATAGTCTAATAGGTACAATGAAACCAAAGATTCAGGAATGTTTAAAAACCTTAATCATGCCATTCATCAACCTACATTTCCTGTGAATTAGGAAGAGTGATTCCCATGGAACATTCTGACCACTGACTGCATAGAAGACAACTTCAGAACCACTGTTTATGACTTTTCAAGTATTTTAAGTCAAATGTGTAGCAGGTGTGGGTCACATGTGTCTCAGGAGAGCTATGAATGTAGTCTAACATAAAATCTTCAACTTATTTAATATTGTGGGATTTTTTTTTGGAAATTGATCACATGATTCTTGAGCATAAACTCTATAGGTAACAATGTGGTTTTGCAATGTTGAAAGGTCGGACATGCCTAGACCATCAATTAACCATTTTTAAAAAAATAAACCTAAAATCTGGAAGGCATTTCCATGGGTTGTGCACTGAATTATTCTTTAAAAACATTCATTTTAAATATTTTATTGGTGTGTGTGTGTGTGTGTGTGTGTGTGTGTGTGTGTGTGTGTGTGTGTGTAAGCTGCACTCAGGGTCAGAGCACAGCCTGCAGGAGATGGCTGTCTTCTTCCACCATGTGTGTCCTAGGGCTGAGCAGAGGTGGTTGAACTTGGATCAATTACACTCACTGATCAATCTCACCAGCCCCTGATGGATTCTTCTAAGTCCTTAGAAGACTATGGGGAGTTTGAGGAACTATGATCATGAATTCAAATGGTCTGCATGGTAAGGCCATGAGGCAAGCATGGGCTGTTCAATAAGAGCTGTATCAAAACAAAAAAAACAAAAAAACAAAAAAAAAAAGGAAAAAAGAAAAACAAAATAAAAAACACCTGGGCAATGTGTCCTGCCGAGCTTCTATTTTTCCTTGGATTTTCTGTTTGCATAGACAGCAGCAATGGTAGTTCCTTAGTGCAGAGCCTTTCCTTAGAAACACTGCCCTTGGTTCTCTCTCTGGCTGCCGGAGGCGGAACAGTAGTACAGCTGCGGCCTCCATCATCCCAGAGAGCAAAGGGAAGCACGGCAGACCCTCACCCAAGCCGTGCTCTACCTGAGCAGACGCAGGTTAGCACAGACAGAGAGCACCAGCCTGGGCAAGAATGGGGCTCCGCACAACCAAGAGAAGGGGCATGAAGCTGTCACAGGACGGCAGGCCTCTTCTCAATGAAAGCAAAGGCTCAGTGGAACACACACGCAGTTGCCAGGCCACTTGCTTGTCAAGAAAAGCTCCAATAAATATGACTAAGCCATGACAGAATTATGATACAGACAGCTAAAAGACAGGGAAGTTCCCCAGGGCAGCCTCAGGAGGCGGCCTCCTGGGGCTGCTGTCACAGCCCTTCTGTGGGGACTCATGACACAGGTCTAGGTGCAGAGGCTGGATGAACATGCTGCTTATTGTTTGACAATCTGACCATTGAGAGGAGGAGGCCTGCCTCATATGCCAAAGGATGCAAGAATATCCAGTAACAAGAGAAAGCAATATTGCATAATCCTTCAACTTCTCCAATTATTATAATTATAACCAGAGATAATGACATAATGGTGGCAAGGCACACTTAATAGCTATAATTTTGTCACACAATTACCACCAATATTAACAAGGCTAGTGACGACTCTATATACTTAGTCTTCCACCTAAAAATCCCACAGATAAAAATGTCAGTGAGCTTCGCTAGAATGTTCTGAACTGGGCAAAAGTTAGAACATGATTCTGATTTTCATCCAAGGGAACTTCATGAAGACAAGTCCAGCTCAGTCAGGACGGACTGATTCTGTGGAAGCTGTGGAAATCCTTTGGATTTGCTGCTACAGCCCAACACTTAAGCTCAAGATCATTGCCCTAGGGAGACTCTTGGTGTCTGAGGATGCCGTGCTGAGGTGACCAATGAGGCATTTCATCAGGCTAAGTGGAACACAGGAAGGGGTTCAGAGCTCTGAAACAATAAAACCCAACTTTTGTAAATTCTGATCTACTGAGGTCTTCTAGTGTGGAAATTCTGGCACATGGATAACTACCTATCACCTGCCTCTGCTCCTTCTCCCCTCATAATACACTGACAGAAGGATAACCCTTTCCTCCCCCGGCATCTCATTGTTCTACAAGCCGGGGCACTTGTGTTCTTGCTACGACTACTGCTAACTAGCTTTGACCATGTCAAAACATTTCACTTATGGCCTCAGTTTACCCATTTGCATAATGTTTGGAAATGGATAAGATGGACTCAAGGACTCTTTTCAGCACTACCATTCTCTTAATTCTTTGAGTGAAACTCTTGGTTATGATGAGTTCATTCTTTATATGACAAGATACAGTAAGCAAACGTTCATCTAAGACATGGGCAGGGTTTGCTATTGTATTTTGCTCAATGTCAAATGTGAGTACAACAAAAACTGCCTAACTCCACAGAGAAGCCACTTTCCAATTAGGATTAAAACGGGCACTCCACGGCACAGCCAGGCCTGTAGCGTTTTCTCTCTGTCCTTTCAGCTGGGCCACCAGAGGAATGCCTCACCTGGTCACATCACATCAGTCCTTTGTCCCCTCTGTGCCTCTCCCTGTCATTTCTACCTTCCTGCTCTTGATTCTAGGTTACCAATGGCAGAAGTGACTGTGACACAGACAAGAACATGCAAGAGAAAGGGGAAGCAGGGGATGGGAGAGAAAAGCTCACAGGCCTGTGTTGGTTAGTGTATGTCTACTCCACACAAATTAGACTTACCCGGGAAGAGGGGATCTCAATCGAGCTACTGCTTCCATCAGCTTGGCCTGGGGGCAGGACTGTGGGGTATTTTCTTGGTTAATGGTTGATGAGGAAGCACCATCCCACTGCTGATGTTTTAGCTCTGAGCGGGTGGTAGTTGGTTGTACATGAAAGCAAGCTGAGCAAGCCACGGAGAGCAAGCGAGCAAGTAAGCACCACTCCCCCAGGGCCTCTTCTTCAGGTTCTGCCCTGAATTCCTGCCTCGACTTCTCTTATGATAGACTGCCAAGTGTAGGATGAAATAAACCCTTTCCTCCCCAAGTTGATTATGGGCAGTGTTTTACCACAGCTAGAACTAGAGCGGAGCCGTAGGATGAGATGCCAGCCCCGAACCCACTTTCTGCTATCAGGACTGGTACAGGAGAGGGGTGAGAGACACATGCTGGGGAGAGAGTGGTGCTACACCAACGGGGTCACACATGCTATCCTGGTGTCCTTAACTTGCGAAACTGCTCAGATGTAAAATGTTACTCCTCTGCACCAAGCAAACCTCGGGGAAACACTCTTGCCCGTTTCCTCAAATCAGTCCCCATGTGCTCCATGCCTTCACCAGCCACGGCCCCAAATACCCTCCAGGTGCTATTTCATCATTTCCTGACTCTGTAAAGCCCCGGAGTTTATACCTTAGGTGACAAGAACCATTGCTGATGTTACAGAAGAGCTGGCCTCACTCCTTGGAATCTACAGGACAGATGAACCCCTTCTGCAGCAGCCAGACACAAAGCTAACTATGGCTCAAATGCATGGAGTGCCTGTACCACACAGAGCTCTGTAACTGTGGTTCTGAGTACATCCCTATGGGTGGTTTGACTACTTAGAGTCACATTGACAGGCATTTGTTATTCCCAGTTTACATATGAGGAAACTCAGGATTAACGAATGTGGTGGTTTGAATCAGAATATCCCTCAGAGGCTCATAGATTTGAATACTTAGTCACCAGGGACTGGCACTACTTAGAAGGACTAGGAAGTGTGGCCTTGCTGGAAGAAGTGTGTCATTGGGGTGGGCTTTGAGGTTTCACACTCGTGTCAGGTCTAGTTTCTGTCTCTTGGCCTGAATGGCACCACATTCCCCACCCTAACGATAACAAACTAAACCTCTGAAACTGTAAGCAAGTCCCCAGTTAAACACTGCCTTAATATGAGTCGCTTTGGTCATGGTGTCCTTTCCCAGCAACAGAACAGTGACTAACACAATGTGGGTGTCAAGCTGTCTAAAGTCATACCAACTAAGAAAGCAAGGATGTGAACTCAGGTCACGTAGTTCAGGGTTTGTAATCTGCTTTTATGAAAATACATAATGTTAAAATCTGAAGTAAGACCCCAGGATGCATCTCCCCATGTACAGTCACTGCTCCTCGAATCCTACAAAGAAAGACTGGTTTATAAAGCCTCTGGAGGCTGACCTCAGCAGCTTCCGCATCATTTACTGCTTCACGGGAAAAGGATTTCCAACTTCCCAGCAATTCTTTCAACAATCAGATGCTTAGAACACAATCCCTGTTCACCACAGGTGGAAATGGCCTGTGGAGGGTAGCTACATACATGTGTGCATTCTACCCACCCCTGGGCAGGAAGAGCTGTAGATACACCCTGTGCAACAGGGTCACACATACTATACTGATGCCTTTAACTTGCCAAGTTGCTCTGCTATAAAATGCTAGTACTCAACCACAAGCAAACCACAGGAAAAACATCCCACCTGGTTGACAGTGGTCTTTTTGTATGATCCCAGAGGGGAGGGCTCTGGTAACTAACCTGTGAATAAATTCTCACTGTAATGGAAATGTAACAGGGGCTAATATTGTGGGACAGATCTGTGATTCTGGTGGGGAGGGAAAAAGTGGGTGAGAATATTTAGTTGTAAATGATTTAGCATTTACAGCTTTCTTATGTGAAAATTCTAAAACTTAATGCATCTTCTAAAACAAAGCAACAAAAAGTACTATGAATCTGTGACAGATTAAAAATTATTTTTTTTCTTAATGTAATTATTTGAGCATGACTTTCACATAACTTCCTACCTGGAACCTTGGGAGATTCAGAAACACACATCTTATAAGTTGTAGAGGTATGCAGAGAGGGGCTGTTTGTACAGCAGTATGTTGAGAAAATGAATGGCTATGTGCCCATCAACTCACATTGGTCCCTAATGCCAGTGTGCGCTTTCCTGGCTATCTGTCAGTGCTGTGTCAGGGTTCAGGCAGTGATGCTGGTCTGCAAGAGTCATGGGTCAGAGGCTCTTAGCATAGCTCCACTGTAGTTTGGAATGGCCCCTTAGAGATGTGGGATAATTCCCAAAGCCCACACAACTTAGCTGGTCCTTAGAGTCGTAACTGATTTCCACTTTCTGGTAGTACACTTATCCACCAGTTCACATTTATTCAGCTCTGGATCCAAGTTGGTCATGAGCTCACTTACAGTCCTAAAGTAGGGCCTGCCAAAGGTGATCTCAGACTCCCTAGCTGCTTCTAGCACTTGAATTATCACCTTGCAAGTACAGCCTGACCCTATCTTGTAAACAATCATATACATCAAAGGCTATACATCATAGTATTGCCAGTCAACTGGCTGAAGGTCTGGTTGTCTACCCAGGTACACAATGTGAGCAAGCAAGGAGTTCTGTCACAGAATGTTTGATCACACTGTGAACCCTGAGACTATGTTATTCACTGGAAAAACCTGTTTCTAGTTGTGGTGTGGCTCAGTCCCAGCACACACCTTTAATTCAAGAGCTTTCTACTTGGATATTACAAAGAGGATTAAATAAAGTCAACCACAGGTCAAGAGGCAAAGCAAGCAACCAGTTGACAGGAAGTGAACACAAGATTATTAAGAAAAAAAACAGAGAGTAGGAGGGAATCAGGGGAATGGAGACAGAGAGGCACAGGAAGTAGAGGGGAGGGACATCAGTTTGAGCAGTCTGGTTTGGGATGGCGTAGGAGAAGGCAGCAGGTTGCTGGGAGTCAGCAGTGTTCGACTGTTACCTCCAGCTCACCCCTGCAGTCTGAGAAGCCTCATTCCGCTCTCTCTACTCTCTCCAAACCCTGCCCACTCAGAGACTCTCCAAAGTGAAGGCACCAAAAGCCCAGTGCCGCATGCTTGGCGGCCAATGCTTCACTCTCTGGTGACAACAGCCTGCAGGTTCTCGGCGCTGGCCCCTGGAAGCATTTGCTCCTTCTTCAGTATCAGTTCCCCACCCTCTCTTGCCGTCTCTCTACCTCAGCAGCCCTTCTTTCTCCTGCCCTGACCAGCAGCTTCTTCAGGGGCCAGAGACTTGGCTAGCTTGACCTTTCTCAGCAATCACTGCCACTGCCTCGTTTCTGCTGTCTTCCGTTTTTCTCTTTGTGTTACCAGGTCAGCATACATTACTAAGCACAGGCAAGGGGAGATTTTTTTTTTTTTTTTTTTTACTGGACTTGACATTACAGGACCAGGCGAAGCTCAGAGGAGTGCATTCCAGTTGGTGGAATGAACCAAAGAGCCTTGCTTAGGTTTGAGCCAATCACAGCCCTGCCTCTTGGCACCAGTCACTGCTGTCCTTCTTCGAGACAGCCAGGAAAAGTCCTCCCCTCAGTGGTCTGGGAAGAAATGGTCGCAGGGACTATCAGAGTTCATTTAAGCTCTGGTACAAATTGATGGCTTTCAGGGGCTGAGGTAATCAGCTGTGGGCATCACTTAGCTTTTTTTAAGGCATCTAAATAGTGTTCCAGACAGATGGTGCTGGTAAAAGTACTTTGGCTGGCTATATGACTAAGTCCTTTTGTTCAAGACAACTATGGCAGGCAAAGGGTCCAATAAAAAGCCATGTAGGGAGTCTCATTCTCCATCCCCACCATTTACATTCACTTATTTACAGGTAAATGGACAAGACAGGAGTATTTACAGTAAGAATGTAAAGAATTTGTCATTAATATTAATAGTGACTTTAACAGATCTTAACAGTGCTTTTCCAGTGACCCAGGAAGAGGTGGGCCCCTCTTATTTGCCTCAGCAAGGCTATGGGCTTGGGCCTAGGAATACAGTTTTAAGTCACTATGCCTAGGACAGAGCCTATTGCTGACTATCTGTTAATACAAAAGACACATCTGCTAGAAAGTTCTTCTGAAATGGAAATCTTTGCAGATGTCAAGTTTATGATTTAAAAGGGTATTAGTCTGGGTAGGTCCCGAAATCTGGCAGTGTCCACATCACATAAGAAACAAGAAGAGACAGGGAGGAGGAGGGGAGACTGAGACAGAGCTTGGAGTTAGGCATCTGCCAGGCAAGGAACACCCCAGAATTAAGAGACAGGGACAAACAGTCTCTTTAGACCCTCGAAGAAGGCAGCCCTGCAAACACCCTGATTTCACACTCTGGCAGAATGACCTTCTGTTGCCTTACATCATTTATCATGTGGCCATTTACAAATCCCCAAAGAAACTAGTACAAACGTCACTATGGGCAGTGTGGTTTTTTGTTTGTTTGTTTGTTTTTGTTTTTCAAGACCGGGTTTCTCTGTGTAGCTTTGCACCTTTCCTGGAACTCACTCTGTAGCTCAGGCTGGCCTGGAACTCACAGAGATCTGCCTGGCTCTGCCTCCCGAGTGCTGGAATTAAAGGTGTGCGCCACCACGGCCCAGCGGGCAGTGTTTTGATAGCATAGTCTTCTCAATTGTTATACAAGGATTTTAATAAACCTGACTACCCTAGTAGGGATTATGGTTAGGAATGATGTTGTACCTACAGTGCCTAGACTTGGCTGCAGCTGTATCACTGGTATTAAGAACATACTAATGTCAGTACCAAGAAGCAATTGGATGCTACCTCTGAGTGACAAACAATCCTTTGCATTGGGTTTCTCTGCGTCTTCTCAATTATTTCCAAGGAACACACAATCTGACCTTGCAATCAGAAGGCATTTGTAAATCTGAAACGGTGTCTTATGGTGTAGAGGCTGCACATCTTTCAAGCTCACCATCAGAGAAAGAACTCTGTTTTGTGTTGCAGTGATGGATTATTTAAAGAACTCGTACCCTGGCAGGAATCCCACGGTTCTAGAGAAGCAGAAATCTGATTATCTAGACCTGAGAATGACAGCAAGCAAACTGAATGGGTAATCTACTCTTTGAGCAGGCCAGATGCGAAGCTCTGAAAAACCACTGCCTGACACCCAGCACAAGGAAGCCTGACTTCTCCCAGTGTGTGCTTGTTTTGACATGCAGTCCTTGTACAACTGATCACAGGACAAAGCTTCCGGTTTTCATTTGAAAGCCTTTGTATTCTAAGTTTTTATAGACCATCTACTACTCAGTTCTGGTATTTGTACTTCAGGCATCACACAGCATTTTAGCTAAGTCAACCCATTTCTCTTATGAAAAAGCATTATTTTGCCAATGAGATACTAAACCCATTCTAAAGCACCACTGAGTTAAGGGTTAAGATGACAATGCACCCCAGGCTAGGCCACTTATGACAGCAGGGATGGAGGAATGCTGGCAGGCCGCCACAGTGAGGAGCAAGGGTCTCCATGCTCCAGCTCTCTGCAGAATCAGTGCCTGGTAATCAGTAGATGGGTGGTGGACACTTTTTAATAATGACTGAATTTGCAAAGTGGACCACTTGCAAATTAATGCTGTTAGCAGCTCCTTAAAGTCACATGAACTGGAGTATGTCTTAGCTCAGGAGAAATTGATGGGCTAACAAGTTAATATCTTATCCAGAGTCCTCAAGGTTAACTGTGTGACCTCTGTTTGGTGAGGACCTTTAATTTAGGGGTAGTTTAAGATTCAGGGGGGGGGCTGAGGGGTGGTGGCACATGTCTTTAGTCTCAGCATTCTGGAGGTAGAGGGTCGACGGATCTCTGTGAGTTGAAGGCCAGCCTGATCTACAGAGTTCCAGGATAGCCAGGGCTACCTGCCTCAAAAGCCAAAAAAAGATTCCGGGATGGGGGTGACATGGCTTTCATCCTCAAGCGTGGCCATGACCGACTGGTGTGTCTGAAACAAAGAATCATGTAGATGGGCAATGCCAGGGAAGTCACCAAACATTCTGAGCTCCCAGAGACTTCTTGGCTATACCTTTGGCTCTACCCACCTGCTTCCCTGCCTGCCCGCCATGGCCATTCTTCAAAGTGAGCTTTCTTCAAGACAAGGATCAGTTCCATACTTTCCTGCCTCAGCCTAATGGGATTTTGAATTTAGTAATTTTACTACAAGTAGCTACAAGCAGAACAGACATGAGGAAGGGAGGAAAGGAGGAAGGAAGGAAGGAAGGAAGGAAGGAAGGAAGGAAGGAAGGAAGGAAGGAAGGAAGGAAGGAAGGAAGGAAGGGAGGGAGAGAAGGAAGGGAGGGAGAGAAGGAGGGAGGGAGGGAGGGAAGGAGAAGAAAGGAAGGAAAGGAAGGAAAGAAGGAAGGAAGGAAGGAAGGAAGGAAGGAAGGAAAGAGGGAGAGAGTAAGAGACAAAACACACATGGAAATGCTTGAAAGCCAGCAGACAAGTTCTAAAACACTAGCTGGTTTAAAGGAGCGAGACCAGACATTTCTATTCACTTCCTCATGCTGGTGTCCATCTCTGCTTCCCACAGCATCCTACCCAATGCAATGAGAGACACCGAAGCCCATGCTGAACTTCCAAAGGCTTTACAAGACACCTTCGTGGCTTCTTCTTATTCCTGTCACCACGCAGCTGTCTGTCAAGCTGCCTCTCAAAGGTCCGCCTCCATATCTGACTTTGCTCCTGAATGGTAGGTCTCTGTTCTAGTTTCCAGCCAGCATTTTGATATTTTCTATGTCCAAGACCAAGATAAATAAACCATGTCCAAACACTAAATTCATTTTCCTTCTCTAAACTTGCCTCACACATTTCCAGCAGTCAATATTTGTCCAGGCACCACTGCCTTCCTGCTGAAGATGGAAAGCGCCATTGTGGGCTTCTGTTGCCACACCTCTGAGGATTCCGGAGGCAATCCTCATTGTGTCTGCTGCTTTTTTACTCCCCGTTATTTCCCAGCTCCCAGTTTCCACTCTTCTTCTTCACTTTGGGACATTTCCATGTCAGCTACAGCTGCTGCCCCATCTTCTCCCTTCAGACGATAACTCCCCAGCTGTGGACTGAGCCGTGAGTCCGGTCAGAAGCCTTCTTCCTATGACTCGGCCTTGGCCACACTTACTCTCCCACCTCCCTCTGCATGTGGTCTCCACTCTTGGCTCTGCGGACCATACAGCGTTCCTCATGAGTTGGCACCGCTGATTTTGTAGATGTTTTTGCGTGTGTTCTCCTCTCAGCTTTCAGTAAGTATAACCTTCTTGTCTAAAAACAAACATGCAAAATACTACCCAAAGATCCCAAGCCTTAGGGGCAAGTGCGGTCCTGGCCAATGACCCACTTGTAACCTTTGACCTGTGTTCCCTTGGGCTATGTAGCGTTGGTTTTCCTGCAATCTTCTTGATCATGTATGTCTGGGAGAGGAAAGCCCACAGGTGATCCGCCAGTGTGAGTTTTTTAACATTTGTCTCACCCTCTGTCCCTGTGAGAGACAACAAGGAATGGAGAGGAAGATAGCATCTTGGTTTCCCATCTCTAGGAGTTTCCATTTCAGCATGATCATCAAGCTAATGGACATTAACAGCAATGATAGTTTGGCCAGGAACCACTGAGGCCCACACTGTGCACAAGGCCTAAGATGTCGGACTGCAGGTCTTATTTTTATGAGCTGAAATTGGATCTTAGTAATTAGTATACTTTGGATAGATAAAAAGACTTCTAAGGCAAAGAAGTATCTAGAAAATTCCTCACAAAAGGGAGAGCTTGTGAGGCTCTGTCAACGTGGCTTGTTCACAAGAGGGTGAATCAGCTGCTGTGATTAGAAAGGGAGGAGCACCTTCATGGAATCCTAAGCGTTTGCTGTGGCCTTGCAGATGCCAGGAGGAGGATTAAGTGCTTCTCGGGATCATTCCCTTTAATCCATGGCACAACGCTGCAAAGTTGGTGTTATTGCCAGTGTTATAAGCCAGGAAGCTGAGATTTAAGGAGATTAAGTGACTAGTCAAGATCACACAGTGACAGAAATGGTTCTGCAAGTGGTAGTCACTCACCGAACCGAGCTGTCACACGAACCGTCACAGAGCAGAGCAAACACCACAGGGTTGAGTTCTTCACGGGGAGCGTGGGGGGGGGGCAGACTTCCTGTACGTATGCACAACTCAAGCTCGGAAACTTAAGGGCAGTGCAGAGTGTGGGGAGCTCAAGGCAAGTGAGTTGACTCTGAGTGCAAGGCTGTCCCACCCAGAAGAAACAAGGAGTCTGGGCAGGCAGATGAGAGGTCTGGGCGTAAATGACAGACACCTGCCCTGACTTCAAATGCATCTCTACCCTTCCAGAAAACACAAAGGTCACAGACTAGAATCTGGATGCAAATCACTTCATTCCTGTCTACTTTAGCTACAAAGAAAGGGACACATCCACTGAACACAGACTTTCTGTAAGGAACACCTGCTGTTAAGTGATGGGTGAAAAAGACAAATGACAAAGGAAATATACCTGGTCTCATTGGCACACCGATCTTGCAGCCTTCCTTGGGAATCACCAACCCTAGATGCATGCGGAGCCTGCAGTTTGTGGGTCCTGTGTGTGGCCACACATGAGTTCCAGGGTGCATGATGGAATATTTGATCTGCACAGAAAGATGACACCCAATCATCCACTTATCAGGGTATGGAGAAGCAGCAGAGTCAGCATCAATGTATAGGAGAGTCTTTGTAACCCTTGGGATTTATAGTCATATCCTATTTCTTTGTAAAGGAACTAAAAAAAAACACTCTCATTTTCCACAAAGTGACACAGCACTCAACATTTTCACCTTCAAATTTTGACACCAACCATGTGAAATTATGTTTCATTAAAAAGTTTATAGAAAAAGAGACATCCATTGCACGAGGGAAATAATTGTGATTTTGAAAAGGTCAGTTCCACCTCCTTTCCGACAACACACTGTGTTTTCCCACTCTGAAAACATCCTTTGTACCTGTCCTCTCCTGCATCCTGTTGTCTCGGAGAACTTTTCTAGTAAAGCACAGGTCTTAGGGGCTCCTTTACAGGCATTCTCATTTTTCCTTCCTAGAATAAAACATGATAAAATGATTGTGAGAAGCAAATCAGAGTTGCCATGGTGCATCTGTTGTCTCAGATACTCTGGAAGTTAACTAGGAGGATCACTTGAGATTAGAGTTCAAGACTAACTTGATAAACATAGTGAGACCCTACTAAACTGTTGGGGACCAGCTTTGACCTGTCAAAGGATTCTTGGGGGGAGGAGTGAGGAATGAGGAAGTATTAGATAGAAATGTAGATGGAGACACAGGAAAACTTCAGGAGGGCCCTGGGTCAATAGCCAGTCACCTGGACTTCATCTATGATGGGCATTTTATACAACAGCACGGGAAGGGCAAAAGACCCTCCCTCCAAGGTTGAGCAAGTATAGACCCTTCAAAACACCTGGTAACCACATCCTTGGCCAAATCATCCCATTATGGAGCCCTGCTGGATAAAGCAAGCTCAGACCTTCTGACCTTGAGTAAGGCCTTAGTAGGAGCCTCTGTGGGCCCCACACTGAACACACACACACACACACACAACACCCCAAAAAAAATTGCAGTATAACTTTATATCATCCCATTTGGACCACATGTGATTGTATAATCACCTTCATTGTAGAAATGTGAAGGCCAAGATAAAGACAGAGGCTGATATCACAGGGTCCTTAAATGTGCAAAGGAGAGAGAGAAGAATCAGTAATTCAGATATAAAAGACTGAGCAGCTATTGCCGGCTTTAGACTGAATGGCAGATTCAAGATTCTGAAGCCTATTGCAGGATAACAACTTGGTTTTAGCCAGTAAAGCCCCCTGCAGGCTTCTGAACCACACTTTCAAGTCACTGGTTTGTGCCAATTTGTTACATAGTACACATTGGAAAGAAAAATGCCTTATAGTCTATACCTAACCTAAAATGCATTTCTAAGAGATATCAAAATATTTGAAGTTGGAATTAAGTCTACTTTTCAATGTATAAAGAATCTTTAAATGTTGATAAAGTGCCATTTAAATAGAGAGTGAGAATCTTTGAGTGAAAATTTTTTTATGAATAACTGTAGCAAGAACACAGATTTCTGGGCATCCTCTTTAGCATCCTGGACCATTAAAATTTCTCCACACTCTTCTTGGGAAGATGTGCTTTGAATGTATGCAAAACCACTTGCTCTCATAGAGGAGGGAAATAATGAATTTATATTTTTATGACGGAAATTTTTGTTTTCCTATTCAAAACTCTTATAAAAGAAGTTACATCTAAAGAAGAGTTTGGCTTTAATGTTAATATGTATCAAGATAATCTTATGCTGAGAACAAAATGAATTCTAAGAAACAACACCATGACTTCTGCCTCACTCAAGTGGTCTACTAGACTTAGGAAAAAGCTTAAGCAGTTTTATTAGCTCTTTGTAGATGAACTCTTGGCTTCTTAATTAAGTACACCACTATTGTTCTTTTTAGTTAGTAATAATGTATCCCAACTAGCCAAACAATTCACATCAGTTTGGAGGACTAACATCATAATGCAATTCTTAGCCCTGGCTTTCCAGGGCATCTGTGAGCACAGTTAGGGAAGGGCTGGCAGGAGACCCTCAGCTATGGCCTATGCTGCTCAGGCTGGGGCTGGGTGAAGCCTGGTAGCTGGAAAAGCCACCTGAGCAGCTAGGTGTCCTGCAGCACACTTGTTCAGCACCTGACTGGTCATTGTGTCAGGGCTACCAGATGGATCCTGTCGCCAGGACTTTGCCTGGTCAGGTCTGGGTTAGAGATCTGTATGCACACAAAAAGTGAGGACGCCTAACCTAAATATCCACAATCTGATACTAATTGAGCATTCTGTGTATAATGGTCAAATGATCTCAGGTCTAGACCATGCTTTGATCATAAACGTTCAATTGGCAAAGTCCACGCCAATATTCCCAGATCTGAAAAACTCTGAAACCTGAAATATTTCTGGTCTCAAGTATTAGGGATATACCTTGTGTATCTTTACAGTTGGAAAATACAGATTCTCTCTCAGGAGAAGATTGTGTGGTAGTGGTTCAACATCTGTGGCTTGCAACCTGTAGTTCTGAGTACCCACGTGTGATCAGTCTACCAAACACAACATTCCCACAGTGCTCACCATGGTCAGATGCTTACAGTGATGTATGATGTGCCCAGGAAGGCAGGCACTCAGGCTGTATTACATGGAGGACAAAATGACACACAGACGGTCACACAGTAAATGAAAGAGCAGAGAATTGGGAATTCCAATCTAGCTCGCATGGACCCAACATCCAGGTGTTTAGATAGGCCTGTGATGGCTATTTTGGTTATCTACATCTGGAATTAACTATAACCCCCAAATGGCTAGGGACACCTGTGAGGGATTTTTGCTTAATTAGATCATTTGAAGTGGGAAGATCCACTTCTGCTCTGGATCTTTGAGATGGAAAGACACACCTTTAATATAGATCTTTTGAGATGGGAGTATCCAACTCTACTCTGGACACACCTTCTGCTGGCAGCCTGTGTAGAGGGCGTGGAAGAAGGAGGCTTCTCTCTTTGCATGCCTGCTCTCACCTGTTGCACGAATCCTAAATGGTCTTATAATAAAAACCCAGAGCCAGATATCAGGGTGAAAGTCGAATGGTCAGAGAAGAAGAGCAAATCACAGCCACCAACTCTTATCTCACCAACTCCTCAGCCTGACAGAGCCTCTTCAAGACAGCGAATTCCTGTCTCCCCCGTCTTATATTCCTTTCTCTCCCCAGCCATATCACTTCCTGTCTCAACCTTCCTAGTGCTGGGATTAAAGGTGTGTGCCACCACTGCCTGGTCTCTGTGGCTGGCTCTGTCCCCTGATCTTCAGGCAAGCCTTAGTTCTTTGATTACAGATGTATCACCACACTCACCTCACTAGCAAGTCCATTCCTCCACTGGCATTAGAACCTACTTCTGTGGGATTCCAGTGTATACTGAAGACTAGCTGAGACATCCAGTCTTGTGGACCAGACAACATCCAGCTTTGGACCTTCTATTCATTGGCAGCCACTATTGGGTTAGCTGGTCCACATCCTATAAGTCATCCTAATAAATCTTCTATCTGTCTGTCTATCTACCTACCTACCTATTTATCTATGTATACACACACACACACACACACACACACAGAGAGAGAGAGAGAGAGAGAGAGAGAGAGAGAGAGAGAGAGAGAGAGAGAGAGAGAGAGAGATTCTGTAAGTTCTTTCATTCCAAACACCCTGACTAATATAGGCATCAAGCCACCTCTTTACTACCTGTTACTAATGAGTTCCTATTACACAGCAACACTGCAGAATCACTTCATATATATAACTGTGTCCGCTTCTCTGTAGTATTCACTGAGTGATAATGACTCCACACTCAATACCACTATTTCCATTATTTTTCAAGGAGATTCAGGATAGAGCAAGAGATAATACATTCAGGACTGTAACCAAGAACTGTGAGTTCCAAGTCCTATGCTTCAAAGCACACTTTCTCATTTCATCACATCACAGGTTACAAGGTGGGAGGCATTCAGTTGGCTCTGTAATTGAACAAGGAATGTCTGTCCATTGGTAAGGCAATGGATTTGCTAATGGTTTCGTTATTTGTCACCTAAGTTAATTCTTAAAAAAGTTGCAAACTTGTTTTCTTTGGGAAAATGATTCAAGGAAGAGATCTAACAGGCAATGCAAATATAAAAGAAAAATGCATCCCTTGCATGTGACTTTATCAGATATATTCATGGAGCTGGAGACCTGGGTATATTCTTCTTAGGATTCATGTTTCCACAGAGAAGACAAATTTCATTATTCACGAGAACTCTGATCAATGGGTTGTGGCTGCTCAGCACAACAGTGTAAACTATGATAGTTGTTTCCAAGTCCTGTGCATTAAAATGCAGTTTAATTTAATAATTTAATAATCCCATCTCATTATATTCTGGGTCATAAGCAGATTGCAGAGGACTTAGAGCTTCAGTCATCTAGAAATGATGGAGGATCCGTTAGCACCATTTCCCCTGGGCTCTAGAATAAATATGTGTGGCAGATTTCCTCTGTATTTTAGTCATTATTGGCAATAATTGTTTAATTTATAAGCAAGACAGATGTTTAACAGTAGCTACATAGCAATGTATTAGAGTTCTAAGGAGCAAGCACAGAGCCTTGAACATCCCAGGCAAGTATCTAATACTGACCCAGACCCCTAGTCCTGCAGGTAGCCATTTACAAACTTATTTGTGAAGAAAATACATCATATTTCTATCATTCTTCATAATTCTATCATTCTTCAATCTAAAAAGTTGATTATTCTTACATTTATTCTTCTGGTTTTGTGCCTAGCCTTTAATGTCTGGGTTGTCATTTGGACAAAGTGGCAGGCAACAGAATGAGAAGTGATTTTTATAAACTGCACATCAGATAGAGGACTAACGTCCAAAATATATAAAGAAGTCAAGAAACTAGGTATTAAGAAAACAAATAATACAATTAAAAAATTGGGGACAGATCAAAACATAATTCTCAATATAGGAAACTCAAGTGTTTGAGAAACACTTAAAGACATGTTTAACTCCTTAGCAATCAGGTAAATGGAAATCAAAACAACTTTGAGATTCCATCTTACACCTGTCAGAAAGGCTAAGATCAAAACCACAAGTAACAGCTCAAGCTGCAGAGGATGTGGAGTAAGGGAAACACTCCTCCATTGCTGGTGGGAGTGCAAACTTATATGGTCACTATGGAAATCAGTGTGGCATTTCCTCAGGGAGAGGGAATTGGTCTACCTCAAGATCCAGCTTTACATGAGGCCCACTTCACAAGACAGAACCCATACCCAACACTGCTTGGGTGACCAAGAACCTGAGACTAGATAGCTCAGGGACCTAGGATAAAATCAAATAAAAAATAAAAACGAAGAAAAAATGACTCCTAATAACACTTGGCTATACTCATAGATCAGTGCCCTGCTAAGTCATCATCAGAGAAGCTTCCTCCTGCAGCAGATGGAAACAAATACAAACTCACAACCAGGTGTGTGTGTGTGTGTGTGTGTTGTGTGGTGAATGAGAGGAGAGAGAGAGAGAGACAGAGACAGAGTCCTTGGAACACTTAGCCCTAAACAGGAGGTCTCCATCAAATCCCTCTCCTCAGAGCTTAGGGAGCCCTACAGAAGAGGAGGCATAAAAGAGCCCAAGAGCCATAGGGGATGGAGGACACCAGGAGAGCAAGGCCCTCTAAGTCAACGTGCATAAAGCGAGAGGGAAAATCAGTTTTCTCGAATACAGTGACACACAGGGCAGGCCTCATGTTCAGGAGAAGTTGAACAACATATAATGGACTCTACAGTTGTTTTGTATGCTTTTATTTGGTCACAGTTTAGTGGGTTTGGGAGGGGGGTTGTTTTGGGTGGTTTTGTCTTGTATTTTTTGTTTGGTTTTGAGAAAGAACTTAAAGTTGGGTAGGTGAGGAGGAGGGGAGAATCTGGAAGGACTTGAGGAGGAGAAAAATATTATCAAATACATTTAAATTTAAAGATTGTTTTAAATAATCAAAATATAATAGAAAAGTTGATAATTTAAAAAGGAATACAAGAGTTGAGGATAGAACTTGCTGGTATATCGTTTGCCTAACATATGTGAAGTTCTGAGGTTAAATCTCTGCAACACCTTTCTCTCCTTCTCTCTCTCTCTCTCTCTCTCTCTCTCTCTCACACACACACAACAACATTATTTTATTCAAAATGGAAATTAGGACATAAATTCAGTCTATATTAAAACTAATAACTGAAGTGAAAAATTGCACACACAGTGTAGATGAAGCATCTTAAATCACATATTCACTAACCTTAAATGTTTATATTAGTAAAGAATGTAATGAATTTACTAAGGCCTTCCAATCAAAAATGTTTACCAGAACAATTAAAAAATCAACAGAAAGAACAAGAAGAAGAAAATCATGAATACGGACTTAGAAAACAGCCATAAAACACTAAAAAACAAAACCCATGCTGGCATCATTATGTACATAGCACCACCTACATTTTACAGTAACAAATGCAGACCAGAGACACTCCTTTCTAGGACAGTGAGAGACATGGTGGGCTTTCCAGGCACACATACACAGTAGAGGACCAGTCAGCAGTGCACTCTAACAGAGAAGACAAGGACAATTGAAAACACTTATATTTATCCAAACACACATACGTGTACACACAAATACGGCATATGTTTAAAAACAATGAGTGCATATCAAAACCCATGGTTTCACGGGCTGTCTTGTCAGCAGAAGATTCCTACCCCTTGCACCTGGTCAGTACATGCAGAAGAAAATCTAGAAGCCACGGGCTCACCTTGCTGCCACAGTGTGAACTGGCTCCAGTCCCCTTCTCCGAAGGTTTTCATCCTCAGGCAGGAAGAGACCCTTGGCTTTATCCATCACCATGAGGCCTTCATCACGGATTAACTTCCAGTTTCTCTCTAAAGACTTCAAGGAAGATTTGAGTTTCACTGAGATGAAATATATGCCTCGCAGAACATCTCATAATGACTTTCAGTTTTCTTATTTGTTTAAGAAAGAAATACAATTCTTGCTTACATTTAGATTGCTTATTTTAATTTTCTTTGGAACTCTTCTTGGGTATATTAAGAGAGTAAGAGGGAGGGAGGGAAATGAGATGGGAAGCACTTATTATTTGATAAGAGCACTTTGCTAGCTCCTTCTTGCAGAAGACCAGGGTTTTGTTCCTGAACTCACAAGGTTCACTGTTCTACCTTAAATTAACCCCGTAAGCCCACCTGCCCAAGGACCAGGTAATTCTGGAATGCTGGGAGTTGTAGTTCTTAAAAATAACAGCAAAGCCTCATGGGAAAGTACAGTGAACTATGGATTTTGTCCATAAAAGCCAGGACAACACCTCTGGGGCCACTAAGCTGATAGTTCCAAGGGAGTGGTTCTGGCCAAATTCCATCTTAGCTGGTAATATACAATTCTAATAAAAACTTGCTTTAATTTGCCAAGATGGTTGGAACTGGTTTTTTTTCTGCGAATCTCAGGATTAACATCACAACTGTCTTTACTCAAGTTCCAGGATTTCCCAATGCCCTCTATGGGCATGAGGCAGACATGTAGTACAAACAATATACTTGCAGAGAAAACACACACACACAGTACATAAAATAAAAATGAAAGAATAAACTAGTCTCATAAACTATGAAAATCACTTTCACTCTAATTATTTGTGTTGACTTGCTAAAGTCTCCTCCCTCATCTCACCTCCCTTCCTTTCTCTCTCTTTGTCCTCTCTCTCTCTCCAATCTAAGGAAAACATTGATCTTGTTGATAGTGCAATGACTATGTTCCACAGGACTCCAGCATCCACACTGGAATACAGACCACAGACTTAATTTCAATGGAGTTCCTTATAGTGATGCCATTTGATGAGGCAAACAGTAGTCACACATTTAAGGGTATTGGGAAACTGGCCACTGGAGTGGGATGCAAAGTGCAAAGTTAGCAACAAAACACAAATATGTTTAGAATTCAGCCAAACAAACATATCCTCACGAGGCTGCTTTAGCCTCAGCTGGGGCTTGATATGGACAGATTCAGACCCGCTGCTGTTGTCACATCACACTGTGCTGTTCCCGGGGACAGGAGTGATGGTGGGAACAGTGGGTAGAAGCAGGCAGGGGTGAGTCTGCAGAGCATCATGGAGGTAAAGAGGGAAACCAGGGTTTAGGGACGGAATTTATTGTTCTGTGTTCCACAAAGAGCAGATGGAAGAAGAGAATACGGTAGCATGGACAAGCAGGAACGCACTATCTGGTTTCATCAAGAATCCGGGGTCAGGCATACCACATCGTGGGTGGCTTATTAGCAAGCAGGACACTGGAAGTAACAGCACAAACAGCAACATTTCCACACACAGTGTGCAAACAGTGAGTGCTTTCTGGAAGTGGATTGTTCTGTCTCGTGAACAGTAGTCTATCTTTACAGTTAATCAAGAAAAATGACCTACTGTTGGGTAAAAAAGAGTCAAAAGATAGGATAAAATTTTTTTTTTACCAACCTATGTTCTATGGATTCATGATTTAATGTAGTGAAAAAAATGTGATTAAATCAGGATGACTGAACAAGTAAAAAACTAAAAAAAAAAAAAAATAAAAAAAAAATCCCAAAAAACCCACCACCTAACAAAACATTCCCAGCATGAAGCTGCTACCTCATACATAATTTCAAACTGCCTCAAGCATTTCCTCATATACTGTGCACTGAAATTTGATATGTAAACAGGTTGTAACCTACTCTGGGAGCACCTTGGCGACTCTCAGCCAATCACCAGATGCCAACTGTTAAGGCACATTTAAATAGGACAGACTCAAGCTGCAACCAATACGGCTACTTGCTTGCTTCCACTTTTTGAAATTCACTTCCTTTTCTCTGGCTATAAATACAATCAGCTCCTAGGGCAGAGAATTCTCAGAAGTTGAATGCAGACTGCTGCCAATTCTGGAATCACCAATAAGGCCAACTGAGATCTGGAAGGCTAGATTCGCCATCCTCTCTTTTAACACCAGTGAGCATTTTTATATCATGCAAACACATGAGGGCTCTTAAAATACTGCAGGGCAAGAGATTTTGATTAGAGAATGCTTTCATCATTCTGTTTCTGAGAGACCCGTCACCACCTCCCTTCAACCTGCGTACTTCCTCCTCCAGACGCCTGGGTGGACGAGTGTCAATCACCTGTCCTTGTTCAACACAGTCCAACAACCATTTCTCCTATTTATTCATCCCAAGCCAGCAGTTCAGAGCTAGGAAGTCAAAGGGCACTTCCAATAAAGGGAGACTCAAAAGTCTTTGCTGTGGTAGGTTCCCAGAGTGAGAGAATAGGATGATTTTGTTAAGAATTCTGAGAAAGAAGAAAAAGTTCACTCCAGGACTTTGCAGTCCGCGCACGTCCTGAACGTACCTAAATTGCCACACTCCTTGGTGTTATTGTAGCTTGTTCAAGTTGCTAGATAAATCTGTTAGATTCTTGTGAATCTGTCACATAGACAAGGAGAGAATTACCTCTCTAACACATGAAATTACTCTCCAAATGATGTTATTGGAGCCTTATAAGGGCAAGCCTTTTTTCCCCCACCCCAGGATTTTAGAAATCCCTTCTATTTCTTTTGAAAGCTGATTTTAAGGGCATCGTTGGGAACAGCTGATCTTTTGTTACTAAATAGGGCACAAAGTCCTAGGAGAAAATGTTAAAGTGATTGCATCACTCAATATAATTTAAATTTTCTACTGAAGAACAGGCTGTCTTTTTATATAAAATGTCAGCCCTGCACCTTCACCCCTCAGCCTCTGTGGGAAATGTTGCCAAGGTACTTTTCCATGGTAGTAATGATTTTTTTTCCTCTTGTGTTTTTAATTAATTAATTATTTTTACCTGTTGTGTGAAGAAGGACGCATACAAGTCATTTCCTTCCTCCCTCTTCCTCCCTCCCTCCCTCCCTCCCCCCTCTCCTTCCCTCCTCTCCCTTCCCTTCCCTTCCCTTCCTTTCTCCTCCCTCTCTCTTTTTTCCGAGACTATACTTCTCAGTGTGTGAGGCTTGCTCCCGCTGCTGCCAATGACACTGGACACCAGACTCCGGCCTTTGAATTCATTTTCACCAGCAACTTGAGCTAGGGGCTTAGACCGCAGCCTCACACAGCTGCATCCTGTTTTTTCTTCCGGCTTCTAGCACGAGCAGCAGGTATTGCTTTCCTCAGCTCCCCAGGCTGCAGCCAGCCAATGTGACACTAACCAGCCTCTGGTCATCTAATAAATCACACTCTAATCATATGTATATTCTATTGGTTGTGTTCCTTTGCAGACTGCCAAGACCAATCAAGAGCTACAGAGATTTCTATTTATTTCCATTGGAGAACATCAACTTGTTATTTTCTCTTTTGAGTTCAATACTCTGTCACAGAAATTAATGGCTGGCAAGATCTCTACTGTTGCTTTAGGGAAGGTTTTCTCCTCAGGGAACACAAAATAACTCTAGGAGTGGTTACTGAGCCGGCAGCCTGCAGGCCTGGGCCCAGCAGAGCCAGTACCCGAAAGTCTCACTCTGTTCCTCCTCAAAAACATGCCTAAGGCACCCATGGAAAGAAAGAGGGTCTCACGTTGGCACAGAAACTATACTGTGGTAAGCATTAGCTTGTCCCCCAGAGCCCCAGGAATCGGGGCTGACATAGGCTCCCATGCACAGTGGTTCACACAGGCATGGAAAAACTTTTAACTATATTATCCCAAGGAAAAAAGGACACAAAACTCAAAACCTATTTACACTGAGTGCACGTGTGCTAGTCAGTTTTGTGGGTACAGCACATACCACTGACTGAGTGGCTTGTGAATAACAGAAATCTAGTTTTTATTTCTGGCACTCAAGTCCCAGATCAAGGACTCAGAGGATTTGGTGTCTGCAGAAGAGCTATGTCATCACGGTGCTTTTCACCTGAAATCTCACAAAGACTGCACAGGGTAAGCAGGAGAACTGTAAGTGCCCAGCTTCATGATCGAATCTCTTTTCAAAATTCCTACTTCGGAATGCCTTCAACATGGGAATCAGGTTCAACATACGGACACAGCAAAGACACGGGCATCCAGACCACGGCAGGGTGTGTCTGTGTGTGTCTGTGTATGTGTGTGTGTGGGGGGGTACATAGTAAGAGAGTAAAAGAGACAATGTGCATCTTCTCCACAGTTGTCTGAGACACACAGAATTTTTTTTTTTAATTACAGCAGAAACTTGGACACAGACGGAGCAATGCCTACACATTTTTCAAGTCTCCTTTGAACTTCTTCTGTAGACTAGGCTGGCCTCGAACTCTCAAACTCACAGAGATCCACATGCCTCTGCATGGGATTAAAGGTGCAAGGCTTCTTTTGAAATATGATCTCTTTGGTCCTGAATTCATCCATTTGATAAAACAGAAAGAGAAATTAAGTGATCTGTATATCTGAGCTGGTTTCTAGGAAGCCAGCCCATTTGGATGCATGTTGCTTCTTATAGCTATATGGATTTTTTAGCATAGAGGTCTGTCATTACAGGGCTACCTGGCTTCATAAACCTTAGATCTACACTACCTTTTGAGAAAACTCAGCTACCTTCATCTCTCTCCTCATCTACAAATAGACTTCGAATCTCAGGCACTTCTAATTGCAGTGTGCCAGGTCCGCTTCCGCCTAATGCTCCATCCGACCTGTCCCAGCAGCTTCCTCGAGGCTGCTCTACCCACCCAATAGCCCTTCCAAAATCCAACTGTTTTCAAGTCCTCTTCTTTATGCTCTTCAAAACTGACTTCTGCAAAGTCTTTCTTTTGAAGCTAGGGTCACAGCAAAGTGGCATAAACCATGGTTAATATTTTTTGGATCCTCCCTCCAAAAAAAAAAAATCTTTCTTTTGAGGACAAACTGAAGCCAAACTCATTTTCACTATTCTCTTCACCAACTTTTCACTTCATGAAAAAAGTCCATGCTTGTTAACTAGTCAGCTATTACAACAGGTCTTACAATGAACATGATGGTCTCTCCCACACCCTGATCCACTCATAGTTCATTCTTTTAAATGTTCCTTTGCCTGCTCATATCTAAATAAGATGTGTACATTACTATTCTTGATTATGAATTATATACACTATCACTCACCTATGAGGGAAGCTTAGCCGCTTAAAAATTTGATGGCTTTCTCTTTTTCAACATGGTGATCATTAATTTCACAGATCTATCACACACCTGGGTAAATTCACATTCAGGTTTTATAATATTATGACAATGATGTATCATTCATACTTGAATTGTAATGATCACATTCATTTTCCTTCGGTGGCTTAGTTTTCTAAAGTATGTGTCCAATCACTTTATTGTTTCTGAAAAAAGTAGCTATAACATCTCTTAATGCCACAGGTGAGTGTGCCTACTCCAATCACCTGAAACCCAAAAGGTGTCAAATTCTGGAGCTTTATGAGCAATGACAAGTAGAAAATAACATACCACACAACTTTGTTTCATGTGCAAAATTCTGCAAAGTATTGTATAAGGTTACCTTCGCCTATGGGTGCAAGTGCATCTGAAGCACAAATGAACCCTGTGCTCCTGTCCCCAAGACATCTCATTATAACAACCCCAAAGCTGACTCTGAAACACTTCTATCTCCAGGCATTTGGGGTGCAGGATTCCACATTTTGTCAAAAACCTCATAGAATTCTTCCTTTTCCACGGTAATTATCCCACAGGCCACTTTCATGGTGTGAGCCACACCAGCTGCTGCCAGGCTTCTGAGTCCTTGCTTGACCTGGGGTCAGTGCTAGGCTGGTCATTATTCCTAGCCTACTGTTCTTGAGAGAACACACCACAGGTAAAACTGCATGCCTGAAAATATCTGAGGGTGTGCTGACCCTGATTCAAGGCTAGACTATGTACAATGTACAGTGTTTGGTAACTAATCATTTTTTGTCCTGGCATATAATTTTAACTGGGCAAAGATATGTTACATTTGTTTATGGTGTGGAATATTACTTACACTGTGTAAAGTTATGTTACATTTGTTTATGCTGTATTTGTTTAATTATGTAAGATGTGCTGCTGTTTTACCTTGCTGCCTAAGGCACCTGATTGGTCTAATAAAGAGCTAAATAGCCAACAGCTAGGCAGGGAAAAGCTAGGCGGGGCGGGCAGGGAAAGAGAATAAACAGGAGGAGAAATCTAGACATAGGAGAGAAGGCGGAGACTGGAGAATGAAGGAGACGCCCAGGGCCGGCAGACAAGAGAAGCAGTGAAGTAAGACGTGCAGAAGGAAAGAAAAGTAAAACGCCCCGAGGCAAAAGGTAGACAAATGGATTCATTTCAGTCAAAAGTACTAGCCAGAAAGGAACCTAAGGTAGGCCAAGCGTTCAAAACTAATAAGTCTCCGTGTCATGATTTGGAAGATGGTTGTGGCCTAAAAGAGAAAGCCTGGTGCATTTCTTTTTGTAGTTTTTCTTGTTATCCAATGTGATTGGAATCTCACTTTTACCTTAGAATGTTCACTTGGCAAAGGCTAAGTAGGTTCAGTGTGTATGATATGATAGTTTTTATTTGTATATTATTTCGTGAAGATTGTCTTGTCCACAATCCTTCCATGACACATCCTTCCCCATCCATTCTGCATGCTACAACACATCGAGTTGCTCCCCTTGTGACTCAAGAGTTTGTGCCACTGGACCAACACCTCCCTACTCTCTCTTCTCTTCCCAGCTCATGACAACCTGAGTGTCCAATTCTTTGCTATTCTCGTTTTGACTTCCAGAGTTCACATATACGATCACACAGAATTTTTTTTCTACGCCTGCCTTTTAAACCCTTCAGGACCACTGATGTTGTTGCAAATGGAAATGGCTCCTTTTCAAAGGCCAAGCAGTGTTCTCCTGGGCATATTTACCAAGTCATTATGTTGGTAGATAGGCAGAGTATTGTTGTATGTTGAATATTGTGAATAATACTACAATGGCTTGGGGTAGACGTAGTGGGGAGGCTCAGATGCAGATATCTCTTTCTCTGGATTATATCCCCAAAGCATGATGGCTGCCTCATATCATAGTGCTCTAAGTTGTTTTGTGAAAAAGTCTCCCACTGTTTTCCATGACAGCGATACCAACTTATTTCCACCATCGATGCCTGAGAAAGTTTTTGCCTCCTTGCCAGCACTTGTTTCATTTATCAGGCGTGACGCAACGTGTCACTGAGGTTTTGCTTTTTCTTCCCTTTGACTAATGATGTTGCCCACTTTTCACACACCTGTTGGTCATTTGTACACATTCTTCGGAAGAATGTCCTAACCACTCTAAATCAGAATATTTGCCTTGGAGGTGCACCGAGTCCTCATATATTTTATATGTGAAATTTTCATTATACGTTGACTTTGCAAGTACGTTTTCACGTTCTGTGAAAAGGTTGCCTTTTCCTTTTATTGATTGCTTCCACTATGCGGAAGTTTAATGCGATCCCATTGCTCCAGTTTGGGCTTTTTGGGCTCTTGCTTTTGAAGTCATACCAGGATATCAGTGCAAAGACCAAGGTCTTTTTTATAATTTAAAAGCATCCCTGCCTTAGCTGTTTTAGTGCTCCTCTGGACACCTGATGCCTTTTAGGCATACACCACCATCTCCATCTCCATCTCCTCTTCTTCCTCCTCCCCATCCCTCCCCCCTCTCTTCCTTGTTTCTCAGATAGACTGCTTACTTTGCAAATTTCATTCTGCCACCTATCAATCAGCTGTGATTCTGGGGCACTTACTTACTGCCCAGGGTCTTCATTTTAAAAGCTTCTTTCAAAAGTCTCTGAGAAGACTATGGGGAGGGACAACTGGACTAAGGGCCCTTGAAAAGCACATGGAAACCTCCTATCTTGTCCTCTCACTGGGTCCCACATGGTCTGTCTTCTGAAGGCATGCACCTCTGGGTTACATTCCATCTCTGAGAAAGGCTCCATTTAGACTGGGTTAGGGCCCTCCTCAATGGCCTGTTCTTAATTGACTCGCCTCTCTAAGGGTCCTACCTTCAAATATCATTACATTGGGAGGTACTTTTGTTAGCACTTCAACACATGAATTGGGGAGAGAGATGTAATTCAGCCACCACAGTGAAACACGTTCAAGTTAGAACTGCTCTAGCCGGGAAAGCAAAGAGCAGATGCGGGACCCTAGATAACTCGCATCAACAAGAGGATGAATACATTGTTACAAATAAAAGTCATGGAGGAAGGGGGGAGAAGTTATATTTTGCAGTGTGTGTTGATGCACACCCTTAATCCTACTACTGCAAAAGGTAGGAGCAGGGCATATTTCTGAGTTCCAGGCCAGCCTGGTCTACATAGTGAGATCCTTCTCTAGAAAAAAGAAAAGTTATGTTTTTGTTTTTTTTTTTTTTTTTTTTTTTTTTTGGTTTTTCGAGACAGGGTTTCTCTGTGTTAGTCTTTGCGCTTTCCTGGAATTCACTTGGTAGTCCAGGCTGGCTCGATCTCACAGAGATCATGGCTGTCGTCGTCCCGAGTGCTGGGATAAAAGGCGTGCGCACACTGCCTGGGGAAAAGTTATGTTTTAATCCGCAGAAAAACATAATACAAGAACTCACAGAGCTCAGAGTAACTGTTGGAAAAACTGAAAAAGCAGAGAGCTGAGAAAGTTTTTGTGGTCTCAGGTACTTTGACAGGTTCTAGTAGTAAATTAAAGAAGTGGTCAAAGGGTGGGTACATCTGTGCATTGCTGAAGTTAAGAAAATTGATAACCATGGCACACTCATATATTATAGACCAAAACTTAATTAATTTCGGAATAGCTTATTAGGAATGTTAGAATCACATAACTTATTCTGCAGTGGCGATTACCTTATTTTAGGAGTATATGCTTTTCTGAGATAAAGAGCATGTCTTTAAATCTTAGCATGCTAAGCCTCAGCAATGATGTGCCAGGCTTTAGAAACAGCATCAACATGGAGGCATGGCACCCGCCCCGCGCTCCTGGCTGAGGGAGAGCTGGAGAAAGATGCTGAGAGGATGACAATAGGCCAAAGAGTGAGGATAGAGTCACAGTGAATTCTTTGTGCAATGATTTATGAATAAAACTCTGGCAGATCAAAAAAGCAATTTCCTGCTGGCCAATGCATTTGACTCTCTGTTTTCTAGCTTGAATATAAAGATAAAAGAGAACAGCTATCATTTATTATTGTGAAAAAAATCAGACCACTCAAACGAAAACAGGCAGAAGTTGCTTTTCTAGAGTTAGCAGAAGAGATCAGACCGTGGAAGAATACGACAGCAAGGTGCCTTCTTGGCCTTTTGGTGGTTAAGTTTGGATGGACAGGAAGTGTTATTCGTAAATCAGCTCCCACCATTTGGCTAACATTACAGAAGTCACTGTCCAGCTTTCTGAATTGTCACTAGAGACAGGAGTGCAGCCTTCTGCAAGCCTAATTTATACTCAGCTGCTGTCCTTGGTTGGTTATTTTAGTGAAGTCGTTTGCCAGGCAGGCTCCCGAAGGCCTAGGGTCACAGTTTTATTGTTGTTTGGTCTTTGGACCTTTGCATTTGCCAGAAGAAATATCCCTAGCTGAGGGCTCCAGGAACTTAGAAGTGACCCATAAAAAAATGCATGGGCACATGCACACTTCAGACACTGATCTGCACATGTGCACTGTGAAGCCACAGACCAGGAACTACTGGGTGAAAGCATTTTTAAGCTAAATGGACTATGAAACCATAGACAATCAGAAATATCAAACACTGCTGCGAGTTCCTCAAAAGCTTTGGCAATAAAGCCAATTTGTTTTCTATGTTGACAAATATTGAAAACTCACTTATTTACTTTGAGAAGAAAAAAGGCTTTTTCAGCTTAACTCAACAGAGTATGTGGTATTTTGTTCTTGTCATACTTGGTTTATAGATGATGATCTTAAAAGGCATTAGAAGCAGCTTTTACTAAGAGAAAGATTTCTCACTTGGGCCTACAAAGTGAATGAGGCAGGATGAAAGCCAGGCTGTCTCCTTAACACCGGGCCACAGCTTACCCTCAACATAGGCATGTAAATCACCCAAGAAGTGTCTATCCAAAGCTCACGTAAGGACTCTGAGGATAAACTTGGAAACCTGGACCCCTTTCTGTTCTTCTTCCAGTGAGTACAGATTAAATCTCTGCATCTCCTACTTTGACTCTTCAGTTGGGTATTAGGAGCTACGGTTAAGCCTAGTCTAGACTTTAGGAGGCAGGCCTCTTCCCTACAGCTCTCTGTCTCAGCATCTAAACGGCACACAGGAACATCTGAGGGGGTGGGTTTCCTTGTTTTGAGTCTGAACAAAAACCTTGCAGGAGAGGAGAAACTGATGCAATTATTTTAAATTTAGAGAGAAGCAGTCTCAACTGGATGCCCGGTACTTGCCCAGTGTGCGAACAGACTGCAAAACGTGCCCGCCTGCAACAGTGGGGTCCTCCTGCAAGGTCCCCTTTAAGCACACAGGCCTCAGTCACTCATTCACCTCAGCTCGGTTTTATTGCATTTGCAGTGAAGATATCACCGAAGTCCAAAAAGTTTGAAGTGTGCCTTAAAACAGTAAGACTCAACTATTATGTAAATCTTAAGGAATTGCTTTGGATGCTTCTTTACAGCTCAGCACTGATTTTATGTAAAATTACTAATCCTCTTAATTTGTAGCTTAATTCCACAGTAATCTGACATCTTTTGCTTCCTCAGTCCATTTCATTTCAAAGTTCAAGTTCACTGAAAACATTCAAATACTTAATCACAGAGAAAGAACTGTTTGAAGCCCTACCATAATAATACTGGTTAATTCCTCTTTTTGTCCAGGTGAAGTCATTCATACACAATGGAACTCTTAAAAAGAGCAGCATCTAAGGGAACTGGGATGACGGACTCTAATCAATCACTCTTTTGCACTCCCTGGCCTCGTGTGCTGCTGGGACCTTCTCCAGCTGAAATAAAACCACAGTGTGAGGGAAGGCGGCTTCTCCCACATGCTGTTTGCTTGTGACATCAGAGCAGCCAGCCTGAGAGGCTCAGGGGACAATGCAGGAATTTGTTTTTTTTCTCCTAGTGCCCAATGCAAGGAGGTAAGCATCAGAGGAAAGAAATACCGGCAGACACTTCAACCTCTGGTTTTGAATGTGCTACAATGACTTCTATGCATAGGTGTTTGCATCTAAACTGGCACAGACTAGCGCTGCTGATCAAAATGCTAACCTCGGGAGAGCGAGAGTTCTCAAGGTGTGATGGTTCTTCTTATACAATTAATAATTTCTGTTTTCAACCTTCCATTTCTTCAATCAACTTCTAAGTTAACTATCTCCCAGGAACTCGGCACTCTGGTATTTGTGAATTGATACAACCACCTACCTACTGTTTCTGAAAATAGACCCCAAAGAGAAAGTACCACTGCACCACTTTTCTGTTTCTTCCGTCTTGGTTTATAACCTCGGTGCCAGAGCTGCTCATTATAAGCTGCACAAGGAAGGGGAATGGCAAGAACTTGACAAAGCTTCACTCAGCCTCATCCCACAGCATCAATATAGATTATTCAGCTATCCTCCACATCCCAAAACCTCACTCTGCCCTCTGGGCACATTGAGCATCCTGAATGAAGACATACTGGGAGATAATGCAAGTCACTCAAGGGATGTACACACACTCTAAGAAATTATTTTGACACTCGGAGTAGAGGCAGGCAGATCTCTGTGAGTTCGAGGCCAGCCTGGTCTATAGAGGAAGATCCAGGAAAGGCTCCAAAGCTACACAGAGAAACCCTGTCTCAAAAAAATAAAACAAAAAAAAAAGAAGGGAAGAAAGGGAGGGAGGAGGGGAGGGGGAGAAAGAGAGAGAGAGAGAGAGAGAGAGAGAGAGGAGAGAGGGGAGGGAGGGAGGGGAGGGAGGGAGGGAGGGAGGGAGGGAGGAGGAAGGAAAGGAAGGAAGGAAGGAAGGAAGAAGGGGAAGAAGAAGGAAGGAAGGAGGAAGAGAAATAAATATTTTGAAAGCATTTTGTTCAAATGTCACAGCCACCATACTGGAAGGTTTCCATTTCAAGATATCAGTGACTGGACAATGAACCCAGATTTTGCTGGAATTTGGAAATGGAAGACTATCTTGGTGTGTGTTTGGCGACTAAAATAGTGATGAACCCTGTGGTTCCTCAGCATTCAGTCATTACTGGTGGCAGTTGCCCTGAAATGGCTTTCTTTATAAAAGGTCATTTGATGTGTGATACTAATATTGTTGCAAGTTAAGGTAGCAAAGTAAAATAGCATCCCATAGAACTGAGCTGCCAGATGTCACCCACGCTGAGATTCCATGCTGCTGGACTCCCAGATGGACACCCATGATGCAGGATGTCCTGTATGCTGCAATATGTGTTGCTCTTATTGGTTGATGAATAAGGCTGCTTTGGCCTATGGCAGGACAGAAATATAGCTAGGCAGGAAAGCCAAACTGAATACAAAGAGAAAGAAAGGCAGAGTCCGAGAGGCCATCCAGCTGCCCAAGGAACAAGATGCCAGCAGATTAGTAAACACCACAGCCACGTAGCAAAATATAGATTAACAGAAATGGGAAAATTTGTTGTAAGAGCTAGTTAGTAATAAGCAAATAATATAAGCATTTATAAATAATATTAAGCTTCTGAGTGATTATTTAAAGCGTCCGCCGGATGGGGTGGGACAGAGAAAGGCCTCTGACTACACACCCAGGCTCTGCTTCACTTCTTAAATAAGCTGAGCTTGAATCAGGCAAGTGCTGAAACCCAGAAGCTCAGTTAAATGCAATTATGAAATAAATACTTGGAGAAGAAAAAAAGAACATATGACCTAAGAGCAAACTCCAATAACTCTGAAGGCCATTGTAGGGCACAAGGGAGGACATTGACTTCAGAGTAAAGATGCCTGGACTAAAGTCCCAGTCCTGATATCATTAAAGACGGAATAACTTAAGCAAGTGTCTTAACTTTTCTCATCTTTATTTCACTCATATCTAAGTGGGTAATAACTTTTTAGAGCTGCTGTAAAGATTAGATTAGAGATATTACATAAAAGGGCTCAGCACATTGATGGCTGGTAGAAAGCATTCAGTGGCTGTTAATTATTACATTATTATTCAAATAATAAAGGATACTTCAAAATTAATTTTACAGTTATAGAAATTCACAAAATCATGTAATTAAAATTACATCCATCACAATAACAATAACTAATGCTTATTCAGCACGCCTGCTTATTAAGTCTTCAGAACACAGGTAGAATCAACACCATGCATTTTGCAGATAACCAAACGGAAATACAGAGGCCAGAGTCAGTGTCACACAGCTAGTGGAGTGACTGGAACATCTAAGCAGGCAGTGTGGTTGTGGAGTGCACGCTTTAAACTACGGCACCATTTTGCTTTGATGATGATGGTTAGTTTCATCATTCTGCAGACACCTGCTTTCTTGTGTTTGAACTACTACACACTATTACAATGTTACGTGTTTTAAACAGATTATTCAGCTCTACTTCACATCCCACACAATTTACTGTTAGCTTTTGTAATTCAGTGGGGTTTTAGTATTTCCTATCTCATCTGAAGTGTTCAAGCTTTCAGTTTCTCCATATATACACCAACACTTGTTAAAGTCTTTTTTTTAGCCTAGTGGATGTTAACACATTATTTAAAATCTTAATACAAGCACGGTTTTAGTAACGTACTGATAGAATGGTGCCTTTTTGCTATATGAAGACCCAGTGAGGAGGCGCCATCTGTGAACCAGGAAGCAAGCTCTTACCAGACACCATCTACTGCTGTCTTCAGCTTAGACTTCCCAGACATAAGAGTCTTGAAAACTAAATCCATGCTGTTGCTGTTAAGACATTCTGTTTGTGGGATTTTGTTACAGCATGGACCAAGACACTGGCAAAACCATCTGTAGAAAGGCACAGAAAGCAGTTCACATGGTATACAAATTTTTACAATGAATATTAATATAGTTGGGTATAGACCACAAAGTGAGAGTCTATTTGGGTAGTAACTTTAGTCAAACATATTCATAGCAACCAAAAAAGTGAAGGTAGCTTTAAAAAATTAATGACACAAAATGAAAGAAAAAAAATAGAGAAAAAAATCTAGGCATTCATGCACATGCCAGAATGAACAGCCAAGGACACCAAGCACTGTGGGCTGCCTTTCCCAACAGTCCCTGCATCTCACACACACCCCCCTTCCCAGACTTACCCTGCATCTACACCTACCTCCACCCCCCCAACAGTACCCCTGCATACTACGTCCACCCCCTTTCCCAACAGTCATATCTAACACCACACCTCACCCCCCTTTCCAAACAGTACCTGCATCTACACTTACCTCCACGCACCAACAACCCTGTATATATCTACTCCAGCCTCCAGCCCCTTTCCCAACAGTACCGTGCATCTACTCTCAGCCCCCCTTAACAGTACCCTGTATCTATCTCACCTCCACCCCCCTTCCCCAATAGTAACCGCAACCTCCACTCCCCACCTTACCCCACCGCTCCAGGTAAGACTCCCTTCAGATGGAAAACCTGAGGTCTCTGTTGTTGAAGGACAATGTGTCACAGTCACAGGCTCTGTCCTGGTTGGTGGTCAAGCCTCGAGAGTGCACAAAGAAGTCTGTCTAAGCACCTAGTAACTGTAATACTGGAGTGCTCATGTAAGCGGGGTCATGCGAGTCAAGTGAGTGCGTGGTGGGGAGCAGTTTTAACTTCTCCCAGCTCCAGTCCCAGTGCTGCTGCTGGTATATTATTCAGCAGCGCGCTGCGAGAGAGGGCCAGAGAGGAAATAGGAAGAGAGAACCTCCATTCACCGATGAGATCTGTTCTCAGACCGAGCTTTCAGTTATGAGAATCAATCAGGCTCCCCTTGCTGAAGCAATCATTGGGTTTCATTTCTGTTCCTTGAATTTGAAAACACCCTGAAAGCTACAGCAGGTAACCCGGCTTCCAAGAGTCCAGGAAAAGTGAATGATGCAGGAGAATCAGCAGAGCCCGGCATGTGCTCCGAGAGAGGGACTCTTACAAGGAAAATTAACATGGCAGCTCACACTAAGAGCTGCAGATTCATCAAGGTCTTCTTGTATTCCTTCTGCTTGGATGTGGACATCCTAAAAGAATCTGCATACATCATTGCCTGACTGTTTTCCAATCTACAAAGTGCAAAGAGCCTGAGGGGGAAAGCTGACCAGGGTGCATGTTATAAATATGCAGTTATAAGAGTAAGAAAGTCAAACATGGCCTGTTTCATAAGTACATTGAGCATGCTGAAGCTCTTCCTCCCAAGCAGATGAAATTCATCATTAGTCAATCTCAAAGGCATTGCATTCTAGGTGCTTTTACACAAAAATGTGACTAATTTAAAACACATCTTCTACAAACTGCTGAGGCCAAAACAGGGAAGCCCATCTGACCAATAACGTAAGTTTTTTTTTTTCCATTTGAAATATAAAACATAGAAACTGTTAGTAAATCAATTTAATTTGTCATGGGTGAGACAGTTAGGAATAAGGTTTCTTGGCCTTACACTTCCTCCCTATTCTCATTTTATTAATGTGCCTATGAATACACTTAACCTAAAATAAACATAAGCTCACCAATCTCTACCAAAATCACACATCATCTTTAAATTTAGATTTAATCTCTACTGATGTAAAACATTCCCATGTTTTATAGCTATTAAGTTGTTAAAGTCAGCCGGGGGTGGTGGCGCACGCTTTTTAATCCAGCACTTCGGAGCAGAGGCAGTGGATCTCTGTGAGTTCGAGGGCCAGCCTGGGCTACCAAGTGAGTTCCAGGAAAAGGTGCAAAGCTACACAGAGAAACGCTGTCTCGAAAAACCAAGTTGTTAAAGTCACCTGGAAGGAGGGATCCCTACTTGAAGAGTTGCCTTTATCAGATTGGCCCTTGGGCATATGGGTGGGAGCATTTTTTTTTAATTAATGATTTATGGAGGAGATCCAGACCACTGTGGGCAGTCTCACCCTTGGAGAGGTGGTCCTGGGATGTATAAAAAAGTGGTTGAGCAGCCGTGAAGAGCAACCCAAAAAGCAGCACATCTCATGGTCTCTGCTTCATTTTCTACCTCCGTCCCTGCCTTGAGTTGAGCCCTGGCTTCCCTTGATGATGGACTGTAACTACAAGCCGAAACAGCCTTCCCTCCCAAGTGGGTTTTTTGGTCACAGTTATAGAAAGCAGAGTAGGACAGGAATTGATACCAAGGACATGGGGTACTGTTGTGATGAATGTGACCATGTTGTTTTGGGAAAGACTGTGAAAAGATTTTAGAGCTTTGGGTAGAAGAGGTCTGTACATGTTCAAAGTTTAACCAGCTTGCATTGGGTGCTTGAAAGGCAGAAATGTTGAAAGAGGTACAGATGATGGAGGCCTGGCTCAAGAAACTTCAACTAGAAGAAGATTATTTACTAGAAATAAAATACCATATAATATAAATAAAATAAAGGTGGTGTTGTGCACACCTTTAATCCCAGCACTCAGGAGGTAGGGGCAGGTGGATCTCTGTAAGTTCAAGGCTTACAAAGCAAGTTCCAGGACAGGGACCAGGGTTGTTACACAGAAAAAACCCTGTCTAGAAAAACAGACAAACAAAAAAGAAAGAAAGAAAACACCTTTTCTCTAACATCCCTTCCACAACGTGTGGCTTCAGCAAGAAGCAGGCTGAGTGGGCTGCTGCGGAGCTAACACTCACCTTCACCAGCTCCGTGTAGCCAGTCTCCCTGGGTGTCCACCACGGCTGACCTTTAGGCCATTCACATTGTAGAGGAACGCTGCCAGACAGAGGCGAAGTGTCCTCTCTGGTGCCAAGCTCATACACTTATAAGCCTGAAAGACAGAAAGGCTGCTTCACACTGCTCTTTTGGAGGAAACATTTTTATTGAAATGAAGGAAGTACCATAAGCTAATTCAGATGTTCCTTGAGTTGTGGTGGGGGGCCATCTTGCAGACCCATTGTAGATACTCATTACAGTGAAAACCTCCTTCCCTACTGCACAGCATATCCCTCTTCTGCACCAGAGCTGCTGCAGAGGGCCCTTTGTTCTCTCTGGACAGATGACTGACAGGGCCATAGCTTCACCCGCCACGGCTCAGCATCATGGACAGAATGGTGCTATATATTGCTGCCCTGGGAAGAGCTCAAAAGCCAAAATTTTGAAGTTTGTTTTTTACTGAATACAGACTGCTTTCACACTCTACAGAACTGAAAAGCCTGAAAAACTTATGGCCGATCTTAACTCAGGACTATCTGTACTTTGAGATAATTAAATACGGATCTTACCTGATAAGACCTGGTGAAATTTCTGTGGTTTAACTGAGCTTCTATATAAATTTGTGAACACTAGAGGTTCATTTCCACTCTCAGGCTGTCAGCTCTGGATTCTGGATTCATGCCCCGCCTATTTTGGTTTCCACACATCTAAGCCAGTTTTAGAACTAATTGTTGTGAGTAGACACATAACTTAGGATGCCAAAGGAGGCCATGCTTGTATTTAGCTTTCATTTTGTATGTTTTACTTTTATATTTTCTTTATAAGGGATGGATTATGACTTGAATGATTTCAAATACACTTGCTATTCACTGAATTGGGCTGCTACGATCTAAAGTAATTTCTTTTCATAGTAACTTTCTTTGATGTCCTATGGTGACAGAATAGATAAAAAGGAAATATTATTGAGTTGGCAATAAATAGTATGATAGCCCATATCAGATGCTTTAATAGGAAACTTTCATTCATAGTGTGCTACGTTTTCTGCAATAAGGGACAGCACTCATGGCTTCAGGTTGGCTTGGTGATACAACTGGCATCTAGACAGCTTCTTCATGGACAGCTGGCAGCAGACTCTTGTCTCCATATGGCTGGTCCAAATGAGGCCTGCCACATGTCCCCAAGTGGCCCTCCCCAGGCTGCCTGCCCACGTGCCCACTGTCTTTGGGAGAGGAGTTTCTAGTGGCCCACTGGATTATCTCCACCATTAATACATCTGGTCAAAGGCTTGCTCTTCTCTGAGAAATGACTTTTTAAAAATGTGTTCCCTGCCCACCTCATATACAGTGTTCTCTTCACCTAGACCAGGTAGCCTCAACCTTGGAATCCTCTTGCCTTATCTTCCCGATTGCTGAGATATAAGCCTGTGCGACCATCATACCTGGTTAAAATATGCATGCTTTGATCAATAAAAAGAAGCATTTAATGGTAGCTCCAATACCTTCTTTGTAAAACTCCAGATACAGAAATTTAAACTTAGAAACTATTAACTTCTGTTTTAATTTTATTATATGAAAAAAAAACTGAAATAAATAAAAAAATATTTTAGTTAGTGTATGAAACTGTTAACTTTAACATGTTTAACAATTATGTTTCAAACTTTTTTCTTGCTTAGCACTGTAGATCAATGGCCCTCCTGTTTTCTACAACACTCCATATTTGCCTTTTACATAAGTGACCTCGTCAGATCTTTCTAACAGCCCCAAACATCTTCCATTCTATAAAGGTAAACTGAGGGTTTTAATGGCTCAATTCAATACGAGTCTCCTCAAAACAAGTTAAAAACACTCTCTTTTATCGAAACATCAAAAAGAATCTTTTTTAATTACCTTTCTCATTAAAATCTCAAGGAGCACACATGTTAATATTTCTTATATTTGTCCTTGAAACATATAAATTTGGGCCCAGAGTTCTTTAAAACCAGAAAGTTAAAAATGGCTAATTGATGTCAGGAAAAAAAAATTAAGAAAGAAAAGAAAAGAAAATCATACTCATCTTTGAAATTAAATTTGATCATTATTGCTTCAGCTAACTTGAATTTAGGACTTTATTTCAAAAAGTCTTCTGCTGTTGAACTGAATACTATTAATTACAACATGATTTTTTTTAAAGTCTGGTAGTTCATTAATTTTTCAATCATCAGTAATTCATTTGAAGGACTAGGCATATTGATGGGATAGTGTGGAAAAAAGTAATTATAGGATAAACCAGTGGCTCATACTGAGCAGCGTTCAGGGTGTTGGCTTTGAGGCTGTCCTGTGCTAGGCACTTGGAGAGGCTTTTACAGTTCCTCTGGGTTTGAGGCTACCCTGTGCTGGATGCCTGGGCGAGAGCGGGGCCCTCACAATTCCTGTCCACACACGTGCAGCCTGCTCTGCAGCCTGCTCTCTGATGTATCCAGTACAACTAAATAAGAACAAGAGCCTTTTGCACTCCACTCCTATTTTTCCCTTGTTGTAAAATAAAATCCTCACAACGACAGATCAGAAATTTAAAACTGCTTCTGCTGCTACATTATAGAATGGGCTCAATGAATTAGGCTAGATTAAAAAAAGCATACAAAAATGACCAAAGTGTTGTAGAAAATTCAGTCAAGTAAAGAAAAGCCCCTGACCTCAACTTCTGTTCTTATTTATCAAGAGGTTTATAACATAATAAAGAACAGTAAGGTCGACAGCAGGACTTCCCAGCTCTCTTCCAGCTCCCTTGTTTTTTGTTTTGTTTTCTTGGTCTTTAGGAAATAGGGTCATGCAACCCAGGTGGCTCACAGACTTGCTGTGTAGCTGAAGATGGGCTTTGAATTTCTGGTGATCTTCCTGCTTATTTTCTCCTGAGTTGGTATTATGGGATGTACTACTTGAGGTGGTGCTGGGGACAGAAAAAACAGGCAAAAGTCTAGGAACTGAGATACATCCCCAGCCTTAGACTACCTTCTTAAAAGGCACTCTATATCAACGTCATTTCTAGTTTTGTCAAGTGTATTGCTATGTGTTCTTCCACACAGCACACACACACCAGAAGACACACACAGGGACAGACAAGAGAGGGCAGCGACCAGAGAAGAGAGAGAGAGAGAGAGAGAGAGAGATTCCGATTCAGAAGAATCTGTGTGATGATGGATGACCGCCACGCCCCGAGTGTGTCTGTCTGACTGGAGTGTCTGTACTATGAATGGGGGAGCACGCTTCTGATAAGAACACTGATTGAAAACTTGCCTGTGTGGAACTGTAAATGACATTGCATGGAAATAAGGCTTTCTTTTATTTTGAACCACAGAGATGTTTTTGAGATTAAGGTGGCCATGCAGAAAATGAAACCAATGTAAAAAGCAACAACCAAGGTTCTTACAACCATTCACAAGGAGGCTGATGAGAGATGGGAACTAACATGGCCTGAGACAAAAGACTACCAATGAGCCCAGGAAAGCCTGTTCCTTAGAACTCGGCCTTTAGGAAGGGATGAGAAGAGGGATGGAGCCAAGGCTGACCCAATTTTGATTCAGAAGTTGGCAATAAAGGAACCAGAGACAGAATTTGGGAGGGCAAATAGCTCAGAGGAGAAAGGGGGGGCTTGCTGTGTGACCTCCATGCAGTAGCCTCAAACTGCACCGGAACCTGTATGGCACATTGGGAAAATGAGACGAGATGTGAATACAGCACTCGACTGAAGTTAGAGAGCCCTGGAACTTGACCGCTGCAGCTGGCTGCCATGGCTTGTTTCCTTTCTTTCTCCTCCATACTAGCAAAACTGTTCATTAATGTCCATTTTTCCCATCAGCTCTGCAGCCGAGGCTGTAGGCTGCCTCTCACACGATCATCCTTTTCAGGATGGTGAGTGAGCTCTATGGATGAACACTGAATGGATGCTTCCCCCAGTAGCACTGAACTCAGCAGCCTAATAAACTGGGGCTACACTAAACAAGCAGGCTTCTCTCTGGGCTTGCTTCTGTTCCCTGTAAGAGATGAATCCTCTCTGAACTTTCCAATTCAGGAAACTTGCTGCTGTTCTTTGCATATTATAATAGATAATTATGCTGGTAGAACAGTAACCAGGCTTAAATCACCAGACTCATAACAAGTGTTCAGTAGTGAATTCATTGTCCTTGAAGTAAGAGCTGTTTTCATCTAAGATAGGAGATAAAGTAATTCTCTTTTATCTCTGTCTTTGCCTGTACTGTGAAAATGTTCAAAAGAATAATTTAATTAGTGACAATTATATTTACAGTAGTTGAACATGAATTTTTACCCAATGTTGGATACTGTGGCAGACATTTTCTTATCCTTCTCATTTCAAAGGAGGGTTCTTTTTACATCAAAAATCACAAAGGAACAAAATAATGACTACCCATCAGCAATGTCTTCTGCCATCTTTCCTTCACTTCTAGTGGCTTGTTCTATTTTAGTCAAATGATTGGTAGGTTAAAGGGGGGAGTGCTCGAGAATAGAAATGTAGAAAGGAAATAATGTCAATCATCCAAACCTCTTCTGCTCTGAATTCTTCATATTTCTTGCAGGAGACTACATTGTCACAACCAAACCCCCTTGCTTCTGAGTTTTCAGGTGCCCAGGGGGTCTTCTATTCTTACTAAATTTAGAAATTGGAAGCTGTGTTGTCCTTAGATGTCACATATGGAAGGCAATGGTTACAAAGAGTCATTGTCTCATTTGTGCTTTTATCTTCAGATTCTGGAGACAGCTGAGTTAGAATTCCTACAATGGTACAGGATGGAAGAGGTGGGACTCGTTGTTTATTGGCATGTAAGTCACAGTGGACTGGAATAAGGCTAGAAATTCATGGTACATGATTTCATGACTAATGTCATGTTTATACAAGCTGACAACTGTACTCAGGAAAAAGGTAGTCATGAAGATAATCTGCCACTTGTTTTAGTTACAACATTGTGTGTGTGTGTGTGTTGTGTGTGTGTGTGTGTTGGGTACCTCTCATTCCCCAGCTACAAATGATCAGCTTAAATCTAATACGAAAATTACATAGTTAACCATGAAGACCATGGTACTTAGGGATTAGTCAAATAGTTCTAAAACCAACTACTGCCGAAATTTCCCAAAACAAAACAAAAATTAAACTCTGAAAATGTTTTTAAAAATTAAAACAACTTTATAGACCTCTTTATTCTTTGATTTCAAAGATACTTTTCCAAGGCAGCATTTACCTTTCATAGATACACACTGACACACAGGCACGCGCATGTACACACACACACACACACACACACACACACATACACACACACACACACACACGGGCACGCACATGTACACACACAAACACATCAAAAGAGGCATTTTTCAGATTACATATTTGATACCTTGGTAAACAAAAAAATAGTAAAATCCATATCCCAATATCTTATAAGAATACTGCTTTAATAATTTATGCTAAAAACGTTGTGAAGTTCTAATTGGTCCTAGAAAAAATCCCTCCCCACTGCATTAGCTACTAGAATAAAGTCACAAACCCAGTCAATGGTACCTCTTTGTTCCGACCCTCTGCATGGCATCTCCCAAGTGGAAATAAAATCTGCCATCGTCTGTGCCAGGATCCCCGGATTCGATTCCTTCCTGGAAGAGGACAGTGTTACCATGTGAAGGGTGACATTGAGCTCTCATTCCTTGTTTTAGGTAGATGCTCCTTATGTATGAACTACAATATCTCATAGGAAAACCTAAGATCCTGAAAATTATATGTCATTATTAAAATCTGACAGTGAGGTTGTCCACATTTTACAGTGTAAAAATGGGATTATCGATTGAAATTTAACAATACAGCTATCATTACCTAAACGCCCATAAATTAGGATGCACTGTGTACTTCTACAGTGGGAGCAATCATTTTTTCAATACTGCAGATGATTTCTCTGGCAGGGTATTTTCCCATTTATTTTGCTCTCCAAGTCTGACCATATGCCACCTAGAGTCTTTTTATCCCTGAACCCAAACACTGCACTGCTCTTGTTTCAAGTGATGACAGTCAGAGTGTAAGTGATATTTCTTTTCTACCCCAAACAAATGTGTCACAAGTAGTTAATGAAACTTCTTACTAAATTTACAGGATTCAAGCCAACTGGAATTTTGACATACGTAATTTTTACTGAACAATTTCTATTGTGAAACACTTTGCTATTTCTTCCCACTTTTCACACAAGCACTAGAATTGAGATTTTTTTTTTTTTGTTTAAAAAAAAAAGGAAAAGAAAATAGTGAGAGAATAAGCATGGAAAAGCAAAAAGTTGAACAAAAATTTGAACTAGTTTAATGGCAAGGACTTCTTTTTTCTGAAAATTTGCATCTTTGAGGTCTCCCTACAAAAGGCTGGCAAGGTGGCTCAGTGGGTGGGCCCTGGCTGCCAAGCCTGAGGACCTGAGTTTGAGTTTCAGGTCCACGTTGCAAGGAGAGAGCCCGTTCCTGCAAGTTGTACATGTACATGATGTGGATGCACGTGCTCCACATACCCATGGTTAAAAATACACACACACACACACACACACACACACACACACACACACACACACTTAAAAGGTTATTATCTTCTCCCAGAAGAAATGTTATTGCACAGTGTTGGGAAAACAGCATCTAACACAACAGACTGACACAGGCATGGAACATCCTTGTGTGTTAAACATCTGCTCTAGATCTTGTTTTCCTACCAATGAAGATGGGAGAGCACTATCAGCCTCCAGAGTGAAAGGAGAAGGGGGAACCTTTAAATCAGACCAGTGCACATGTCCACATGGCCCTGGAAAGAATGGAAAGTCTGCAGTGTCTGATGATACCCGGGACAGATGAGAATCCATGCCATCCAGAGGGGCACCACTGCTCAGCTCTACGCCCCGGGTTGTGGGCCAAATAGGAAACTACAAGTCTGTGTGACTGCAACACAACGTGGGAATTCTTCAGAAAGGCGACAACTGCAGCAATGAGAATTGTCTGAAGCGTCACAGAAGCCAGCCCTGTAATGGGGCTGGAAGCTCTCATCAGCTACCTGTGTACACTGTAGCTCTTCCCTGTAGCAGAGCTTACTCTTAACCACCATACTGTTACTATTCGAACGAAAACAAATGGAACTTAAATAGACTTGAATTCTCTTCCTCAGTCACAGTAGCCACATTTTAGATGTTGAGTGGTCTCACATGGCTGGTATAAGTAATACACATAAGTGATATTTCTATTACAGCAAGAATTTTGCGATAGCCCTGACCAAGACCAAGTGTGATTCTGGTAAACTGTCCAGGTTTCAGTTTAATATGGTAGAAAAAGCAACCTTGTATTTAGGACTTTGAGTCATTAGCCAAGCCTTGGCTTTCAAGCCTATCTAGTCTACATGCCCATGGAGGCAGCTGGAGCCCTTTAGAGTAGACTCCATACTAATTAATTTGTGAAAAAAGCACTTAGCACACTGTCTATAGTTTAAGAGACTATCAATGAACTTTTGTCTACTTTTTTGCCAATATATAAAACTATACTAGGGAGGAATGATGATGGCCAATGTATGCTCTGTACCATATGTAAATATCACAATGAAATCTGTCATTTTAGATAATTGTGAATGCTAATTAAAAGTAAAACCACTTTATAATGACCTTAGTTTTAGGGTGTCTTCCTAAAGTCTTTCCCAAACAGTGTCTGCTCATGTTGTTAATGAAGCCTGAGGCATTCTCAGCGGGCCCCTGTGCTGTCTCCAGCATGAGGCACTGTTTGGGGAGCTTGTGGAACCTTGCTTGAGGAGTAGGTCACCAGGGGCAGGCCTTGGAGGTATTCGGCCTCTACTTCCCACTCCTGGGCTTTGATATGGTCAGGGATAACTACGTGAACAAGCCGCTGCACACTTTTCTGCCACCGAGAAGCTCTGCCGTGCCATCCCCGATGGCAGAGCAACTCCCAGAGACTAAGAGCCAGACAAAACTTTTTAAATGGATTCTGTTGGCAATTTTGGCAACAGTGATGCCAAATAAAGGTCCTCACGTGGTTGGTGACTCTGGACATTCAGTCAGGGTCTAGGCACATGCTGCCTATGAAGCATGCACTCAGATACTAGACTATGAAGCATGCACTCAGATACTAGGACGCCTCAGTAATGCATGTCAACCAAGTAGAAGCCACACGGAGAAGCCATAACCAAAGGGGGTCTCAAGTACTCCAGGAAGTGAGCAGATGAAGAGGACCATGGCAGATACCTTTAGGTAGGGAATACTCTCAGCTATCTTTCTGTGCCTTCAGGATGAAGCCGTTGCACTTTAGCAAAGCCATCATTGGGTGTCACATCAGAACCTAATTCAAAGAAAACAAAGCACTATTGTGACAGAGAAGAAACTGTACAAGTGAGTGTCAAAACAAATTCTAATTAGTTTTTCTGTACTTCGGATGGATTATGATGTTTACAGCTTCAAACACGGCGGTTGCGCTTTGTCTCGCCACTATCATTAAACAAAACACATTCATTGCCTCTCAACTCAAGATGCTTTGCACACTTACTCACTGAATAAAGTTGTGAATGAGAAGGCAGGAACTGCTAGAGCATGGCTTTAACACCGCAATCAGAAAAATGCCTGCCAACTGATATGACCTCAGAGGTTTTCAGTGATGAGAGGAAATCACTCTGGATTTTTGTGCCTAAAGAGAACTCTGGAGGTTATTACACATTGCTTTATATACATGCCTCCACATATAGGACCCATTCATTCACAAAACCTCCATCATGGTCACTGGAGCTAGTGGCAGAGGGTGACATGAAAAGAATCTTGAGTGAGCTGCTGCAGACGCATGGTGATCATAAAGGCACCTAGAGTGGCATGACCAGGGCACTGCCTTGACCGTGGAAATCACGTATCACCACAGAGGCACAGCACTGCTCCTGAGGCTGTCCAGCACCGAAAGCATAACCATACTGAATGACGAGGAAGCTTTGACAGCTGCAACCACACAGCTGCCTGGATTTCTCATAGGTGTGGGTAAAAAAACCCGAGGAACTGGCTTGACATACAAGTCGATGTGAGCACACCGAGCCTGTGGGTCTGAACAGCAACACTGGAGAGTCTTCAATGCTGGGAGCCTGTGTGTTTGCCTAGTGAGCGCCAGAGTCTAATTCTTTCATTCTGGGCTGAGCTGCGCCCAGAATGGCTGAGGACCTGTGTCCTACTTATGCAACCTTTTGGAAGTGGGAGATTATTTTGAAATAACAAGCTTAAAAATTATGAATGAAGATAAATTCTTGGGAGTGCAATGATTTTAAGTATTTTAAGTACTGAATATAAAATTGGTGGAAAAAAATCCAATATTCTGGACTAGGCCCTCTGCATGGCAGACAGTGTGTAGGTTGATCTGCTTGGGAGCGGGGCTGGCAGTAGGATCAGAATCCATGTCTGGTGCATGAGAGGGCTTTTTGTGCCCACTACCTATGACAGGACACCTCATGCAGCCTTGAGGCAGGGGAAGGGCTTGGACTTGCCTCTACTGGATGTGCCTCCCCATGGGAGGTCTTGCCTTCTTGTGGGTGGGAGTAGGAGGTGGGTTGGGAGGAGGAGGCTGGGGAGTGGGAGGAAGAAGAGGGGATCTTTGATTGTTGTGTAAAATGAATGAAAACATTTTCTTAATAAAAATGGAAAAAAATAATAAAATAAAATAAATCCAAAATTCTGTGATAAAATATAGGTGGATGATATCTCATATAAGTCACACCATTGTTCATCCACTACATGCATTTATTATGACTTAAAGATAAAAAATTTGCAAAATGCCTCTAAATTAAATATTAACAGTGAGAAATCAACACAAAAGCATTCAACTTCTGAAGCTGCTTAGGAAATGAATTTCTTGAACAAAGAGGACTATGAGGAAGCTTTGAGCAGTACTTGTGGTGTACATGATGTCTGAGTACCTCTCCTCTCCATCTCTGAGACAGTTAGGACAAGCACTGAAGTCGTCACCACCACCACCACCTCCACCACCACAGGAACTTCACAGAGGAAGAGCAAGGTATCTAGCAAGGGGCCCCACACCCATCCTGGTCCCACTGCAGAAAGTCGACACTCCAGGGATTTTGGCTCACACTGGCTGCTACACCTCACTCACTCCCACTTCAAGCCACCATGACCTTTAAGGCATATTAAAATTGTGATATGCAACACTTTCTTTACTTGCTACCAATCTAGATAGAATCTCCTCTCTTTTGTACCTACCTACAAGACCCTCTCAGCTGCTGACACGTTGTACCCCTGCTGTTAATTCTCTACATGGGGAAACCATTTAAACTCAAGGTTAGACCTGACCCTTTCATAGGTTCATCTTACTCAACATGGACGGCCTCATTCGAGGAACTACTTCTACAGCCTCTCTCTGCTCTTGCCTCTTCCAACTGCTCCTCTGAGACACACTGGACTCCTTGCTGTTTACACACAGCAAGCCAAAGGCACCCTTTACCACAAAAATGTTTATACTCACAATACCCCCTTAGCTCAAAAACTCAAAAACTCTATCTACATTTTTACCCACAGTAAAAACTCATTGCAAGGAATATTTCAAAACTTTTTTTTTTTTAGTTTTTCGAGACAGGGTTTCTCTGTATAGCTTTTGGAGCCTGTCCTGGAACTCGCTCTGTAGACCAGGCTGGCCTCGAACTCATAGAGATCCACCTGGCTCTGCCTCCCGAGTGCTGGGATTAGAGGTGTGGGCCACCACTGTCCGGCTCAAAACTTTTAAAACACCACCTATTTTCATTTATCCAATACTTCATTTTCCACAGTCAATTATGACCCAAAGAATATTAAATGGAAAACTCCAGATATAAAGAATGCCTGTTTTAAATTGTGTATCACTGTGAGTCACAGGAGAAAATGTAAAATTATGCTCTATCTTGCCTGCGATGTGAATCAGCATATCCACACTGTATATGCTATCTGACTGTTACTCAGTATTTACTCTATCACCACACTGACTGCTACAAGTACCACAGTGCTTCTGCTCCAATAACCCCCATCTCCCTTAATAATGGCACAAAGCAGCACTGTAGTGTAGCATACACGCTGTGTTAAGTGCTACCTTCATGTTTAGGCATCCATTCTGGATGAACACTTAGAATGCATTCACCATGGATGCGTCTCTCCATGGCTATTACCAACTATGAGCAGCACTTCACAGTGATGAGACTGGAACAGAAACATTTTAGTGAGAGTGAAGGGATTTTGGTCAGATCAGAAAAATTTGGAAAGCACTCTAAATATTTTCATTTGAGCTTAACGTCTTATTTGGAGGGCCTGTACTTTTTTTTATAAAGTATGTATTATAGATAATACCTAACTCTATAAACGACTCCAAACATTGGATTGACTTCTTTGGCCTGGCAGGGTACACAGTAGCTGAGAGCTATGGTCAGGGGGGTAGATGAAGGCGGAAAGACAGCAACCCTGCAGAAGAATCGGGTCCAGTGCAAGCAAAGGTGACCAGTGTCTGGGTGAAGGCACTGGGAAGGGGAAGACCACAGGGACAAGAGGTGAGCTGGCCCAGACTGGAAACTCGTGAAGACTCACTCGGTGTTGCTTCACGAAGCTCAGGCCCTGAGCTGGTGTGTGTGTGCACTTAGGCAATGTGGGCTGGCCGAGAGGTGGATCTGCACGGGGTGGGGGTGGGGGGCAGCAAAGAGATGGAACGATGATGCTGGGGTGGGATCCTAAGCTGGCGGCAGTGTCACTGCCCTGGCAAGGAGATGTGGGAGGAGCCTCCAAAAGCTACAGATGGGGCAGTTTCTACGGAACCTCTGGAAAGCTGGTCTCTGTGCTGAAAACAAAAACAGAAAAACTAAAAAAATAGGATCGCACAACGATTTTCATAAGTGTACTCCAAAATCAATGTGAAGAAAAATATGCAACCTGGTATCAGTTTCTGAACTGAGCTTGGGAAAAGAGATAAATACACCAGGCCTTTGGCTAGGGAAAGAGTATCCATTAGCCACAGCTCATTAACTCAGAAGTAAGAGGAAGAAAGAAAAGCAGAACCCCACATTACTTCAATGTATTAATGCTCTTTTAAAAGAAAACAATCAGTTTTGTGATATAGCAATATTTGGAGCTTTGTGCATCCCTAGTATGTTCAGCCAGGAGAGACTGTGGTCTCGGGTGCATAAACAACATAATTTTATTTTTCAAGGTAAAGACAAATGCTTCACATTTGCGAGGCCCAGTGTCAGGTAGGAGGACTGAGTTCACTCAGGGAAGGGTTTTAGAGGGTGACCAAGGAGAAATGCAGTCAGATTGCCTGTCAGCATGCACTGAAGCTCGATGTGACCTCGTGTGTGTGTGTGTGTGTGTGTGTGTGTGTGTGTGTGTGTGTGCGCGCGCGCGCGCGCGGCACACAGGCAGGACTTCCCTGGGATTTTACAAGGAGAAGAAAGAAGAAGAGAGTGTGGGAAGGAGGGACATACAAGTAGGAAGGATCACTGTATTTCTCTTTTTGTGTCTCTGATGATTTGTTCATTTTGACAATCACATGGTCCTGAATCACTGAGACACACGATGTTTCCATTAACCAAACTCTGCAGGGTGGAGGACACAGGGTACGTCAGCAGACACCATGTCCACATGGGATTATCTTACAGCCTGGTGCGGGGCTTTCCTAGACAGCACAATCTGCAATGCTCTCAATCCACCCGTGCAGGTATTAATGATGCCATAAAAGCCAAGGGTAAATTTCTGCTCTCTCAAAAACAGTAAAGATGATACCAAGGCAGAAAGACAAGCTTCACAATTTAACAAGTTTTCAATGAAGTGCCAACAGCAACAGAGGCAAACACCACTCTGTGAGTGGACCCAGTTTCCGGACTGAGGTGGACCGCTTCTGTTCACTCTGTGAGTGGACCCGTCTCTGGACTAGAGTCAGACTGCTGCTGTTGACTCTGTGAGTGGACCCCGTCTCTGGACTGAGTCAGACCGCTGCTGTTGACTCTGTGAGTGGACCCCGTCTCTGGACTGAAGTCAGACTGCTGCTGTTGACTCTGTGAGTGGACCCAGTCTCTGGACTAGGGTCAGACCGCTGCTGTTGACTCTGTGAGTGGACCCAGTCTCTGGACTAGGGTCAGACCGCTGCTGTTCACTCTGTGAGTGACCCCGTCTCTGGACTAGGGTCAGACCGCTGTTGTGACTCTGTGAGTGGACCCCGACTCTGGACTGAAGTCAGTCCGCTGCTGTTGACAGCGTCCCACAGAGAAGAGCCCCTCCTCCGCACAGCTGGCTCACTGTAGTAGCACTTACTGTAAGGGAAGCAGCTTGGAGGCCACTGATCCAGAGACCTAAGTTAAGGAATAACAAGCACCCATTTCACCCTTGTTTTACAGGGGTTCACTTTCTCCTGTCTCAAAGTTCATCCTGTTTGCTTTGTGCCAAATAAATTCCCTCACTGCCTACAGGAGCCAGTTTTCTAGGTTTTATAGTTGCTTGTGACTTAGAGGTCATCTAATAAAATGTCCATTGTAATGCAGAAATCCTTTGAAAGCCACCCTGGCCGGAGGATGGAACATTAATGCCCTTTGAAAACAGTATAATCCATTACTTTTGCCTGAGAGGCTCATACTGCAAAACTTGAAAAGATTTTAATTTTTTCATTTATTAACCTCATTATTAACTTCATTTCTGTTCCTATCCTTTCTAAGAAAACCCTTAGAAAGTTGTCTATAAACTGATAAAAAAAAAATGAAGCTTTAAAAATGTTACAATAACTTTTAAATTTTCCAATCAAGATACAGGGGTGAATGGGGTCAATGTGTATGTTTATTTGAATAGTCTTTCTGGGACCTGTCACTCTGTACAATGGAGACATTCCAATAAAGAAAAACAGAAAAATTGGGCATGTCAGCAGTTGGAAGGCTGAGGCAGGAGGACTGCCATGAGTTTCAAGTGAGCCTGTGCTAGATGTGACATTCTGGGTCTAGGACGGGGTGGGGTAATAAAAGAGAAAATAGGAAACTAAGTCCAGAATATCTAAGACATAATAACTTACACGATGTTTCACTGAAAATAAGAAGAACATGACGCAGTGCACAGTGCATGTCATTTCCCATCAGCACCTGAACTTACTGTACAAGATAACCAGTGGCCGCGGAAGACCGGTGCTTACCTCTTCATAAACCTTCTTGGCGCTGTCATTGTCTCCCATCAAGAGGTATCCCACGCCAAGGTCGTTTTTTAATGTAGTATCACCAGGAAACAGCTGAACTAGTCTCTGAAGGGTAAGCAGGGAACCTCTCATGTGACCTGATGGGAAAAAACGATGAACAGAAATAAAAATATTATGTGCTCCTTTGAACTGAGAATACAAACCATGAGAGCAGACTCAACAGCCTGAGAAACAGCTCACACCTGACTTCATCTATGAATGGATTCTTAAGCCCTGAGCAGCATAGTTATAATGCTATACATAATTGCTATATGTAGATACTAAATACAAGATCAATCACAAAAATTTAAAGACAGGCTTATTTCCTGAGTCAATGCACATTTATATTTTTATCTTAAATTCCTTCTTCAAAAAAAATGTCATGTTTCTCATTCCTTAGACAAATTGTTCTGCTGAAATAATTTTGGTTTATTAGCTTTAAAATTTTTAGGTAAAGGGTAGATAATGAAAAGTCCAACTTAGGGTTGAACAGTCAGTAGAAAACTTAAGCGGGCACTGAAGGACATGAACAGGGCTTCACTGCGGATGCCGTCTGTAACTAACAGATGTCACTGTCTCTCGGTACTGATCTAAAGAGCAGAGGAGACATCTTCCGGTACTATGGGAGCCTCTGGTGGACAGGCTAAGGTGCACCACACAGCTCAGGAAATCCCAGCTGCTGCTGACTTCGCAGCTTTTCAGGGAACCAGTCCGGGCCCACTATCAACGCTCTCTGTCACAACTGGAAGCATAAAGTTCAAATGAAGAGAAAGTGCTAAGACAAGCACTTGGGAAAAACTACCTCACAGGGAATCCGTTTCTTTTCTGTCCACTTCGGTCTCCCCGCCAGTCCACCTAGGCTCAAGCTTTCCTTCTGCCTTGGAATTTCTCCTGTCAATGATGCCAACAGTGCAGACACCTGCTGCCTGTCCCTTCCACTCTCTGTCCTGGTCCCCTGTTCTACTGCGAGGCAATTTCATCTCCTGCAGTTCCAGGATCTCTGACTAGTCGCCTCAGAGGCTCCTCATGTGACCCTGCCTCATTCTCACTTCAGCAGAAAAGATCACACTAAACATGGAAGAACTCCTCTGAGAGGTCTGACATCTTTACAAGCGACCTTGATCTAGGGCTAGGAGGCAAGAGAATCTCCTGGTATAAAAACTAAGAGAGAACCAAAGAAATCCTAATTCTAAGTTAAATAATATTTTAACAAATTCTCAAAGAAATCAAAGTGAATGTAAAAATCCACAATGATTTTGTATATGTTTATATGTGCATGTGTGTATGCAAACAGAGGCCAGAGGACAACCTTGGGTGTCTTTGCTCAGGGACTGTCAGTCTTGTACGCTTGTTTGAGAAAAAGCTCAATCACTGGTACGCTGGCCAGCTCTGCAAGAACAAAGACCTGAGTGTGAGACCCAGAATCCAAGTGAAAAGGCCACACGGGCTTGTAATCCCTGTGCTTGGCAGGTGGAGACAGGCAGATCCTTGGGACTATCAAGCCAGCAAGGCTAGGCTTATGAAGAGCCCCAGGCCAGTGAAGACCCTCCTTAGAAAATAAGGGGAGATGGCACCTAGGTTTTCCTTTGGCCTGGATGTTCACAGATACTTGTTTCTGTACATGCACACATACACATGTGAGTGTATAGACAGGCACACATACCCCCCACATACACACATGTACAAAATTACTGAGGTCAGGATTGGTTAAATGCAGAAAAGTCTGTTTAAGACACACAAGTTAGCAGAAGCTAACTGTAAAGCTAGGCTTCTTCCTAAACACCCTGACTTTGAGGAGGTACCATGTTCTTTCTTGCCACCACAGGTGGACATGTGCCATCTCTTACCAAGTTAGCACTCTGCTTCTCACCTAGAAACTGCTGTCTTTCTGAGCGTCGCTTCAAGCTCAGCTTCACCAGGTCTGTGGGGGCGTCGGGCAGGCTGGCGGCCCCTGGTAGGTCTCGATGGCCCTGCGCAGAACCTCATTGCTCCTCCTCTTCTCTGCCAAGTCGTCTTCACACTAGAGGACACCCCCAGACAGATCAATGTCCCATGACCTTTGTGCTTGTCCTTTCCCCCAGAGATCCATGACAGTTAATGTTAGGCATCTTTTAAAAGAGAAAATTGGCCTTTTCTTTAGTGAACAATACAAACAAGAGAAAGCAGGGTAACGGACGGCCGTTTCCATAATAGGAAGAAAGGTGCTAAGGTGAGGAGAACTGTAAGGTCAAGGCGATAATTCCCAGGGCTGGTTGGGGTGGACATCATGATGTATGAGAACATTATACAGACAGCACTCTAGTCTACAGTCAGTTCTTCCATTTGTGTGCTCAGTGCCTCACTCATTTCATCCATTCATTCATTCAACAGCTCTTCTCTGAGGCCAGGCAACTGTTCTATGTATGTGTCTCACTAACTGAACACATCAGGGTGAGCTCTTTTCTCATTTTGCTTTCCATTTGGGAAAGGATAAAATGGCAAATACAAACCAAGGTGCTATGCATAGAAACAGTGGGCTGATACATGATGGATGTGGGGTGGGGAAATTACTGGTTTACTCAGGCCGATCAGGGGAGTCTTAAAGAGGGACAGACTGAGGCTATGGGGAAAGATTTCGAAAGCAGAGAGAAGAGCAAGGGCTGTGGCTTTCTAACACAGCAGGAACAAAGGGAAGGCTGGAAGAGGGGAGGGGAGGGGGAGGAGACAGAGCCATCAGGTGATTCGGGGCCTGGAAAGCTGCTGAGGATTCTGAACCGTTCTGTGAGGAGAGAGATGTGGGTTTCACATGACCTAGTGCCTTGAAAGGATCCAAGGGGTTGTGCTAGGCACAGCATTGAGAACAGGCGGCTGCTGGCCTCCTGCAGCAGTGATGAGTGGCAGGAAGGTGGGACTGTGGACTCATCTTGAAGGAAGGTGCCAAGAGAGCCACAGCTGCATTAGAGAGAGATGAATCCGGGTTTGGTGTCGGGGACTGCTTGACTGAACGTCATCCCCCAAGAATGGGAAGGCAGGACCCAGGTGGATCCTGGGGAAGCATGGAGTCAGGAATTCAGTTTTTGATACTATAAACCAAATGCCAAGGGAGATAAACACTCAGAAAGTCCATTTCTGGGTGTGGACTTTGGGAGAGGTTGGCATTAAGGACACATACATGGGAGGTGTCAAGGACAGATGTGATATTTAAAGTTGGCAAGCTAGAAGAGTCATGAGTGTAGACTCAGAAGAATTCCAAAAACTAAATCTTAAAATTATCTAATGTTTCAAGATCATTAGAGGCTGGGAGACACAGGAAGATGAGCAAAGGGGATAAAGAATAGTTGTGTAGGAAAAACACAACAACACAGCTGTTGTTGGTTTTATTTTTTTTATTCTTAGCTCTTTAGGGGCCCACCACCCAGCTCCCATAAAAATTACACATGGAGGCTTATTCTTAACTATAAATGCCCGGCCTTAGCTTGGCTTCTGTATATCTTACTTTCACTCTTACTCCATGGCTGGCTGTGTGGCTGGCATCCTCCTCTCCTTGTTCTTGCTCTTTATTCTTTCCTCCCAGATTTATCCTTTTGTTATATCTGACTTCCAGTCCCACTATCCTTTCTCCTGCCTCACTATTGGACATTCAGATCTTTATAGACTATCAGGTATTTTAGACAGGCAAAATGACACAGCTTTGCAGAGTTAAACAAATGCAACATAAAATAATACAACACATCTTTGCATTATTAAGCAAATGTTCCACAGCACAAACAAATGTAACACATCTTAAAGTAATATTCTACAATACACAGCAATGCTGCAGAGGCCAAGTGGAATATGAAGGTTTTAAGAGGAAGAGAAGAAGTATGCTCCAAGTGGGCACCAAGATGGACAGGAGAGGATAGTGAAGAGAATGTAATGGACTTCTCTTATGCTCAGTGGCCCTGACATCATTGTTTCCGTGGGTTTGTTGAAGACATGCATCAGAATGGAGCTGTGTCAAGAGAACATGGGAGGATAGAGGGAGGAGGAAGTAACTCCTTCAAAAAGGCTAGCTGTAACAGGAGCCAGAACATGTGTCTACAGATGTGGGGAGGTGAGAGCCCAGGGAAAAGTCTTCATGATGAGATAGTACACCATGTTTCTCAGGAGATGCAAAGACCCAGAAGAAAGGGAAAATATGATGACAAGAGAGGACACAAACCACATGAAGTCTTCTAGCAGGTGAGAAGGGAGGGGGCAGGATAGTTCATACCTGTCAATGGATGGGTACAAGGTATCAGGACAATTGTGTGAGAGGGTAGAGTCTCTGGACACTTTTATTTTCTTATACCCAAAATTCATAACTTGAGATTGAGAACTGGGAATGAAATACCAGAGGCAGGAAAATAGTGGGGCGGCGTGCATAAGATGGACCTCAATAGCTTATCAGATCTTACAGACTTTCATTTAAAGATCAGCATTCAAGAAAATTTATAGCAGTTTGATGCTGAAAGTAGTATATAAGCTTTTTAAATCAGAATATGTGAATATAAGTACTATTTAACATAAAATGTATGCTGGGTTAATATGTGAAGTCTGAGAACTTGGTAAGAAAATCCTTATATCTCCTCCCTCAGATGGCAAGTCATTTATTTTTAAGAACCAACCTCAATCGATAAAGACATCTGTGAGAATGTTCTTTTCAGAAAATAGCACATCAATAAAATAATGTGCTAGCATGCATTGATAGGATAAGATTCCCAGGCTAATGAGGGCTCACATGGAAGCCGTGATAGATCATCCTTGCTTGATGGACATACACGTCAGACAATTCCACTAACTTGTCAAGTCTGCAGTAAGCTCACCAGCACACTGAGCCCCAGGACAGGAAGTCCCATGTCAGTAATCCGTCCTGGCCACACATCCTTCCTTCCTCTGGCTATTCACAGTCAGCTTCTCTGCTTAACCCTCAGCTTACTGCAAGTTTGGTTATTGTGAGTTAACTTCCAAGACCATGAATACTGATAGTTGGCTGAACAAAAGCAATGTCCCTGAGCTGAGGGAATTCCACAGAGACCACCTAGTGAACCCTCTCTATCTGGAGTCTGCAGAGCCACCCAACAGAACTGAGGTCTCTGCAAATGCCAACCACAGTAATCCATCAACTCCTTCAGAGTCAGACTGGAAAGAGAAACACATACTACAATGCATGTGCCTGTCTGTCCTTCTCCAGCCCCTGGCTCCTTCACTTCAAATGAGTATAAATACCAAAGTAACATAAAATTCTTAAGAACTCTGATAAATGAAACTAGCAGCATTGTTTAGAATTGGAAATGTGTAGAATGCTTAGGTTTTTTTTTTTTTTTGGACAGTTTCATATCTATATATCACACAAGCCGGGCTGAGAATGAGCTTTTGTCGCAGGACATTTCTGTCACATTCTGTGGATGGACTAATTCGCTCAAACTTCCTAAGGACGTGTCACATTGTACCTCAGAGCCACTAATGATTTGTGAAAGATAATGAAGTGAATTCAGTTAATAATTTAAGATTTTTTTGTGTTCACTGTTTAGAGAACTTGGTCAAAATTGAGTTTCAGAGATCAAAGAGTAAGATATAATGAGTGATACTTAAAAATATAGACCCTGTAGTTTGTATTTGACTTGTGTTGAATCTTTAGGATCTGTTAAGATATTGCAAAGAAATTGCTTAATTTGCTAACTGAGAATTGGAAAAGCCACAATGTAGTCCTTCTTACAAAATTTGTCTATTTTTATTTTTAAAACTTCTATAAATTTAAAGTTTCCTTTAAATTACTCTATTAAAATTTAATTTGCCATGCTTAACTTTTATTTTATGCCACATTAGTGTTAATATCAATAACATCTGTAGCATAATATCTTAGAGATTAAAAAGTACTGCCTGAGGCCCACATCTCAAATTCCTCCTGTGAAAGAAAACCGCACATACAGAGATCACTACATTCCAGCGGCTCCAGTAACCATGACTAAAATCACATACAGAGAAAACTTGGAAAGTACAAATTAATTTGCCATAATTAACATTTGCACAACCATTTTCACTCCAGTTAATGGGCTTTCCATAATCAAAGGACTTGATATTAATCACAAAACACATCACTTATCTGGACATTCTAAATCTTTTGGTGATAAACTTTCTCTCTCAATAGCAACTTAGTTTCTCAACAATACCCAAGTAGTTTACCAAAACCACACAGTTGCTATGCACTATACCTGGTATGTACCAAGGACAAGGGAAAGTTATTTGTATCAACTGTTTTACAAATTTGATTTAGGTAAATTTAACTAATGAAATTGAATGAATTACTTTCTAATGGGATAGAAAGACTCTGAGCAGCTGGATCTCGTGGCCTCCACCTTCAGTTAAGAGTGAGACATGCTGTCCTCCTATAGACATGGCACTAGCTGTGAGGGTCACACCCAAGGGATACTGTCTGCTTCTCCTGGGTCCACTAACTTCTGTGGCTCTCTACCCATGGCTCCCAGGCTGACTGGTCATCTTCTTTGGCGCAGGCCAAGGTACCAGGGACGGCTCGAGTCCTGAGGCGGAGGACACTGCTTGATGAAGTTCAAGCTAAACTTCCCCAAGAGATTTGATCAAAGGCGGGAGGCTTCTGTTTTTGCTTTTAGGAGTTCTTTGCATAATGGTGAGTTTTCTGCTTATCCAGCCCCCCAGGAAATATATTCATGTTCCTGAGGGAAAATTTTAAGACAAGAGGTCTTGGCCAAAAGAGAGAGTCACAAGAGTCTTCCTTGTGCCCCAAGGACTGTGGTACCAGTAGGGTGGATTCTGAGAAATGTCTTGCTCAGCTCTGGATACAAGATGTCACAAGTATATCCATTGCCCTCTAATGAAGCCCTATACCAGGGTCTTCCTTTCTGGGAGCATATAAGAACAGGTCCCTACTATAAAACTAAGGAACAGAAAAATGCTGTAATCAGCCAGTTGATCGCTTACTATGACATATTTTGTAAAGCTTGCATTTTAGAAAACATCAAATGATTCTACACGGAACTTGGTTAAGGTAAAAAATAATTTCAGATTGTCTAACATATTGAAACTACATAAGGAGGTAGCCTAGACATAGGCTGTAAAAAAAATAGAAGGTCCTATACTTTGCAGACCCTGAGAAATTTGTAACTTCCTGATTTGACAGCCACTGTCCACAGGTGTTGTTTTAGATAAGACTGCCCTGTACTTTACTTTTTCACCCTGGACATTTTTTTTTTTTCAAGACAGGGTTTCTCCATGTAGTTTTGGTGCCCGTTTTGGATTTCGCTCTGTAGCCCAGGCTGGCCTTGAACTCAGAGACTGGCCTGCCTCTGCCTCCGAGTGCTGGGGTTAAAGGCGTGTGCCACCACTGCCCGGCTTTACCCTGGAAATTTAATGAGGAAGTAAAAAAGGACCCCAGGCTCTGATGCTTGCCAAATGACTTGTGTAATCAATATGCTATATAAATAAATCGTCTCTGGCTGAGGGAGAGAGCTGCTGAACCCTCAGATGTGGGGCCATCCCTTCCCCCCGCCCAACTTCACACCTCCTCTCTGGGGCCTGAACCTGGTGAAGCTGGACTTCAGTCCTCCTTCTCCTCCACGAAGTTTACTCCTTGACATCATTTTTTTCTACCAGCTCTGAGATCTTGAGATCCAAAAATGTAGTGGTCTCCTTGACGCACCATATGAATACCTGATAACCACTGCAATTGCAAATTTCAGCTCAACTGCTGTTCTGCTTGGTCAGTAACTGGCATTATCTTCTCCTCAGCTATTCAGGACAAACCAGGAATCTCTGGTCAATTCTTTTTCTCTGACCCTTCCATCTGAAGTCCTTTCTAATCTATCCCTTAGCCCCATCCATGGCCAGGTCACAGTCCACGGACGGCACCAGCATCTCAGGCAAGCCACACTGTGACAGCTGCCTACATTCTGTGCATCTGATTCTGCTCTCATAATCCATTTTCAACTGGCAACCAGAGCAATCTTTACAAAAAGCCACCAGATGGTCACCTTCATGAGTAATAGCCTCCAAAGGCTCCCCTAGGCACGGAAAACGAGAGCTGTGAGGAGCTGTTGGCCTCTGTCTGCCCCATGCCCCAGCAGGCCTCTCTTTCTGTTCGGGTTTCTGATGCGAACAGAGCTGCCACGAATCCTGGCCTGTGTCTGTCTGTCCCCTCTACCTGGACAGCTCCTGCATGACCCTGACACGTCTCAGCTCCCAGTTCCTCCCAAGAAAGCGCAGTCTGTTCCGCCAGCTTCACTCACATCCTGCAGCCGAGACTCTTCAGAAGTGTGCTTGTAGATCCCATCGCCTCCTCTGCTCCTGCTTACGGCATGCATTGTGAGGTAATGTGATCTGATTGCTTATTTGTAATACCTTGTAAGATTCAAAACTATGTTCATTTATAAAAACTACCCAAGGCTTTCCTCAAGCATTGTCTCCCCGGTGAGCCTTTTCTCTGCCACCCTGTCCATCACAGTGACCCCTCCATGTCCAGTGGCTGTTCCCTACTTCCTTTTTCTCCTCACAGCCGCCACTGGCCAGTCCATGCATGGTGCTCCCTTGTCTTATGCAGCCTCTCTCCTTCACAATGGGCTTTGGGAGTCCATGTTGCGAGGGACCTCTCTCCAATCCCAGCAGAGGCTGACACACAGTGGCTCTCACTACCTGTCTTTAGAGTCAGCTCTCAGTTGTCCCTTATGTTACACGGGAAACAGTTTCAGTTGTTGTCTGCTATTATAACAACTGACACCTCAGAAATGTCTAGGGCTGGCTGTCGGAGACAGGGCAAAGAGCAAACAAGCCTAGATATGCAAGCCATGCAGTGCAGAGCCTGGCCTTTCTCTGACCTTACCCCACAGGAGGGGACATCTTTTGCCTTGGTCACCCAAGGGCTAGATGCCCAGCAATTAGAAGCCATTCCTACAGCCCTGTTCACACTAGGCAATCCTGGACTTAGAACTCTGCCTCACCTTGCTTTTCTCATGGAAAGCCTCCAAAGATCATGCTAAACCTCCCTTCATTTGCCATCTTCCCATGTGGCAGAGCATGGGCCTCAGCTTCCTATCGTAAGGTCAGGAATACAGCAAACTCCTATGTCCAGCCATGTTTGTGTCCATAGCTGACTGACTATCAAACAAATGCAAAAACAGACGTTCCCAGCACAGCTGTGACAGGAGCTGGATGAAGAGGTGAGCCTGGCCAAGCCTGTGACAGGAGCTGGATGAAGAGGTGAGCATGGCCACGCCTGTGACAGGAGCTGGATGAGAGGTGAGCCTGGCCAGGCCGTGACAGGAGCTGGCAGGAGCTGGGTGAAGAGGTGAGCATGGCCAAGCCTGTGACAGGAGCTGGATGAAGAGGTGAGCATGGCCAAGCCTGTGACAGGAGCTGGATGAAGAGAGTGAGCCTGGCCAGGCCTGTGACAGGAGCTGGATGAAGAGGTGAGCATGGCCAAGCCTGTGACAGGAGCTGGATGAAGAGGTGAGCCTGGCCACGCCTGTGACAGGAGCTGAGAGATGATAAAACTCAGAAGAGGAGATGGTGGAGAAAGAATGACGAGGGAGATTGTGGCTGGTAAGAAATGAGTCAAGTCAAAGAAGCTGCCAAGAAGCAAAGTGCCGTCCATGTCACTTATTTAAAAGGTCTCTAAAAGGCAGACTTATTATCACCAGTCACACAACGGAGCCTAAAAGCTCCAAAGAGCCCAAAATGAAAACCATGAGAAAATTCGAATGGAAGGGACATAGGGTGACAGAGACCCATGGCAAAGGTGTCCATTTGCAACGCCAGAGACAAGTCATCTGGATGTCACTAGACTGGACAGATACAGTATTGAAAGCTACCTCAATTAAAATGGCGTGTTTTCCCTGGGTGGATATATATACTTGGAAATGACCAAGAAATTAGAAATTAAATGTGAAAGAGTGAAAAATCTGACAACACAGAATATGTGAAGGCCGGGAAAGTGTTCTGAGATGGGCCCAAGGTACCTGTGCTTTGCCGTATCTCGCTCGTGGACTCTGAGGGTACTTGCAAACCAGTTCTTCAAACGCATTCATTGCTTCCTCAACCTTACCCTGTTAGAGAGGAACAACTCCGTAAATATAACCCCAGTGAATAATTAGCTTTGTTAAAACAAAGCTGTGTCAAGCACAAACATAAAACTGTATGAGTATATCTTATTTTTTAAAATGAGGTGAGCTGAAAATGATGAAACATGAATTTTGCTGACGATAACCACATTGTCCTCAATCTCTAGTGTCCACACATGTTTTCCTAATGAAGACATTTAAGTTACACATGGGGACAAACAACACTGGCAGAAGGATGCCTCAGGCCCGTCGGAGGCAATGATGTCACCACAGCTTGGAAGTGCCTGAAAGGATGAAGAATAAACAAGAAGGCCGTCAGGGCCACTTGGCCAGGGCACTGGTCTCCAGTAGAAGTCAGGGTTGATTTGGCTCACCCGGCTGTGTGGAACACATGGCTGCCTCTGTGGCATGCATGAGCTCATGCGCCTTCTCTACGGTTCTTTAAAAATAAATACCATCAGTGTCCTATGGGGGAGGTAAGAAATTACTGCAAATTTCATGGCTGGAGAACCGAAGGCTGAAACTGGTTTCATGATATTGGAATCAAGTGCTAAGTGTACCACTAACAGACCTAAAGGCTCCAGGGGAGAATCTGCTCATGCCACTCTGGCTCCTGACGCTGTCGGCATTCCCTGGCCTGTGGCTGCCTCGCTCCACTCTCCTCTGTCTTCACACAGCCCTCTTTGACATCTGTCTGTCTTGTCTTCCATCTGGACCAAATCTCCATTTACCTTTCTAGGAAGGACACATTCATGTACTTTCCAGACAGCCCATGAAAATCACACCTAGAAAGAGGTTTCCAAGGCGACACTTATGGGTCCCAGGAAACAGGGTTATCTTTTGAGGGGGGTCAATGTTCAGTCCACCAGTGTGGGCCTTAGTTTCCTATGGATGTGGGACCACACCCCCATAAATCTGGTGGCTTAAAACAAGAGAAATTTGTTCTCTCAAGGTTCTGGGCAAGTAGATATCAAAATTACTTTTTCTTGGCTGAAATGAAGATTCTGCCAAGATGCTTTCTCCAGAGGGAAGTCCACCCCTTTCTTCACGTGTCCCTTGACGTGTGGCCCCACCACTCCTATCCCCACACCTTCTCTTCTCTGTGTGTGCCACCTCCTGCATCAAAATTCCCCTTTTAAGGAAACATGGCTACACTTAGGGACCAAATAGAGAATCCAGTATAATTTGTCTCAGTCCTTAACGTAATCACATTTGAAGGACCTTTTCTCCTACTAATGAAACTTGTACAGGTTATGGGGATTAGCATTTGGTCATCTCTTGGTGGACCGTTTCAGCTTCTATCATATCCAAAATGTTATTGCCAAAGCCCTTTCATGGGCATTGTACTAGTGTACCACTAACAGACCAAAACCACAGGCGCACAAGATTCATAACAAATTTTACAGCACATCCTTCCTCCTCGGGAACTTATCCTTTAGATCGCCTCAAGCAACAGGCTGTGTGGCTTTCATAGGGAATCATCATACGTGCTCACACATGAGCTGACTATAACATAAGTGTGTCTGGTTTTAGTCAGCTTCTCTCCCTCAAGATCTTTCCTAGCTACTAATACTGCTATTCAATACTTATTCTGATTTGAAAAGCATATGGTATTTATAAGTAACTACCTAAAAATGAGCTGTCCCTCAATGCAGCTTACTTTTATATATAGACAGTTCTGGAGAGATGTATACATGGGCCACAGTTTTGGTGTGAAGCCAGTGGGCAATGCTAAAGGACATTCTGACTGCAGAATCCACCTGAGTGATGTGGGATCATCAGGACCCTTCACGATCCACCTGCATCGACAGTAGAGCATGTGTCTATGGGCTCAGTGCAGACAGCTATTATGCTAAACAACATATTCAGTCTGCTTCTGTTTCTCTGATTCTGACTGCATGGAACTGGAGGTGACATCATCTGTAGCATGATTTAGAGGCTGAGGTGTGACCTTCCATGTGCTCATCCTACTGTGGCTCTGTTTAATGTCTTACCACAACCATCTCCTACCAAAAAACCCAAAACAAACAAACCACCAACAACAACAACCAAGAGTGCAAACATTATCTCCTCCCTTAAAACCTTTCATTTTATAATACCACTATAGTAACAATCCCATTAAAATATAATACCTTTACAATAAATAATTCCAAAAAGTGAAGGAATATATTTTATTAGGTTATCATCAAATCTAGGTTATATCTACCCCTGTGGGGGTAGATAAAGAGAAGTTTTAAAAAACACATGTTATTTTAAAAAAATCCAGTGATTCAGAGACAACAAGATGATTCAGTAGGCTAAGGCACTTGTCACCAAGCCTGAGAATCCAAATTTGTTGCTGGGAACCCACACAGCAGGAGAGAACAGATGCCGGCACATTGTTCTCAGATCCCACGTGTACAGCACAGCATGTGTGTACTCACACATGTGAATATACACACATTATAATGCACATCAGTGAATCAAGAAGTGTACTTGTAAAGCTTTAGAACTTTGACTATTCAAATGTCATCTGATTTCATACAAGTTTGGATATAACAAAAACACAAGCACATGCTTCCACACAGTGCAGCATTTGGATGTGAGAAATGGATGAAGCCTCTCTAGCTTCCGGGCACCTTAGCTCTGTCCTCAACTATTCCTGTATACTGAACTGTATCCTTTGGAAATACTAGCTATAAAGACAGTCATAAACAAGACTTAATTATGTTGATGCTTTTGCCACAATGTATCTTGAGAGCAGATGTGGCTGCCTGTCCTTCCTCCTTAATTTGCCCTCTTACAGACTCACAGTGCTCCTGAAGGAAAACACCATAATTTCTCCAAATGAGCAAGGCTGGAGAACACACTGTGGATGGTGCCAGCACTTTAAATCCCACTGACTTATGAGCTCCTTGGTAACTCAGTCTGTTTATCATTCATTAGAACCACAGGAAACTCCTTTTTAAAGTCCTTTTATGTTTCAGCCTAAACGTCACCTTTACCTACAGCCTCCCCATGTTTACATGCATGATCAAGAGCAGAGAATGTGGAGGAAACACAATGAGATGAAAGAAAACGTCCCTGCTACATTTGGATTAAGAAATACAACACCGCCCCCCAACCCCAACCCCAACACACACACACACACACACCACACACACACACACACACACACACACACACACACAAACCCTAAGGAAACGACATCAACTACAAAACATAGATGGCTTTGCTTAATGAAGGGAAACAAGACAGATGCAGAAATCATTTTATCTGTCCAAACCCTAGGTGCAGTGAACAATCACCATCTCCAGCATCCTCTAGAGTTACCGTGTTCATCTGTTGGTGACCAGGGTTGACCAAACCTCAGCTGTGAAGTCTTGTCTAATGCTGATCACAGAGGCCTCCTTCTTTGCTGCTTCCAATTGACAGGTGAGAAGCGCAGACTCAGCCCACTTCCACCCCTAACCTGCACATTTTTTTCCTAGCTGGCTCCCTGAATGCATCCCTTTAGCTCACTTCTCCGCAGCGAATGGCTGCTCCATAGAAAAAGCACAAGACAGAAAAACTAATGACCACTACAGACTATGAATTTAAATTATAGTCTAATGAAATTTCTAAGAAAAGCAAGCAGATAATTAATTAATATCCCGACTACAATATAATAAACATATTGTGGACTATATTATTCTTATATTACATGACTGTGGCCAGGCTAAAGAGATAAGATTTCAATATGATGTCAATTCATTGTTTTCAAAAGCTGAAGCATGTAGTGATAATGTAGAACATTCCAATTACTTAATGACAGAGCAAGTGAGAAGAACACGAAGCCTGTGTCATTTGATGGCCACAGGTGCTGGACTTGAGACATCTTGTGTCTGTTCTGAGGTCTACAGAATTGACTGGTGGTTAACTGGCAGTTGGCAGTGGTAATATTTCTTTTAATTTGAGTTTTTACAAAAAGCAGGAGGGATTTAGGACTAATACATATGATATTTATTTTATAAACAAGGAAACTGAAGCCTATAATGGCCGAGTAGCTGCAGAATCAATGTAATCAGAACTGGACAGAAGTGGGCTGACGCTAGGCGAGGTCCTGCTGGCCATTCTCTTCCAAATGTGGCCCTTGGGTGCAGTTCTACCCCACGAGACTTGGTTCACACAGAAATGTGCTGAGGTGTGTGGGAAGACCATGGGTTATTTCTTTTATGTTTATTATTGTTGCTGTTGCCATTGCTACTGCACTTTTCACAAACCTGAAATCCCCAAGATGTTCATGATGAAACCAATTGCACATTTTTGTGCAAGACAAAAACCACAACCTACCCTTTTCCGGAGCCTTTCTGCAGCGTCAAGTTCAGCCTTAATTGTTTTATCGAATTTGTTCAGAAGTTTAGGCTTCTTTTTCTTAACTGAAAGAGAGAGAGAGAAAGAGGTTTTCCATTTGATTTGCTTTTTGTCAAGGCAATTATTAAAATAAGGCTGAGAAGCCAGGTTTTGCTAGTTCGCTTTCAACCACTGAGCCGGTAAGACCCAGGAAAACACTGCCATCCTGCAGGCCATCCTGCACTTCATGGCTCAGATAATTCCCTCTGTATAAATGTAAGGCAGACATCATTTTGAAGAAGTCAGTGAACTTTTCCAACAGTGTATACTCACTTCCTAATTCTCCTGGGACTCAATATCTCCTCAATGTTGCCAGCCCATCTGTGACCTGGATCTACCAGCTTCGTCCTTACTGCTGTCACTGCTTCGGGATGCCACGATGCATACTCACGCTTGACAGCAAAACCTACAACAGGAAGTCACCACTACCCAGTCTACACTTCTGCTAAATGTGAATACTGCAGCCTCCCTCCATATCCTTAGCACCCTTTCTTATGCCAATTTCTCCATGAAAATGGCTTCTCTTGTGTTTCCCAGTTGAAAACTCCCCTGTGCTTTCACTCAAAGCCATGTGGCTGGTACAACTCCCGCTACTGTTGAGTTTGCTCGCTCTCTCCCCGCCACTCCTTCTCCCCGAGGCTTCCATCTTCTGCCCAGCCTCTTCTCTCCTCCACCATGAACATGTCTCCTAGATGGTTCTCCCCCATATGACTCCTATTAGCATATTTATCCCTGAAGTTACTTAGCCCAAATTGCAGGCTCCTGTAGGGTAGCACCATGTCTTAAACAAAAGCTGAATCTTATTTATTTAGCAAGTGGTCTGGGGTCCTATGCAAACCAAAGCCCTTCTCCTCCAAGGGCATCACACTCTGCAGGTGTCAGGGCAGGCCTGCTGGTGCACACTGGGTAGTGCCCTGCAATACTCAGGTGCATCCAATTCCCTGGGAACCCAGTTGGTCAAAGGCAGAACCTTGAAGGGTAAAGCAGAAGCTTCCAGATAGAGAAGAGGACTCAATCCCAGAAATGTGATGCAATAGGATAAGCGAGAACAATCCGAAGATGGATTCATTTTTTATATAATATTATAGACTTATTAACCTTCACCTTGCTCTGAGACAAAGCAAGAGAGACTGCTCCCTAGGGTCCACACATGCGCCCACATACCCTCGTCCTCTGCCTGAGAAATCAATCTTTTCTCTGCCTCACTTGTTGATGTTCTTGGGGTCCATCAGCATGTAATAATGCTAAAGTCATTTTACAGCAGATCAACCAATCCATCCAAACCCCAGCATCCCCCACGTCTGCTCAGCCTCCCTCTCCATGACTCACAGTGGCATGTCACCACCTCCCCTCTCAGCACTCTGGCTTTCTCACCTAACACACAGGGAAAACACAGGCCTTCCAGAGGGGAGAGTTTAGCAGTTAAAGGTTGGTGGCAAGTCTGAGGCTCAACTCTATCACGGCTAACAACATACATACATATATATATATAATATATATATAATATATATATATATATATATATATATATATATATATGCCATTTCAGGTTCTAAACCCGAGTCTCACTTTCTTGCTTTAAAATTGGGGCGGGGTGAGAATTAAGTCAATGTTATGCATGAACCACTTAGCACAAGCCCCAAGGAGCCCTTCCTGAGTCTTCTGCTGTAAATGCCGACATCCCCATAGCCCACCCGCTCTTATCCAGCTTGCTTTTTTTTTTCAACATAATTATTTTTTATTGATTATTTGGGATTTCACACCCTGCATCCCAATCACACCCACTTCCCAGTCCTCCCAGGTCTGCCCTCTCCTGTGACCTTCCCCAAATGAGGATGAAGATGAAGAGGAGGAGGGAGAGGAGGAGGACACAGGCCCAATTTCTGTTGCCCATATACACACTGGAGCATGGTCAAGCTCCCAGTTGCCACCCCCTTAAAGAAAACCGAATCCTTCCCCGCCCACAGCCCTGCCAGGAGCCCTCAATTCTGGAGAGCTATACACTTCAGCATCCTTATCACAATTTTTAAGGTTATCTTCAATGGCTTCCTGTCTAGGCTGTTAATCTTGGGGTGGGGTGGTGGTGGCAGGGGTTGTCACCAAAGCCTTCTATGTCTCTCATTTTCAACTGTAAGTCTGCAGTCATCAATGCTACCAAGGACATCCACATGGTCTCCAGGGTCAGCATATGCCGCAGATCTCAAACAGGGTCTCTGGTGGCAGTACAGACCGCAGACGTCATCAGGGCCTTCTGCCGAAGCACAGGCATGGACACCATCATAGTGCTCAGCAGCAGCACAGGTCAAGAACATCAACACAGCTTCAGGGCAGCACTGACCAAGGACATCAGCATGGCCCCCAACAGCATGGCCCAGGGATATCAACATGGCCTCAGGTGGCAGTACACACCCACCCACATCAGCATGGCCCCCAACAGCATGGCCCAGGGATATCAACATGGCCTCAGGTGGCAGTACACACCACCCACATCAGCATGGCCCCCCCGCAGCAGCATGGCCCATGAACACCAAACACGGCCTCAGGTGGCAGCATAGACCGTGGATTTTGTGTGGCCTTTGGTGGTAACACAGGCCACAGACATCAAAACGGCCCCAGGCTGCAGTAGACCGTGGACCCAGACATGGCCCTGTGTGGCTCCTTGTTTCACTAGACCTAGTTCTTCCGGCTTCATCTGCTCCTGCTCCCAGCAATGGTTCTTTCCAGTGCACTGCTGGTCCCCTACTTTTCATCCCTGTTCTTTGGCCTCTCTGTGAGCTCCATAGCTTCTCCCCTCTGCTGGACCCTTTGGTGACATGTCTCTGGGGTCAGTCTTCAGCAGCCCATGGGGCCTTTAGAGCTTAATTTTCATACCAACTAATAATTATTTATTTAGCTATTTATTTATTTTGCATTGCATGTCTACAAACACAGACGGCTCAATCTCAGTAGACGAGAAACAGAGTCCCTTACTCCTCACACCCCCGTAATGGCCTGACTTTAGAGAATTCCACCCTGCCTACCAGAGACCTCATCGGCAACTTGGTCAGAATGGATAAGTAAAACAAGAGCAAATGAGGGACAAATACAGCCAAGGAAAACCGCTGGCTCCTAGCATCTCTCTCTGAGCACCTCACCAGGCTTTGCACACGTGGTTGCTATCATCCGTTGTCTTCCACACACAAAGGAACTAACTTCACTGATGAGACTGCTAAGGGTAAAGGGGCTAGTTAGTCACCTTACCTCTCTCCTCCTCTCACCCAAATGGAAGGAATGAATGCTTATTTGTTGATTTCCAAGAGAAAAGTTGCCTGAAAACCCTTAGCCTCCTGCCTCTCCACAGGACAGAGGATATGAGTTACTGGTAAAGGATATGCCTGTGTGTCTGAGTCTGAACCCTTCATCGCCTCCCAGAACATGTGTATGGAGCTAGGTTGGCTGCCTGAAAGGAGGACAAACATAAATTAGACAGAATGGTTCAGAAGAGTGCAAGCTAGGGAGCTGCCTGACCTCAAGCACGGGGGGTCTCAGAAGAGGGCAGCCTCAGTGGAGTTCAACAACTCATGGAGAGAGGCTCCCACCCTGAGGAACTAGAGCTACTCGCTACCCAGGGTGGGTGAGTATGCCCACTTCTGGGCCCAGCGTTAGGACATCTGTTATTCTTTATGATGCAAGCCTCATCTTTCAATCATCACTCCTCAGAAATAAAGCTGAAACTTTAAATATTTTAAAGCTCATTCTTTAGACAGTGAAAATAACTTCTCTGATCTTTATTTGGCTTCTTTTCTTCCTCTTCTCACTCTATTTACTCCTAGTTTTCTTGTTGCTGAAAACCTTAAAAACGAGATTGAAAAGACTGCCAACTAGTGGGACTTCTCAGCATCCCACTGCATGTCAGTATATACACTGACACAGAAATGAAACCAGTTCTGGGTGTGGAGCGGTGGTGGCTGGAGGTCCTGTTGTATTGTCTCAGTGAAGACGTACATCTCATGTGTCCGCAGGGTGACAGCGGGGCCTCCAGGAAAGCCTGTGTGAACCTGACTGCAGGCTTTACTGCAGGTCTTGGAGGTTTTTCCAATGTGTCCTTTGTGTCACCAGGCATGAAGTTCGAGTTAATATGAGATTTACTTAGGAGAAAAAAAAATTATTGGCAGTTTAGGACACCAGAACAGTCTACATTAAAATTAAATGCCCACTGAAGAGTCACATGGAAGTACCCTCGTGCTACATTTCCACAACAGCACAAAAATAGACAAAATACCAGAACCTCACAGCATCCACTGCCAAGAAAGTAGCCTGCCCATTTTTCATTCTGAAGTCCAAGTTTCATCCTATCACAGCTATTTTTATTTTTAAATGTTTATAAACACACAGAAGCTTCAACAGTTGTAAAAGTTCACCCCTTCCTTATTCTGAGGCAAATGAACAAGCTGTAGGAATGATGAGTCCCAGTTCCCGCCATGACAGGACTTGGCAAACTTGCTTATACTTCTGTACCTCAGTTTCCTTATTTACAAGTGAGAGCTTTGGGCTGGTTCTCCTGAGATCTCTTTGCCTCTGATTTTCCTTGATTTAAATAATCAGAACAGAGTTCATTCCTCACTCCCCATGCTCTAGGGATTAAACTCAAAGACTAACACATGCTGGAAACATCCTCTACCACTGAGCTAATATCCTACTTCTCTTTTTACTATTTGAGGCAAGGTTTCATTAACTTTCCAAAAGCTAGATTTGAACTCATTCTAGAGCCCAGGCATGTCTGGATTTTGTAATCCTCCTGCCTTAGCTGCCTAAGTAGCTACGATTATAGACCTGCACCACCAAGCCTCCGAGCCTTCCAAAGTAGACACATAGGGACTGGGAAGGATGGTTAATTTTTGTTGAATTTGGATAACTTAAGATGGCTCACGAGGACTCTGTCTACATTATAGTGAAGACTTCTGTTTTTTAATCTTTGTCAATACAAATCTTTTCCCAAAAGTACAAAGAATGAAGAGGAGACAGTTGCAGTTCAAAGCCTTGCTTCGCTTGCTATGCTGCAGTTGAAGTATAAAGACAGATAAAATGGAAAAGTACAGGCATGGGCAGGGCACTAACATTAGATACTTAGTCTGCAGAAAATTCATCATGACTCCTTTTATTCCCCTTTAGGCCACGCAAGATGTTCCAGAGTGTGGTACATGGGAGAAGCTGGCCACTGACAAAATACCCAGAATCCTCACATTTTATTTGATCCGCTCCACTCAAGCAAAACAATTTTCCCAACAAACACACACAAAAAACTAAGTTTCTATGCCTATAGAGCCGTATTATTCGGAGGATCTTCCAAACGCAGCTTGTTCAAGCTACTGCATTATTCAAAATAATCTTGTAGATCCCAGAACATCCAAAACAAAGCCCAAATTCCTTGAATGTCAACCAAATGCCAAATCTTCCCCATGGGAAATGACACCATGTGTTGGGAACATATACAAGGCTCCCATGTGGACACTGACTAATTTATTTTGCATTAGTCACCAAAGAGAGAAAATTCAAAATCTTTACCTTCTAAAATATTATGGTTGTGTTTGGAATTCAACAGACAAATTTCACAAAGAAGCTAGAGTCTCATGTAAAGTTAGCTTTCCATCCCTGTGACAATAAACTAGACGATCAACTTATAAAACGGTAAGGTTGATTTTGGCGTATGTTTTCCCAAGCCTTAGCCCATGCTCAGCTGACTCCGGGCCTGGGCTGAAGCAGAACATCAAGACACTAAGCACAATGAGGGAGGGCTGCCCACTCTGGGCAACCAGAAGGCAAAAGAGGATGAGGAGGGATGGCACCTTAATATCCTTTCACCTCAGTAGTACATGAGCTGGAGACAAAGACTTCAACACATATCCTTGGGGAACACTTATCCAAACCACAGCTAGGAAGAAAGGCATTAAGGTGAAAATTGAATTTAGGAAAAGTGAGTACAGGTTAAGTGTACAAAAGTCTTTTAGATTTCAAAAATATAGCATTTTTGAATCTTTGCATATGTAAAATAAATTACATTAGTAAATCTTGGTTATTGGAGTCAAAGCCACAACATAAAATTCATCTATTCCATATATACATACATGAATACATGTATATGCATGTATACATCATATACATGCACACACATATACACAAGTACAAATACAACATGCACACCTGAAGGAAATTTCTCTTGTGTTTTGAATGACATCCATCACCTACAGTCAGAGATGGGATTTCTGCTTGTGGAATTGTTTCTATGCACAAAATATTTTAGCTCTTGCAGCATTTCTGACTCTCTTGTGTTTTGAATGACATCCATCACCTACAGTCAGAGATGGGATTTCTGCTTGTGGAATTGTTTCTATGCACAAAATATTTTTAGGTCTTGAAGCATTTCTGACTTTCAGATTAGGAGTACTATTAATAAAATGAAATGAAACAGTGGAACCTTCTTGGAAAAAAATGGAAAATAAGTACACCCAGGCAAGGGTGGCAGTCTAGGCAGAGGAAAAGTATTTATTCTGTAACTCAGTCACAATCTGTTGAGAAAAGGAGCTGCCTGTATGCCTGCTTTTATTTACTACAGATGCAATCAATGTACCCTGCTCCTGATGCTATGATTTTCCCCACAATGATGGACTTCAACCTTGAACTGTGAGTTGAGACAAACCCCTTCCCCTGTAAGTTGCTTCTGTCAAAATATTTCATTACTGCTACAGAACAGGAGACCAAGGCAATCAGTAACTCAGACATCTGTTATTAGCTATTTTTATTTTAAATGACAGGAGAGACAAATGATCGCCCTGATTGAACTCTAAGGCTTGTTGCCAACAAAATACATATTCTTGTATGAGCAAACCTGAATTTTCTAGACTACCAGTAGGCTGAAGGTGTGACACTGCTCGGAGAGCACAGGTATTGATGTGCTGTCTGCCCATGTGGAGGTGGGACCTTCTGATGCCAAACCTGCTGCAAGAGCCAAGAGAGTCCAGGGCACATGCTCGGTGGGCAATCATAAGGTTTGCAGAGGAACAACACAAAGCCCACCCCAAAAGACCAGTACAATGAGAACCCAGACGAAGGACTCCAGATGTCCATGGAAGCCACAAAGAGGGACAGAGAATATTTCTGTCGGGCTGCCTTAGAGACAGGGTTTCTCTCTGTAGTCCTGGCTGTCCTGGAACGCACTCTGTAGATCAGGCTGGCTTTGAACTCACAGAGATCCACCTGACTCTGCCTCCTGAGTGCTGGAATTAAAGGCGTGCACCACCAGTGCCAGCAAATACATTTTAAATTACTAATTAAAGAGACATTAATTTAACTGTGTGACTGTCTCCCACAAACCCACTTGAAATGCTGTACTTATTCAAGGGAAACAGTGTTTACCTTGAGTTTCTTCTTTTCTCAAATTGGCCCTTTGTCTCTGTTTCCATCTCTGCCACTTCCTACTTACCCGAGAAGCCTACATTTCCTTTCTGTAGCCTCTAAAATATGGCATGAAATTGCATAGTTGACTTTTCAATGGTGCTTTCTCTACCTGGAAAACCTTTCCAATACTTCTGTTAAACAATCCCCGATTTCACAATCTGTGGTCCTATTTCAAAGCAATCCCATGAAATTATCTATGATAGTTCATCAACAAAGAAACACCTTTTTCTGTGCTTCTATAACATTTTGTTCCTAAAGGGAAAACAACAACAACACAACACAACAACAAAACAAAAAAAAAAAAAAAAAAAAAAAAAAAAAAAAAAAAAAAAAACAACCTACTCCTCAGACTGATAGCGTGGTTGTACGAACAGCACTCAATTTCCATTACTTCCTGACCTTGCCCTTGCAGGCTTATTGTTTCCACAAGGAAAGAACTGACCTCACAATCACCAGCATCTGGCACTTCTGAGAAATCCCCAACAGAGCCCCAAGAGCTGTTTCTGGATGCATGAATGCAAGAAAAAAGCAAGACATTCTAGAAGGGATAACAGCAGTACTGGTTTGTAATGTAGGCACGTTTACTTCCTTAAAATAAAAGCCACAGTGTAGCAGGCTTTCTTTTGGGCCACCTACCAACTCCCAAGTCATGGTATGGAGACTTATTAGTTATGAATGCTTGGCCTGATCTGATGTCCATTTCTTGCTAGCTCTTATAACTTAATTTAACCTGTTTCTCTTCATTTGCATTTTGCCTCAGGCTTTTTACCTTTCTTTCATTCTGTATGCCCTACTGCATGTCTGTCTGTCTGTCTCTCTTTCTCCCTCATTCTCTTTTCATTCTCCCTCTAGCCGAGATTTCTCCTCCTACTGACTCTCTCCGCCTGCCAGCCCCGCCTAGCCTCTTCTTGTCTAACTACTGGCTGTTTAGATTTCTATTAGACCATCAGGTGGTTGGGGCAGGCAAGGTCAAACAGCAACACATCATTAGATAATTAAACAAGTGCAGCAAAAAAATGTAACACACCTTTACATAGTTCAAGTGATATTCTACAACACAACAGTGCTAAGCAACTGAGGTACACAACAAACCAAGTATGTTGCTTTAAAGAATGACTAATCCAAACTGTTCAGTGCACCATGGCTGGAAGGACCGAGAAGGAAGACAAGAAAAAAGCAAAAGCTCAAGCTATTTCTCACATTATTCCATTTAAAGTTTTAGTGCATTTAGTAGGTCTGTACATTTAGTATGACAAGATACAGGCACAGCTAACCAGGAGGTTCTGGTTTGCAAAGCTCAGCTGCTTGAGTGAGACAGCAAAACTCCATAACACAGCTTTCCTTTGCTTAATATGTTACCAACCACCACCCAACAGTTTCATTCATGTAGCCCAGGCTGGCCTTGATTTTACCATGTATCTGAAAATGATCTCAAACATCTGAATCTCCTGCTCCATTACATGAACTAGATATGAGCACCACACCATGTTTTACAAAGTACAGGGATCAAGACTGAACCCAGGGCTTTGTGCATGCTAGGCAAGCACTCTACCAAATGAGTTATGCTCTGGGCCTCTATTACTCTTTTTGTTTTGCTTATGAAACAAAGGTCTTACTCTGTTGCTGAGACTGGCCTTGAACTCTCTGTGTCAGATGATCTTCCTACCTCGACCTCCCAAGTTTCTGGGCTTATATGTGCTTGTTACCACCCGGGGAAATTCTTGGTTGATGTATAGTTGGCATCTATTGAGCACTTAACTGGTTAAACACTTAGGCCCCTATCCAGGACACATAGTCTGTAAACAGTGGAGCCAGACTCGGTCTCGGGCTGTCCCCAGTAGACGCAATGCCAACACTCTTTACAATTGCTTCCTATCTCTGGCATCTGGCCCAGACTCTGAGGAAGTGGGGTGTTCATAGCTTTGATGATGATGGCAGAGTGGAATTAAGTATTAGTGTAAGTAGTACATTGTACAAAGGAACTAACTGAACTTTGTATTACTGTCTCTAAATATAGGTGTTTAAAAAAAACATAGTAATTTCCCTTCATTTTGTGTCTTAAGCACCAAGTTACATCACACAGACACATGAGAGAATGAGCTCCAGCGGTGCCACTTCTGGGTGATATGAAACCTGGCTAAGCCTCTGTGTCTCCGTCAGTGCAGTGGGGGTATCTGACTTCACCTACCTGCCATGGACGACAGACATGGGCGTGAAGCACCACACGCAACATTAGGTACAGCTTCTACATATGGCATCTTAATTTACTTTAAAATTCTGCTTCTGAATTCAACAGAAAATCTGTATGAGTCACTGTCTTAGGTTATATTGCTGACGAAAAGACCATGACCAAAAAGCAAGTTGAGGAGGAAAGACTGCTGTTCCTCACTGAAGGAAGTCAGGACAGGAACTCAAACATGGCAGGATCCCAGGAGTCATTTCCTCAACTGAGGTTCCTTCCTTTAATGACTCTAGCTTGTGTCAAGTGAACACACAAAACCACCAGTACTGTATTAGAAAATGTGTAAAGGGTTTTTTGTTGTTGCTGTTGTTTTCTGTTTGTTTGTTTGTTTGTAGTTCCAGATTTGCTCTATAGTCAAACACTTCCTTGGTAGAGCAGGTAGAGGTTTAGGCAACTCTTTTGACCCACACTATACCTATGGAGCCACAGTGTACTTCTCATGCTCCCCAAACCCCATTACACTTTGAGAATCCCTAATCCAAAATCCCAGTCTGGGCAAGCGAGATGACCCACTGAGTGAGGGCACCATGTGCTGCTAAGCCTGATGATCGGAGTTTGAGATACAGAATTCACATGATAAGAAGAGAAATGACTCCTGGAAACTGTCCTCTGACTTCTACACGTGTGCTATGGCATGACACCTTCCACAATAAAAATAATTTTTAAAAATTTGTAAATTTTTATTTAAAATAAAAAATAAGAAACACAATAAAGGCCAAATCTGAAATGCTCTGTTGTATAGGTCTATCCTCCAGCCAAACTGCTGCCATCTTCTGGAGTCCAGGTGGGCTTGGGTCAAAGATCACATAGCTGACTTTGTTGACTGTTGACCTTCACTCTTGGAAGGAGAATATGGGGCAGGTTGGGTCACCGACCCCTCACCTGAGTATCCAGCCACCCTCCACAACAAACTGTATGCAATTTTACACTCATTACATGTGGCCTTTCGATCTCTGGGAGGGGCTAGAGGATATAGGTGCGGAAGGATGACTACAGCAGACTCCATCTACACAGCCACAGGAAGGCCATCATGCCTATTGTGTACAGACCTTGGAGTGGAGGGTCTCTGGGATCATCCATGCTCTTGAATGTAACCCCTCACCCACTGCTGAGTTAGTCTAACAATCTCAGGAGTCCCCAGGTGAACTCTGGTCAAATCACAACTTGGTTAGTTGTTAGAACCTTACAAGAAGGGATACCAGTTGTTTTCATCTCCCTCTGGGGTAACATGCTCAGAAGTTCAATGCTTTCTGAGTAACACATGATGTTACAAATATGATATTTTAACACTTACAAATTTTGTTTCATAAAAATTATTAAATATGTATGTCTTAGCTACATTTCCTGTTAGTGTGATAAAAATGCTGACAAAATAAACTCAGAGACGGAGAGGCTTATTTTGATTCACAATTCTAGGGTTCATCATGACAGGGCAGCACCATGATTGGGAAGGCAGGGCGTCAGGAGCCAAGGCTACACCCTCAGGAAGGAAGCAGAGAAGGACAAATGCCTATGCTCAGCTCACTTTTTCCTTTTTGTACAGGAAACTAGCCTAGGAATGGTGCCACCCATGGGTGAGTCTTTCCATCTCAATTAAAGTAATCAAGATAAAATCTCTGAGGCTTGTATCTCAGGTGATTTTATATCTTGTAGTGTTGACAACTGAAATTAACCACCACAATATACAAAATTAATTATATTAATGAAATATAAATAAATAGCATAAGAAGACTTGAGTCTCATCCTCAAGGTATCACACTGTACATATGCAAGTATTCCTAACTTTAGAAATCCAAAACATTTCTAATTCCAAATATTTCAGGTAAAGATACTCAACTTGTACAAGCATTCATCAAGATTATTCATGCAAAATATTAGTGACTGACTTTTATTACAGTAGTTATTAAAGGCAGAATTTGATGAAATTAAATTAATTAATTTGAAAAGCAAAATAATTTATGGTAAAGAAATATGAGACTGCAGTACAGTAGCCATGAGAACTGTGCTGCTCACCTACGATGCAGGATGATGCTAACAGCCACGTAAAGCAATTTTACTACATTAATCGTGGTAAATAACAATTAAGACAAATCCTACTAAACATTTTAATCCTCCTAAATGAAAACCAGAAGTTACATTTGCTATTCTGAAAAAAAAGTCACCAGTAAATTTCAACATAAGAAAACTTGAGATGTGAGAGGGAGGAGGAGATAACGGAGCAAACCCTGCAGAGTCCCACGTCAGGATTTTTGATGAAAATCTACCTGCTGAGCACGGGACAAGCCCGCCTGCATCAGCGAGTGTTCCTAAGAGACCGGCAGGGAATGTGGGCCGGAGCCTCAGCTATTTTCTCTTCATTTAAAGGTGGGAATTGTGCAAGGTGCTCCCTACTGCTAAGCATCCACTGGCTCCGAAATCGGTTTGCCAGGACCCTGAGGGACAGGCATGTCGTTTGCTGTTGAGAAACCCAGCCAGCATACAGTCGTGGAAGGGCTTTGGACAGGGTCTTTGTTTGTATTATTGCTATGTGATCAAGGAAAATTAATGTATTTGATCGAAAAGTAACCCCTTGTGAGGCTTCAATCTCTAGGCATGAGTGGGAGAAGAGGTGTGTTTGGACCACTCCGGAGACGCTCCTACCTGCCAGCCGTCTGCATCGGTGTGATGGGCTGGGTGGACAGTGCCCCTTCCTTGCCTCCTACAGTGGAGGAATAATGGACCTTTGTTTGCCCTCAGAATTAAATATCAAGTACAAACCAGCAGGAGTCCAATATTCAAAGCTTACACTGAACAGTGAACATAAATATTTTTTCAGCTGAGAGACACTAACTAATACAACACAGTAAACATTGTATAAAGGGCAATTGTTTTCATCTGCCCCTTGATGGAAATACCGTGAGATTCAGTTGGGAGCATTCCATGGAGGCAGCAAGTATTTCAGTTCATTAAATGGAGTTGGCTGTCTCCCTGTAGGGTTATTTTAATAAATTATACATCATTCCCCTTCTAGAGTAATAATCCTTTAACAGATGTGACCCCATATGTTGAATTAGAAATCTTAGACACTAGGTGATATGTTTTTTTAGATGTAATAGAAACTCCATCAGTGCCCAGGCAGTCCATACTCCTATGTACAGTCATTATGAATGCCATCTCCATGGGCACTGTTCAGGAGGGAAGAATTCAACTCGGGCTTAATTCCAGATTCAGCTCAAACAATCTTGGTCTTCTGGTTCTCTAACCATTAACGTCAGTAAAAGCAACAAAAGGCTAGGAGCCAGAGGCCGGGGGGGGGGTGATCACATGTTCAACACTGGGAGGCGTGGGCCCCATCCTCAGTGAGGGAGTCATAAGGGTGAAGGGGGCTTCATCAGGGACATGCTCAGCGCAAAAACACAAACTGACACACCAAATGTGGAAAGAGGCAGAAAGGCCAGCAGAACAAGTACCAGTTCAAAAAGCATTACAATGTGGGTAAAATATACAGGGCTACCCGTGTTAACAACCCCCAAAGCATTACTGCGCAGTACAATAACTGGTGCTCATTAAATCAGATTTGTAGTCCTAATCGCAGCCTTAAAATTCTGCACAACATCCACTTTCAAAGAGCAGAAATGTATGTAAGATGTATGTCAAAATTAAAATTATCTACCAAATTGTATTTAATTTCATTTAAACAGTGCTTAAAGGTACTTTAATTCTTCCTTTAAAAGTGAAACAATGTGATTTCCCATGAATGTCAAAACAATGCCCTTTAAATAGCCTCCTAGCCTGGCCCAGCACCAGTGTCTGTCAGAAACCCAAAATGAATAGGGACTCCCCAAACCAACGCTGCAAGCAGCAATCACTCTGAGGTGCAACATCCGGATACATCATAGACAGGGCAGAACAAGCACATCAGTAACGATTTTAGAACTTACACGATAGTTTTCAGTGCTTCATTTTCATCAAATTGCCTCACTATCGACAGGTTCTGTAGATCTGATGAGTGCTAAAGAGTACAGTAGCGACTTTTTAATTATTACAATATTTAAGATAGAAGTTGCATGGATTCCTACTTTTACACATATGAGAGGAGATTTCATCAATCTGATGATAACAATAAGAGAAATCTCAAGAGAGCCTTTCAAACTTGTCCCTGACACTAAACATGAAAACCTGGTATTACAGAGGTTACTAATCTTGGATTCTAGGAAAAAACGGCTGACAGGAGAGGATGACCACAGATCTTTGGCAAGCAACCCAACAGTAACTATCCTGCTTTCCAGAGAACGAGAAATGGTTATGCTTGTTTGGCAACAGAAAGAGGATAACACTATTTCTGACAGTTTAACAAATAGGAAAAAAAAAAACACATGTTTAACTGGGACATTTCTCACTATAACAACATATGATTTTAGTTTAGCCTAGAATCAGAGAATTAACCTAACATTTGATATAATGATGAAGCAAGCCATTACTATTCTGGACAGAGGGGCTCAGAGGTGCTGAAAATAACAGTAGAGGGGTATTTTTTCTTCCAATACTAAAGCAATGACTATATATGATGAGAATGTTCTAAATATTTCATATAATACACGCGACAACGGTTTCCTAGAAACCGTACATGAGGCAATGAAAGGCAGTTACTGTGAGGGCCACAAACAAGTTTCTCAAGTCAGCTTTAAAAAAGAGAGTCCTAAAAGCAGACAGAGCAAACAGGTCATAGTAAGAAGAACAGAAGTACTGACGGAGAACAAATCTCCGCCAGAAGAAAATTGAAGGAGATGTGAACAGAGCCATGCTGCAAGCACAGTAACCAAACAAAGTGGCCTAATAATTTTATACCCAGCAAATGTTTTTTCAAAACCCAAAGAGGAAATGAAAGCAGTTTCACATATGACAGAGCAGAAAGAACTTAGGAGAAGTAGGACTACTCTCTAGGAAATTTTGTGGAACAGTGTCATGCAGAAGATAAATTGTATAAGGTGGAAATACAAACACACACAAGAGAGTGAAGGGACCAGAAACTATTTACATGGGTAAATATGTTTTATCTTTCTATTATTTAAATATCTTCAGAAACATTATCTTTAAAAAAGAATCATTTTTAAACAATATTTTGTGAAGAAAAATAGTATAGTGTTAGATGGACTTTGGTGTACATGAAAAAGTAAAGTGTGTGAGTTTGCAGCTCAACAGTTCACAGGAAACTGGAAGCATCTTAGTGCTGGGTTCTGTGTGGCACACAGGAAGTGATGTCATACCACTTGAGGTACAGACTGAGAGGCTAAAAGCATACCTTATAAACTCTAAGGAAACCACTGTAGTTACCCAGCAAAGACATGATATAATTGTAAGTATTATTCAAATAATTTGCAAAAGAGTGAAAAGAAAAAAAATAAGCAAAGAACAGATGTGACAAGTAGAAAACAGAACAAAATGATAGATTTAAATCTAAGCATACCAGAAGCCACATTAAATATAAATGCCCAATTTATTGTGCCAACTAAAAGATAAAAGCTTTAGGTTGGGGAAAAAAAAAACAAATCCAAGACTTCATGGTATAGTGACTACAAGTGTTAGCCCCCTGGAGTGAGCACAGGACACACCCTACACCAAATTCTCAGCACAAAGGGGATTTATTACCCCGGAGGGGCAAAGGCAGACGGTATGCAGCTGCAGCAGCAGCAGTGTCAAGCACAAGAGAAGCAGGTGTTTTGGCAGGAATGAGTTTTAAGGAGAAAATGGGGTGGGGGTGGAGCCTGTGCTAGGGTGAGTTGGTAATCATAATTGGACATGTTAGCCAAATAATGAATTTTGATAGTTGGACCTTGGTGGCTAGCTTTAGGGATGTAATCTAACAGTTTTTAGCAAAGAGAAAGAAGGGAAAAAGGCAAAACCTGGTGGCGCCAGGCTTGCCATGTTCAGGTCTGTGTTTGCCAGGCTCAGGCCTGCTGGAGCCCTTCAGCAAGAAATACGGCTCAAATATAAACACAAACCAGTTGAAAACGGCTGGATGAGAAATGGTATGTTACTCCAATAATAGTCAAATGAAGTCTGGAGTACTTACGTGAATGTTCAAAGCAAATTTCAGGCCAATGAATATTATCAGCAATGAAGAAGACTATTTCGTGCTGATACAAGAACTGATCATAAGAAAATATAATAATCTAAGTGTTTATTCATCTAGTATAGAGCTAAGAAATACATAGATTAATACTGACAGAACTATAAGAAGATTATATAACACCTGCAAGCCCATTAATAATTTAACTCAGTACATGATGGAACAAGAAAAAAAATAATGTTCATAAGAATACAGAGGACAACAACATGAAGCAACTTGACTTAACGGGATTTCTAGAACAATTCCCAACATGTCACTAAAAACGCAGAATATTACAAGCTTCTGCTTCACAAAAAGAAAAATGACCAACGTGTAAGAAGAAGAAAGGAAAGGATTAAGATGAGAACAGATGCAAGTAACCTACAAAGCAATAAAACAATGAAACTGAAGTTCATTCAAGGGTTAACTAAATAAACCCTACCAGGCCAGTAAAGAGCAAAACAACAACTAACCACTATCAGGAAAGAGGGCCACCCATACTCCAGCATTACAAAGAGGATAAAAAGAGGACAAACAATGTTTTGTGAATTAATTCAACAAACTAGATAAGATAAACCAAATCCTTGAAAGTCACAAACTTAAAAAAGGTAAGTCAAGAAGAACTAAGCTGAATATCTATGCCAAATAAAGAAATGGAACTTGTGGGTCAAATTTCCCACAGAGAAATTCTAGGCCCAATAATCTTTTCTGAAGAATTTTATTAAAATTTCAGGAAGTAATGACACATAAATTCTTCAAGACAACAGACTGTTTCTCAACTTATACCATGAGTCCGCATTATTCCTGAGACCAATAGCAGACAGAGACACTACATGAAAACAACACTCAAACCAGTGTGCTTGACAAACACAGGGGTAAAGAATTCCAGGCAAACATTTGGCAAGCCCAACCCAACAGGACAGATAATAAAATGCAGAGTACGGCTTAACTCTGAAATATATACTACTAGTCTAACATTTGAAAAATCCATTAATGCTAATATAATACTAATAAAAATAAAAAATGGAAGATATATTTGCAAAATATGTATAAGATCTTTTTTAAATACCTTAACAAAAAACTTTAAACTCAAGATTAAAAAAACAAGCATACTAATTTAAAAAAAGGCAATGTTTGAAGAAACACTTCTTCCAAAAAGAGACAGTATGAGGAAGTCAACAAAAATGCTCAAAATCATTTGTCACTAGAAAAGTGAAGTAAAGACGGAATGGGAAGTGAACATAGACCTATCGGCGTGGCTGCAATGGCTAGCAGTTGCAAAGTGACAGATGCTGGCAAGGATGGGGAAGAAGAAGTGACACACTCCAAGAGAGAATAAAGTTAATGTGTACTTCCATTTGGAATAGCTTAGGAATTGCTTAAGACATTAAAGATATACCATCTAACCAACCTTCCACCCTATACATCCCAAGGGAAATGAAAGTATGTGTCTTCACAATGACTTGTACACAGATTTCTTAATGTATTTGTCATGGCTCAAAGCTGGAACTAATGGATGATAAAAGTGCATGGATAAACAAACTCTATTGTGGCAATAAAATTTGTAGTACTTGTCAATTAAAAAAGCTATTATTACATACTGTTACATGAATCTCAAAATAATTACTCAACGAAGCTTTACCTCAAGTACTGCACACTCTAATTCCACTAACTTAGACTGCTGGGAAATGAAGGTAAATGCACAGGACTTGGGTGGACAGTGGCTGCCTGGGGTGGAGGATGGACCAGTGGCTGCCTGGGGTGTGGAGGTGGACCAGTGGCTGCCTGGGGTGTGGAGGACAGTGGCTGCCTGGGTGTGGAGGGTGGGTCAGTGGCTGCCTGGGGTGTGGAGGAGCAGAGGAGCACAGTGAAACTTCTGCGTCCATGGATATAGTTATTGTTTTGATGGTGGTAACTTCCCTGCTTTGACACATGTCAAACTTCAGATTGCATATTGTCAGTTTCTCTGTCAACTAGATATCAATAAAATTATTATATAAACATGTAAAACATAATTATAAATAAGATTATATATTAAAAAATTTAGAATAATTCTGAAGGGCTAGAGAGATGGCTTAACAGTTAAGAGCACATACTGCTCTTGTGACTCCAGCCCCAGGGGATCCAACACTCTCTTCTGCCTCCATGGGTACCTGGACTCATGTACACACACACACACAAACACACACACACACACACACACACAATTAAAAATAATCTTCAAAGAAAAGAAAAGCTTAATATCACATTTGAGCACTTTTCCTGAATAGTGTTTAGGTTTCCATAGTCAATCTTAAGAACTTATATTTTGTTTGTTGTTTTGAAGTAGAATCTAAAAACAGCCGGATGACTGATATTGGTCCTATCTAAAATTTCGGAACACCTCCCACAATCCTGTCAGCTATGACTGAGTCCTCAAATCAGTTTAAACACGTATAGCCACTGCTGTGTGGTGGGAAATTCCAATACAGGATATGGCATTATTCCTGAGCCACGCCAACGGCAGCTCCGAGGCACTTTTGGCACATATTTACTGATTCAAAACCAGATCAAGCATAAACACAAACTCAAATGCTTCACATGATGGGAGTATGTATGTAACAAGGAAAAGAGCGAGCTGAAAACTGTGAGTCAAAACAAGAACTAGAGGATGTGGAGCAAAGGGAACACTCCTCCACTGTTGGTGGGAATGTAAACTTGTACAACCACTGTGGAAATCAGTATGGCGGTTTCTCAGAAAATTAGGAATCGAACTACCTCAAGACCCAGCCATCCACTCTTGGGCATATACCCAAGGAATGTTGATTCATACCATAAAGATACATGCTCAGCTATGTTTATAGCAGCACTATTTGTAATAGCCAGAACCTGGAAACAACCTAGATGTCTGTCAACGAAGAATGGATGAAAAAATGTGGTACATATGCACAATGGAGTACTACTCAGCAGAGGAAAAACAATGAAAGCATGAATTTGCAGCAAATGGATGGAAACTAGAAAAAAATCATCCTAAGTGAGGTAACCCAAACCCAGAAAGACAGTCATGGTATGTACTCACTCATAAGTGGATTCTAGATATAAAATAAAGAACAATCAGACCACAACCCATAGAACCATGGAGGCTATATATATATAGCATGGAGGTCCCTAGGACGACTGTGGCTTATAATACAATTTTCGGTTTACACTATTTTTGAAAAAAAAAAATAGCCAAACGAATGGAAACACATGAACTATGAACCAAAGGCTGAGGGGCCCCAGCTGGATCAGGCCCTCTGAATAGGTGAGACAGTTGATTGGCTTGATCAGTTTGGGAGGAACTAGGCAGTGGGACCAAGTCCTGTGCTCATTGCATGAGTTGGCTGTTTGAAACCTGGGAGCTCATGCAGGGACACTTGGCTCAGTTCTGGGAGGAGGGGACTGGGACCTGCCTGGACTGAGTCTACCAGGTTGATCTCAGTCCTCGGGGAGGCTTTGCCCTGGAGGAGGTGGGAATGGGGGGTGGGCTGGGGGTAAGGGGAGGGGGGGTGGGAGGGGAGAACAAGGGAACCCGTGCCTGATATGTAGAACTGAATGGTATTGTAAAATAAACTAAAAGGAAAACAAAACTATAGTGTGCCTAAGAATAAATACACTGAGTTACTTCTACTTGGGTCAGGCGCAAAAGGAATTTAGGAGGAATCTGATGTTTGGAGTCTTAAAATGCAGCTCTAATTTGGGATGTGTGAGGAAGGAAAGTTGATTCCAAAGCAAAAGGAAGGTGTGGAGGTAAGAAATAGAAAGGAAGTAAGTTGAAGGACTCAGAGAGACCAGAGAGGGGTTTCTGGGTGCTGGGACAGGTGATGAGGGTCAGGCCTACATGGCAGCCTGAAGCCAGATGAATGTGTTTCTCTGAAAATGTCTTAGAGATGGAGAACTTTGCTCTGCAGACAGTACGGTGCTATGATGGCTTTAATGTGACCACAAAGGGCCAGTTTGAAGCTTTTCTGGGTACATACACAAGTACAATAATGTAGTTGTGGACAGATCCTTGAGAAATGATGACCACAGGTGAAATCACAGGGACAAGAGGATGGCCAATGAAGGGAGAGGAATGATTAATTCCTGGTATAATTGAAATGACAAATGTTAGGAGAAAGAAAAAGTATGAAAATAAATTCAATTTTTCCTAATGTTTATACTCAGTTGTGTTGTTTATTATAATGCATTAGTGAACTACTGTCACTTAGAGAGAAGGTAGTGAACATTCCAAAATATCTACATATTATTGTCATCCCAAAGATATATTAAGCTGTGATCCTTTATATGGAATATGTGAGGTTTATTTTTATGCAACAGCACACCACATGTTTTGGTTTTTACAGATGGCAACTCTTTATACCACGGTTTTAAGCTTGCACACTGGGAATGAAAACTATTTATACAGTTAAACACTTTAGTGAATCTATCTTTGGACAAGTTTAATTAAAGAGATGAGATACCAATTGCACAATCAGGAGACTCATGGGAGGAAGCAAGAACTTGCTTCTTTGCTGAATACATTATTTCATCCAGCAATTTAAAGCGTACATGGAAATTAATGGCACTATTGAGTCTTACAATAAATCCCTCAAGCATTTAGCTTTTTTCTGTTGGCTGTTTTCCAAACTCCACTTTAACATCCAAGGTTGAAAGAAAACTTAACTTGCTGTTTATTTAATGAGATGCCACGCAAGCACTCTCTGGTGGCTCCCAACATGCCCACACCTCCTTCTGCCTGTTGATGTTCACTTTCCATAAACACACACTTCACTAGAGACCAGCCGGGAATTAGCATCCTTCTCTTGCAATTAGACATTAGAACACTAACAGTGCCATGTATAGTTTATCACATTCATCAAGAGCCTGTGTGGAAAAGGAACAAATACAGATTATTAGATTTCTTTTCAATAGCACATGAATTTGTTCAGGTGATTTCTATTTTAAATTATATTTTGTTGTTTGTTTTCTCTTGAAGCTGGATCTCTCATAGCTTCCGCTGGTCTCAAACTCGAAATAAGGCCAAGGAGTGAACTTGAACTCCTGATAGCCCTATCCTGTTCTATCTTTCAAAAGACAAGCACCACTATGCAGATCTCTAAGCATCTTACGTTTTTTTGTTTGTTTGTTGTTTTAAATCTATCCCAGGAAAAAGGTGGTAAAGAGAGAGTTGCTCTGTAGAGCAAGGCACCAGAAACAAAGCAATACAATCAATCACCTATAAAAGAAACTGCAGGAATCCAAAATATGCATTATTTACATGTGAAAAAAGAAAAGCTCCCAGTGGAGAAGTGATGTGTTTCAGAGTCAAGGACAAAGAAGAGGAGCAGACAGAGACCCAGCTCGCTCCAGGAGCCTCTGTGTTTCACAGCAACCATTTCTTGTTTTGAATAATGGATTTCACACAAATAGCAGGAACTAAAGTGCTTATGAGCAGAAGGAGATTGGCTACGTTAAAGACAGAACAGGTTAATACTCTCAAATCTCCTTCACTGACAGTGATGCTTTCGACACCCAATGCCATGTTCAGACTCACGCTTGAACCTAAAAACTCAACAGAATTCTCAGTCCTGGGGCCTGAGAAAGCAAACTAAGTGCCCACCCCATCCCACCCCATCCACCCATCCACTGCCAGGGCACAACTATGCTTGGTGCTCTTAATGTCGAAGGCAATTTAAAGATCCTTCTCATTTTTTTCCAACAAGTCTCTTCACTTGTATTTTATAATCACTGAGAAATACTCAAGGAAGTGCACTGTCAAGCTATTATCATACTTCTCAGGGGGTAAAAGACAATCTGCCTCTGGCCTCCTTCCTCACAAGCACACAGGCATGCAATTAATGGCACAACAACACATACCCTGCTGGGCCTATACAGCTTGACTTCATGACTGTCTGCAAATGCCATGGAAAAAAATAGACTGCAGAGCAATGCACACGGGGTTCATGGGCAGCAGTTAAAAAGCAAGATGCAGTATGAATCAAAGTGACAAGGCACAGAAATTAAAAGCTCACCCAAGTTCATTGGTTTTATGTTGAGGCTATAATTTGCAATTAATGCTTTGTCCAGCCTCTGGGCTAGCTGAATAACACAGTAATAACATCACCAACATGTGCACATGCTAAAGAGTCAGTGGTCTTTAGGGAAAAGGAACCAAATTTTCCATGAAGTGTAAAAATAAAGGTTATTACTGAAGCACAGTTTACCCTGGCTTTTTACGTAAAAGGCGACAATTGAAGGTATCATCCTGTGTACATTGTATAAGCAGATTTTTATCCAAGGTGAGATATTGTTTGTTTGTTTGCTTGCTTGCTTGTTTTTTTGTTTTGGTTTGGGTTTGTTGTTGTTGTTTTGGGTTTTTTTTTTTGTTTTGGGGGGTTTTTTTGAGACAGGGTTTCTCTGTGTAACAGCCTGGCTGTCCCAGAACTTGCTTTGTACACCAGGCTGGCCTTGAACTCACAGAGATCGCCTGTCCTGCTTCTGGAGTGCTGGATTAAAGGCATGTGTCACCACCACCCACTTGAGTTTCAAGTGTGCTTCTCACAATTTGAACCGAATTAGGATGATAGTCACATAGTTGACTAGGCGCTAGACAAAGACTAACTTAATCTAAAGGGAAGGCTAACAAAATCCAGCACATGAATCAGGACCAGGACAGGCAACGGGCTGTCCCATCAACACATGGAGGACTCAAAGTAGGGAAAGAATGTAACTCACTGGATAGTGAGAGAAAAAAGAGTAAGTTTTGCTTTCCAAAGAGTAATGCCACCAAGCGTTGAGGTCAGTGTCCTGCAGAAACTGTTTTGGGAGAGCACTGCCCTTCACAACCCAGCAGTGCTGCTCTTTGCAATATGGATGGATTACTGTGTGCAGAAATTCTTACAGTTCTTTTCTGTATCGGCCTACTATCCCACCATGAAAACAATTGGTATCAGAATTCACAGGGCTACTACATGAATATAACTCTTACTGGATACTTAAGGAATACCCCGCATGCCAATGCCATGCAAGAATGGCTGTGGTCCCAAGACACAGTGAAGGAAAATATTAGAATACATATAATTTTTGCTCTTAATTCCTTCACCGGTACATGAAGATGTCTTCTCAAAAAAAAAAAAAGTTAAAAAGAAAAAGGTAGTATAAACCTATATTCTCTGCTTCAGTCATAACAACTGGACAAATGCGCAGTCTGGTGTAGAATTCGCAGCATACTGGAGTACACATTTGCCATAAGTGGTCAATGCATGTAGTAGTGCATGATCTGGAGAGTGATCATGAAAGATGTTTTAACCACCTTTGTTACTTTTATTATTAGCTGTTGTTATTTTTATACCAGGCTGTCTGGAACTTGCTATATAAACCAGGCTGGCCTCAATCTCGTGAGAATCCTGCCTCTGTCTCTCAGAGCTGAGATTTCATGTGTGTGCCACCGTGCCCAGCTCCTTGGTTATGTTTTCTCATTATTTCAGTATGTTAAAAACAACAAAAAACAAACAAACGAAAAGCCCAGTTCTCTCCAGAACCCAAGAGTGTCCACCCTAGCTAGTGTCCAGTCGAAGCTGGATGCTCTGAGTAGAAGGCACAGCAAGACCCTGTCAAGAAAAAAACAACAAAAAGTGCAACCACAAAGTGGAAGAAATCCTCTTCGGGTGGGTTTTCACCCTGGAGCATCTTCATCCTGGGGGAACAGAACTTTGGCAACTGCTGTATCTGAGGCCTCAGATATCCTGCATCAGTACACAATCAGCACTGAATCAGCTCCTCAACTGCTGAGCACACAAGGCCCATAGAAGGGATTCTGCCACTGACTGGACTGGAGAGTGAGAAGACCACGGTGAAGTCCGGAGCCTCAGACAGCCTGCAGACTGCAAGTGGAAGTGTATTCTCCCATTCAGGTGCCAGGAGGCCTGGGTCCTCCCCCAGGTGGCACATGGTCGCTCTAAAAGAGGCTCAGGGTTCCTCTCACACTGCAGCATCAGCGCGGCCATCACTGCTCATCAGAAAAGCTGGACCTACGAAACGCTCATGTACATCTTCCATAATACCTGGCGAACGGAGAGACGGCAGCAGAGAATCACCTACAGTCATTCTCCCGTAGTTCTGACTCACATTTGTGAGGCTCAGAAAGGACACTAGAAGGGTGAAGTCTGTGCATGAGTCAGAACATGGGTGACAGAGGGCAAGGCGGTGAAGGAAGGGGAAGTGGCATTCTAGCAAAAAGGAAAAGTGTGCTGACGCTCCACACTGCCATGTAGGATAGTACACAGCCTTCTCCCAGGAAGAATGTGATAGATTTCCAGAGTGCAAACAGCCAGGACTTGTTTATTCTCTCTACTATTGGGGTGACAGCCAAGCTCACCAACAGGGGATATGTCCCAAGCAGATGACTGAAGCTGCAGACACTACTAACCCCGTAGACAATGCTTGTTCTATACGTAAGTGTCAGGACAAGAACAGAATCTCTAATTAGTGGAAAAAGACAGAAGACAGGGAACTAGATCAGCTTACAGTCAGGTTGCTAGCAACAGGACATTGAGTCAGAGCCCTTGACCTCTCACCTGTAAACATCCTATACAAACATTCTGTAGCTTGCCCCACCTTATGCAGATGACAGCTTCCTGCTCCCCCACCCCACCTGCGGAACTATATAAACCTTTCTGGAAGAAAAAATAAAGGGACGCCTTGATCAGAATCTAGACTTGGTGTGTTTTCCTTTGTATCTCCTGTCCCTACATTCCCTCCTTAGGGTGGTCGAGAACCCGTTGAAGCCCTGCAGGCGGGGTGTGTAAGTACCCACTATTAAGTTTAACTCACAAATAGGCACACTAGTGAGTTAACAAAAATGAACTAATAAAACAGAACAAGTATAGCCATGCTTTATAATAGAAATTACGGCAATATTTTTTCCTTTCTTTCGTCCTTCCTTCCTTCATTCATTCCTTCTTCCTTCCTCCTCCGTCCTTCCTCCCTCCCCCCTTCCTTCCTTTATCAAAACATCTTAGTGTACTGTACTGTTCTGGGGACAATGTAAGCTGATCCAGTACCATGCAATGAGATGAAGTGAGCTGACTCTCTTGGAACTTGGCCACAGTAACCTTCAGACGGCTGGATTTCTCTATTTGAGCATCATTGAGCATGAGTAAGCAAATCCACAGATAAGGGCTATGTACTTTCTATTCGACATAAAATTTTATATTTAAGGGAAAAAATATAAAATTATATGTAAGAATTACTACTTTCTAAATGCCAGCAGAAGCTACCAGTAAAACTGTAAAATAGACAATGCTACAGGAAAAGTCCTATGGAATTCCAAATAAGGTACTTCTCACTGCACCTTTTGAACTAACATGCTACCAATTTTATGTTTATTATTTAAATAAATAAACTAGTCATAGCTTTAGCTATTTATAGCACATTTCCTTGAAAGTTTAATTGTAAGTTAGTCTGGCATACCTAACTAGGATGTTAATCTTTAGTTATTACGTATACTGATCGAAAAGATGCTGATGAAGTCATGTGAATTATTTGATTTATAGATAGTGCCACAATTCTCATCAATTAAAAAAATCAGGATCTTAAAAGAACATTTAAAATCTTCTAACTTTGTGTTTTTCTCCCCTTAAGAAGCCTGTTTCCTCTCCTGCTCACATTGTCACAATCATTACACAAATTAGCGTTGGCAAATGTGGAGCGCTCGATGGAGGCATTAGAATGGGATTTTAATGATAAGGAAGAAGTTGCTATTATGTTCCTGCAGAGTGTTTGACTGGAGCTGCACTCTGGTGGAAACAGGTGTCCTGGATTATCACGTGGCCTACAGTACAGTTAAAACCCTGCAATGAAAAATAAAAACAAAGCAAATGTGTATTTCAACACAGCTGAAAACCTCTACTATACTTGCTGAGACTGGTAATATTGCTGAGCTTATTTAAATCACTGAAATTGCTGTAATTAAACTTCTCTCTAAATCAGAGTTATATAAGAGTCAGAAATCTCCTATAATTAACTTATCTGTAGAAGTAATCAGACAATAACTGCTGATGTATTTTAGGAACCCCTAGCACTACTGTAGCTGTTGAGTGTAATGATGATAATAAATCTTTAATGGCAGTTATCTCATACCTCTTCTCACAGCTGCAGGGTGGGAGCAAAACTGTTTTTCAAAGCTTTTTGACTGAGTTGGTTTGAATATGCTATTTCTACATCGCTCCACTATAATATGGGAGATCGCTAAGCAGAATGGTCTGGCCTGAACGCAAGCACCGACCAGCATAGCAGCGCCTAGGTGGGATGTTGACAGCAACACTGAGGAATATCTTGTGGTTTTGGACTGCTAAAGACAGTGAGTTAAAGCATTCGTGGGCACCTCAACTACACAGAACTAACTATACTGACCATACAGTATACATCCTGGCAGTTTGCACTGACTGAGCTCACGCATATCAGATGAAGGTTTACAAGGTGGAGTGGTTGTCCCTTCATGACTAGTGTCTTCACAGGCAAGTACACAGCTCTTGTCTCCACAGGTATTCAGGAAAGTACCACACTTCTCACTTCATATCTCCCGAACTTTCTAGTTCGTCAAGCTTGTAAATGTCTTTATATATACTTTGTTAGTATGGAAATAGAAAAGTATGTGAGGCCAGGAGATATTGTTAAGCCTGGTCCAAGTTCTCTAGCATAACGGAGAATGTAATTCTTTCTTGAATCACCCATCTATGTACTGAACTTCTCCAAACACCGCATCTGTAAGACAATTATACATGAAGCTAACACATAAAGAGGGAAGAAACTGCACAATATCAAAAGCAATGAGGAGCTGTTATCAAAAAACACTAAAATCAACAAGAAAAAGAAAATGTAGTTCAATAGTTCAAGGAAAATGAGTAAAAAAGCACAGATAGTAATTCAGTCAGGGAAGTTCAAACTTGAGATGTTCAGAGCTGCTAGTACTCAGTGTATCAGTACAAGCACTTCATGCAATTGATGAAGCACATCAAAACATTTAAAAGCTTTTTGAAGGCAATGGCGAATGACCGAGAGCAGGCGGAAGCTGGAGGTGCGTTCTCGGAAGACTGTTTCTGCTCCTTGTGGAGTGCTCTCCAGACATGCGCTTCAGCAGTGGAAATCCTGTCTTCTGTAGAAGACAGAGGAAGCAGAGCACTGGTTTGGGCTCTGCTGGAGCACCTGGCTGTGATTAATTCCTGACACCTTCATGGGCAGCTCGGGAAGCGCGGAGACAAGGCAGACGCTCAAGGGGGCGATACATGACCATACAAACGAACCACATACAGGAACTTAGGAACACCTATAATCGCTGAAACCAATCACCTATCAACCAATAATCAATCAACCAAACTGCTTGCATATAAAATGACAACTAGCTTAAGTGAACAAAGAAAAGAAAGTTAAACACTGTGGCATTTCGCCTATCACCCCCACCTTGGAAGCCATGCTCTGTCATTTCTGTCCTGTTGGTTATGTGGTGTCTTAGTTTCTTTCCTTTTGCTGTGATAAAATACCCTGACGAAAGCTACTGAGGGAGAAAGGTTTGTTCTGGTCACAGTTCTGGGCACATCACAAAGGGGAAATCAAGGCAGCAGGGCTGAAGCAGCTGGTCACGTCATCTCCACAGAAGGCAGCGCGATGAACGTACACCGTGTCTGCTCAGCTCCGTTTCCACTAGTCCGGATTCCAGCCACAATGATGTCTCCCACAGTCAGAGCACCCAGGGGCCCATGTCTTAGAGATTCTAGATCAACACTAACTACCACAGAAGGGCCAGCCCTCTTCTATGGAAAGGGCTGCTTACAGGATGAATACGAAAGGTCACGCTTCCTGGAGGCCAATTACTTACGGGGATGTACCCTGGACAGAAGTGCTTTTGCCTAAATAACCCAGTTATACTTGCCAGTCACACCCAGTGGGGCAGACACGGGACGTATAACTGGCCTTGGGTGTGGAACACAGGGCCGCCAAAACAGCTCGGATGCCAGACAGTGAAGAACGGGACCGTGGGAAGCAGGTCCAGAGTGTGAATTCTGCCCAATCTCTAGCAGATCAGTAAGTTCTGTAGACAACCCCATCTGAAGAGGTCTTAGACTTTGGAAACAACAATTAGAAGGCGAAACATCTGGGCCAAGATACTAGCGGCTTTAACACTGTAGAGAAGACAAGAGGCTGTTGATTTTTTCCGTTTAAAATGAGGTCATTAGTTTTTTTTTTTAAGATTTATTTATTTATTATGTATACAGAAGAGGGTGCCAGATCTCATTACAGATGGTTGTGAGCCACCATGTGGTGCAGGGAATTGAACTCGGAACCTCTGGAAGAGCAGTCAGTGCTTTTTAACCTCTGTGCCATCTCTCCAGCCCCAGGTTAGCTCTTTACTGCACACCAATTCTCAGAAAGAACAAACAATTTCAGAATTGCCAAACATACTGGAAACACAATCTAGTTTTTTAACCAAAAGTTACTCCACATGCAAAGAAGACAGGAGTCTCCCGACTCACAGTATGAAAGAAAAATCTACCCAATAGCAATTGCTTCCTTCTGTACTGAGATGGTGATCTGTTAGAAAAATATATCAAATCAATGATTATGAGTGACTATAAATAATCAAGGAAGGGGGGGCTGGAGAAAAGGAAGGAGGGGAACAGTGGTCGGGTTGTAATAAATAAACAAAAGAATCAACGAAAAATAAGGCATTAACTAATGAACAGATATGAAATCTCAATGGTAAAATAAACTTTTTTTGAAAAGCAACAGAAATCCAAGATAAAAAGAAAATAAGCTAAAATAAAATTTTTATTAGTGGGCCCAACAGCATATTGAAAAAAATAAATCAGTGAACTTGAACATACTTTGCAGAAACTGTGCAGTCTAAAACAAAAACAGAAAACAAAACAGCAGCAAAAATCTCAGTCTCAGAGCCTAGTGAGATATTATCCCAAGTCCAGCATACTTGTAACCCAAGGACATGCACCTGAAATCCTCACAAAAGCCATGCATCCCAAACACACACACACACACACACACACACACACCACACACACACACACACACACACACAATCCCGGAAGCAAAAGCTCAGAACGAGCTTGGTCATTACTCATGTTTGCTCTACTTTTACTCTGATTATGAGCATGAAAAAATAAGAAGCCTCTATAGAAGGTGCCAGTTTGCACCAAGCCGACTTCCTGGCTACAACTTAGCTGTCTCAGCCTTTTCGTTAAGCTGCGTTACAATTTGATTTTGGTAGTATAAATATAACTTGCTTTCTACTGCCATCTGGTGGTTTGCTGGGGCACTATTTTTAAAATACTATAAAGACAGGAAATTTCTAAATGCCTTTTTTAGAAACCTTCACAATATATACTGTGAAAACATATCACTAATGGTACTTAACAATATAATGAGTTATTGTCTAGTAAATTGACTATTAGTCTAATCTAAGGAAATTACAGAAAAGCCATGATGGAAACACCGTTTTATTTAACACCACCTGTTCTCTCTCTCCCAGTCTTCTTTAACTTCCATGATAACCCTGGTTACACAGGTCACCTGGATGTCTATAGTAGTGTCCTAATTGCTCTTCTTGCTTCTGTCTTTACCTGTTTGGCCAGAATGAGCCCCAAACAAAGCAGATCCATGGTTTCCCTCTCACTGGAGACTAGACGGAAGTCCTGGCTGTGACCTTCAAAGCTCTCTGTGAATTCTCTCCACCTCTGATCTCACCCACTCCAACACTGGGCCCTCTTCTCATTCCTCACCATCACTAGCCAATCCTCGACCACACTGAGCATGTTGTGCCTTTAGGCCTCAGAATATTCTCTGTGAGCCGCAGACAACCTTCCACTTGGAGGACAAAATTCCCTCTCTACAGTCTTCAAATCTCTACTGACTTGTCAGTAAGCGGCTCCATGTACAGCACCTCCTCCCGCCTTACTATTGCTTCTCCTATTGTATAACCCCTCGTTGCCCTCCCCACCGTGTGTGTGTGTGTGTGTGTGTGTGTGTGTGTGTGTGTGTGTGTGTGACTGAGGCTAACCGATTAAGCTACACTAGTGCCAAGCAAGCTCCATCATCTTTCCACCTCAGCCTTCCCAGCACAGAATTACAGCATCCTTTCTAACTCAGGTTGCATGGCTGACATATTTCTGACTGAGCCATGTCCCAGCCTCCCTTTCACTCCTCCCACTACCTGCCGTACTCTACTCAACTCCTTGTTTACTCCCAAACTCACTCAGTGTAAATCCAGATTGACTAAGTATCCCTAATTGAACATCTAAAATCAATAGGCTGCCACAGAGGAAGACAAAGCAATATTTACATTACCTCAACAATGCATGTAATTCACATTCGCTCTTGGGTGTATACACACACCCACACACACACACAAATACATACACACATATAAACATATAGATAGATTTATACATAGATGCATGAATAATTACATATGCAAATATTCTAAGATCTGAAAAAGTCCAAAATTCAAAACATTTCTGCCCACGTATTTTGACAGGGGAAACTCAGCTGTGTTTTGGGATCTGCGACTTCATTTTATTACTGTTGTAATTATCCTGGTGCCCAAAACACAGCCTGGCAGCAAGACCTGAATAGGTGTTGAATGAGTAGTGAATAAAAAGTTGTCTGAATGTGAATATAGTAATCTGTCTGCACTGCTTTGGCTTGTAGCTCACACCTCCATTTAGGCTCTGAATATGAATATGTGGAAAAGATGACATCCAGTGGAGGAGAGACTGATATAGCAATTTTATGTAAAACAGATAAACAATCTGATTTAATTTTAAAATCAGGTATCTCAGGAGACCCTGAAAGTTAAAGTGCTTGTCGGAACACTAAGGATCTGAGTTAGAGTCCAGTAGATATGTAAAAGCAGCGCATGCTGCAACCCCAGTGCTGTGGCAGACAAGCAGACCCCAGGGACTTGGGGCCAGCCAGACTAGCCCACTGGTGAGCTCCAGATTCAGGGAGAGACCCTGTCTTAAAAATGAGGTAGAAATCAGTAGACAACATCTGTTATCAACCTCTGGCCCCTATACATAAAACAGGTGAGTGTGAGCACACACAAGCATAGGAGGGCACATTTGAGTGCACACACACACACACACACACACAGACACAACACACACACACACACACACAATACACACACACAAAAAAAAAACTAAAATAAATTTGATTCTCTAAAAGTGTTCAAAATTGTTAATTCTAACTAAAACAGTACAGCCCTTCTCTACTGTTCTTATTAGTAATGCTATTTTTAATTGTTAACTTTGTTTTTGCTTTGGAGACAAGGTCTTGCTAGGCTACCTAGGCTGGCCTGAACCTCATGATTCCTCTGCCTCAGTCACCTGAGTGCTGGGGTTACAGGTATGACCCACGGGTGATACTCATCAATATTCCTAGTGTGAGATAATATAAATGGAAAATTAGCAAATCTGATAAATCATTCTTAAGACAAATTTATTACTGCCACTCTTAAAAGTTGCACTTCTATTCCCTATGAAGCTAAAGTATGGCCACTGAGCACATTCACAGGTTTTTACTACCTAGTACAAAATGAAAGCCTCAATTCCTTGCAGCTGAATCTATCTGTGTTGAATATAGAAGATTCTCAAGTAGGAGATTTTCTCAATGAACGGGGTGTGACACTGCTTACTATTTCTTTAAACTGCGGTATTCCTTAATAAAGAACTTTAGTTTTAGGCACCATTTGGTTGGTGCTGATCTAGCTCCTATTTTATTCATTTGATTTTTTGAGGCAGGGTTTCCATAGCTCAGGCTGGTCTTGAACCTCCTGCTGTTGCTTCTCCCACTCTCCCAAGTAGCTGAACATTACTACTTGGTGTGAGCCTTCTTCATGCTGGGCCTCAGCTCCTAATGAAATGAAGATGCTAAAACAGGCCGTGAAGCTGCTCTCCAGGACCCTGGTTCCACATTCGCCCTGAGAAGTCCCCTTAGACTTTACAGCCCTGGAGGACTGACTTGTGTACATGGACCATGGGAATGGAAGACAAGCCTAAATCTACAGGTAGGGTATGAGGGAAAGCAGGCTCACCACAGCACTGAGCTATGTGTTTCCAAACATTCTCTGTATCTCCAAGAAGCCACACGCAGTCTCCCCTCTCATGCTCTTCTTTCTCTGGTGGACTTCTAGAAGCACATGCAGGCGCACGTGGAGAGGAGAGAGCTGTGACAGGCAGAGCATCTTGCCATGGGGAAAGCGTTCTCGCGACCATGTTCTGGCCTTGGGCTTTCTCTAGCTGCCCATCTCTAACTCGCAGTTCGCTCAAGGTTCTGTTTCAGGAGCCTTCCATTCTTTCTCAGAACCAGTGGGGCTGCTCATCTGCTCAAAATGCTCCTCCATGGCGTCACCAGCCTCAGGGACCTGCCTCTCTCATGCTTGACAGCCCATTCCTGCTGAGTCTTCAGAGAACTCAGTTTCAGCTCTCCTGTGCACTGCCAGGGACACAGACATGTGTGAAGATAAAGGCAATGACTGTGTTTCCTTGAATGCCGAGTGGGTATCTTCATACAAACAGACATTTCAATGGCCTTGTGTGATGTTAGCGATGAGTGTCCACTTGACAAAATCTGAAATCACCCAGGGAACGTGTCTCCAGCACGCTTATGAGGGGTTACATAGGTCAAGACAACATGTTGGCATGCCTATGGGGATTATCCTGATTAGATGAACTGAAGTGGGAAGGTCCACCGTAACGGAGTGGAGCACCCCTCCCTGGGCAGCTGTCCTAGACTGTATAAGGAAGAGGAAACGAGCTGAGCATGGACACTTCACTGCTCTCGCCCTCCGGGCTGAGAAGCCAACATGCCTGGCTGCATCACGCTCTCATTACCTTGACTTTTCTGCTGTAACGGGCTGCACCCTTGAACTTTGAGCCTTTTGTTTCTTAAGTTGCTTCTGTCAGATTGCTCACCACAGCAACAGCAAAAATAACTAAGATACCTAGGGAACTGCTTCTCGTCAAGTCTTAGCCATGATCCTAACAGGGATTGAGTATAAGGTAGAGACAAAAATGAGTAAAATACTGCTCACAACTACTGACTCTCATTTACATTCTCCCTCCTTCTTCTGGAACAGCACCCCTTTAACAAATTCTGTCAGTTAAATGTAGCTCTTCTAAGAAAGATGCTTTTTCCCAGGTCTCTTTTTTGGTTATGTGGTGTGGCCTCAATGGCTGGCCAATGATGGGGAATAGCAAGAGAGGAGCACGGTCCCTAGGAGATACCAAAATAGCCCCAGGTGCATGTGCATACCATATAAACTTTTAGGTCATTGGAATTTGAACTTCTGAAATGTCACATAACTGCATGTAATTGCTACAGGAATGCTGTGATACCCAGGATGGGTTTGACTGTGATATATAACTCAGTTCATAAAGATGTGGGAAGACACAGATTAGGAATCTGGTAAGGAAACCAGGATTCCTAAAAGGATCTTTATCCTAAGGATGGAGAACCCCAAACTGGGAATAAAAGACAAAGACAGCTGTGTTCCCATCCTCGAGGCCTCACGAGAAGTGAGGCAGGGCTGACTCAGTACTGACAATGACTTTGGTCCACCTCTGCCCTGGAGCCTTTTAAGGACATGATCAATACCAAGGACTATAGATCACATCGGACTTTGTGTCAGAAAGCTAAACTTAGTCAATTTTTAACAATTCCTTTATTCTGAAATTAAGTGTCTTATATTGAGGGCTAAAATACCTTTGCTTCACTGTGACAGACTTGGGTCTTTAAAAGCCTGTCTTAGCTACATTAGGCTGCTGGGACAGCTAAGCTAGGCCTCCAAGCCAAGTGAATGACTGCTGGATGTAACCCACAGTCCAGGTCTCTGAATAATAGCAGTTGACTGAATTCAGACAGTGCAAGCAGCAGCAACTTACTTTTTACAGGCACTTCTGCTATGACACGCATGACATCATATTCTTATCTGGATAAAGAAATCAAAGGCATGTTGAGGGCTGAGAACATGTCTCAGTGATAGAAAATCTGCCTAGTATGTACCAGGCCTCCAATTCTATGCCCAGCACCGCACATACGTACACACAATTAATAAGTCAGATTTTATAAAGTTCTCCTTTCCTTGTTAGTTCTATGCTCCAGAACAGCACGGTACAGTGACGTCATGTGTTTAATCCTATGCATCCACACGTGCTCGTCACAGGAGACCATGCTAGTGATCTCTCCATCTTCCCCCCATCTTCTCTTCACCTTTTTTTTTTTTTTTTTTTTTTTTAATTAAAAGACAGCTCTATCTATGTAGCTCAGGCTGGCCTCAAAGTCATGGTCCTCTTGCATCAGCCTTCAAAGTATGAGGGTTACAAGTATGCTCCACCACATTTGACAACAGCAGTCTTCTTGCCCCAGTAAGATTACCTATTAATGCCCCCTAAAGAGCCATAGCCTGAGTATGACAGGGACTCTGGCTCGTGCCCCTACAGTTGCTTATATTCACATTCCAAAGCCTTTGATGCCTTCTGATGTGAATGCTTGGTAATAAAAAACAATAGTTTTTTAAGAGCCTAAAGGTGTATCTAAGTTAGTGCTAGGTGAGCAGATGCAACAGTAAGCTAAGCACACACACACGAAGGAAAGGTCTGGACAGCAAGCATTCAGTTATTAAACGATCAAGTGTGTCAACAGTGGCGGCAATGCAGTAGAAAAACGCGGCAAAGATATGGGAGAACACAGAAGGGTGAGAACTTGAAAACTTGAGTAAGATCAGAGTCTGGGGCTGCTCCGTGAGAAGGAAGCAGCTGATGAAAGACACGGGAACAAGCCACACAGATACAGGAGAGGTCAGCCTGGAGGGAGCAGCCTGGAGGGGCGGGGCATGGAAGTCAGTATGGCCATAGCCCCGAAAGCCATGGAGGGTGAACAAGCCATGATGGGCGGATACCAACAGAAGCAGAGAGGGAAAGCAGCTGGTGTGGAGGCCCTTATAAACCACCGGGGAGGACTCTGCATCTACAGGGATTGTAATCAGTAAGAGTCTAGAGAAGTTTCCACAGGTTCCTGTGGCAAATTACAAAGGCATCCTGTAAAAATTGACAAATTATACATAATTTCAATGAAATTGTATGTTATCTGTAAATTGTATATAAAATTAAAATTTATGAAATATGTTTAAAATTACATGCATACATTTAAAAAAAATATTCCAAGGACTCAAGTGGCGCATGGTAGGCTCCAAAGGGCTCACTGTGGCTACTGTGTTAAAAGCAATCACAGACTGTGGCTATACTGTGTTAAGAACAATCATAGCACCATGAAAGAACCAGGATTACCAGCTGGGTTTCTGAGGGAAATCCAAGCAAGTGACAGTCATGGCTGGGACCTGGGAGGTGTCAGGAAGTGGATGGATTCTAAAGGGGTTCCGAAGAGAAGGCAGGAGGGGTTTGCTAATGAAAAGAAGGTTCACAGGAGAGAATGTGAGAGGGAGCTCAGGAAGCGAACTGCACACCAGCATTGTTAGATGTCCTGTTGAGGTCGATATGGAGACACCAGTGAACAGCTGGGCGCTGCAGCTGAGAGGTGAGGGAGATGAGCAGCATCTATCCAAAGAGCCTGCACAGAAGCCAATGGGAGAGAGAAGAAAGAGCAAGAGAGCAGACTTGCAGCTGGGAAGGGCAGGCATGCGGGCCAGGGAGGAAACACCCAAATCCAGCTTCCACATCACTCTTCCTCCCTGGGTACCACTGACATTTTCCTGCCTGGTCACGGGACTGCCCTGGAGGAGAGTAAGCAGAATGCATGTGTGAATATGAAGATGGAGCTCACCTAAGCCGTCCATAAAGTGAAGTCAAGCAGCAGCCTTCTCTGTTGGGAAGGAAGCTGCACAATAAGCAAGTATTAAACATATAGCAAAGTACCAGATGGTTAAAAGCATCTCAGTGCAACTCAGGAACAGACAGTATTAGAGCAAGGGCCATAATTCTACATTGTAAGCCTTAACCTTAAACATGTCTTCATGCTGCTTTAAGAAAAATTAAAACCCATGAGAAAACAAAACAAAACGCACATGAAGGTGAGCCATATAATTCACTCTCAACCTTGGAGCTACGAAATAGGAGGCAGAGGCCAACAACTTAGAAGAGTCACCAAGTCTCTACTCGCACACCAAGCAGAGTCTTGTACATTCTCCATATGTGACCTACTCACATGCAGACTCTGCACGGACCAACAGGGGCATCTCTGAAATGCAATTGTCTCTAATCATTACATGTTGTGCACCTGATGCTCCAGGTGTGAGCAGTCTTCTATGCCTGTCTATGTGATGTTCTAATGCTAAATACTGTTCTTGCTCTGAAGTAAGTTTAGGAACCTCTGTGACAACTGAACTAAAGTACTATTGGGCTTTTGAATTACTATGCCTTTGTGACAGAGACAAATCCTTCCATGTCTATAATGTCTATAATGCTTCCTTCCCAGCAATTCAGTTCATTGAAAAAGCTCATGACCTTGGCTCCCCGACACACAGGAGGCATGTTAACAGTATTCAGTGTTGCCTACACATTTTGTCTCTGTCAGATTTTGTTTAAGAGCTTTACACATACTCTCATTTCACCCTGATTCTAAAAAAATCAGACTTTTCAAGCTGGTTCTCAAGCTGCATTTCTATAAAAGAGAAAACTAAGGTAAAATAATTCTCCCAGTAACCCACATGCAACCAATAGCCAAACTAAGCAAACTCTCTTTGAACAGCAGTTGCTTTTGGGGTTTTGTTGTTGTCGATTATTTATTTATTTTATTTTTGGATATTTTTTTAAATAGGCAAACTGAAGATGTGTTTTATGTCATGGGAAGGAGGTGGGTAATGGCAGTGAGCTCATGTGCTGGAGAAAACACACACACACACACACACACACACACACCACACACCAAAAAAATCAAAAAACTATTTTCTTTATACTATAAGCAAGGTGCCTTGGTATTTTAAATAAAATTATATATGATTAAGTTTCCTGAATTTCAATTTTTATAGAGTATGTGGATTTTAGTTTGTACTGCTATAACAAGTATTTGGTTATAGACCAAGAGAAAGAAGAAGAAAGAGGAGGGGGACAAGGAGAGAGAAGCAGCAGCAGCTGTTTTTCTAGTTTTTAGCAGGATTTTCCATCTGGTAGACTTACTGTCACATCTCTTCAAAACAGACAAAATGTTACTCATATTTAGAGATTACAGATGATCCTGAAATAAAAACCCCAGTCACTGTACATCAATGCGGACAACTATCCTGTCCTGCATGAACGGTATACTTAGACATGGTGTGAACAGAGCACAAGCATCCCTGTCTCTGCCTCGTGTTTCCCAAACCTGGGTTTCACATTCCCCATCAATGCTGTTGTTGGACCAGCAAGTGCAACAGCAGCCCACACCTCTGTAGCAAGATGCAAGGTTTAAAAAGAGCAGTGTGTCCAGCGAGGACGCATTTACAGAGACAAGTGCACACCATGGCCATGGCCACCATGGCCACTTGATCCTCTTGCTGCTCTGTTTCCAGTTTGGAACCTGAAGGGTCACTGGCAGGTGCATTATTAGTCACATTAAAACTTCTCAGCAAGCATTCCTTCCAAGTTAATATTCTTTTCCTTACACCATTCTTCTCCCAAGATTAAAATGTCCCATCTCCTATCTCTAGTAGTGATCACATACAGGATCAAAAGACCAACCAACCAGGAAAGTATCATTCTTTCTACAAAGCCTTTGTAGATGGAGAGGAAATTAAAGATGTGGCCATCTTGTACAAATGCTGCTGAAAAACAGAGAGAGGCAATCCTAGTATCAGGCTTACCAAGTATATACAGCTCCTTAAAGGCAATGGCAGCATCAAAGACCACAGCCAGTTGTCTCTGCTGGCCTTGTGGATTGCCTATGATGGTTTGCTCTTTGGTTAACTGCTGTGGTTTCTTTTTTCCCCTCATCTGATAGGGCTTGAACTGACTTCTGGGTAGCACAAGGCATCTTCGGATCTTTGCACTGGGAAGTTAACTAATGTCAGACTCCTCATCATGTTTCTCCACTTTCACTACTGAAATGAACTTTCTCTTAACTTCTGCAGATGAAAGGCTGGCAAATTCTGGACTTCTGCCCCTTAGTAACTAGCTCCCCTGTAGCTCTTCGCCAGACCTCCTCTTCTGACTAATCTGCTCTCTGCTGGTCCTGAACACAGAGTCCATGCTCTGTCAGCTCCAGTTCCTTCTCTATGGGAGGAAGCGCTATTTCCTCCACCTGTAATTCCTGGTTCACCACAGGGCTGGGGTCCAGCAATTTTGCAGCCCTCTTAAGATGTCTCCTTTGCTTTTCAGCAAGCAAGAATGCTCTCAGAGAGGTCTAAGAAAGTCAAAGGGAACCCTTTAAATGAACATCCTTGTAAGGATGTTACTCATCAGAATAAGAACATGGAGTCTGCCTTCTTGGTTTTCCAGAAGCATTATTTAAGTAAATGGGGGGGTGGGCGGCACTCAACAGGTGAAGCGCCTGCTGTGCAAGAATGAGGGCCCGAGTTCCCATGCCCAGAACCAAAGAAAAAGCCAGGCTTCATAGCACAAGCATCAGTAATCCAGAATCCCTGTGGGGAAATGGGAGGTGGAGACAAGAGAAATAAATACCATGGAAGAGGCTCTGAGGGGTGAGAGCTGGCACCCAAGATTGTCCGCTAATTGTCACACACAAGCCATGGCATGTATGTACTTGTATTCACACATAGAAATTCACATGAGGGAAGGAGGGAGGGAGGAGGGAGGAGGGAGGGAGAGGAGGGAAAGACAGAGACAGAAAGAAAAGGGGTGAGGCAAGATAGGCATTAATAGGACAACTCATATCAAGCAACTAGTGACCATATGCCTGATTTCTCATGCTGTTCACTTTTTTTGGCTGTGCCAACAATGTTTCTGCAAACTTGTATTGTGATTTGATAGTCTAGGTACTTGAGAGTCTTCAGGTTTGGCATTCTGATCGCCATCCTGGAGGACACTGGCTCACTTCATCCTGAAGCAGCACACTATGACCACTATCATTTGGTCTGTGGCATTCTTTCAGAGCCTTGCTCAACTAAGCTATCACTGGTGTGGGAGAGCCGCTCCCACATTTGTTTACCCCAGGGACTCTTGAGGAGTGAGGGATAAGAGATTAGATAGAAATATAGAAGGGAGACAGACAGAAACACAGGATACCCTTGGGAGGACCTAGGTCAAAACCCACCAGCCCTTCTGTCTCTGCTAAACGGCTTTTAAAGGTATGCCAAGACCAGGAGCAAAAGACCTCCCTCCAGCATAGCCCAGTGCAGACCCTTCCAAACACCTGGTAACATAGTCAAGCCATGCACATGGTCAAGCCATTCCTAATGCAGCCCTCGGTAAGCAAGCTCAGAACTCACTAGGAAATATCTGTAGACCCTAACATACTGGAAGAACAAACTCTTCACCTAAGTATTGTCCAAATTGGTCCCCTTTGTCATGACACTAACAGGTCCTTTCCTTCACAATATTTCATTACAATGTACAGTGTTGTATTGTCTAGGTCAATAGCTTGATCATAGCAATGGACAGTGGTTTGCATATTTCAGTTCCTGAAGCAGTCACTTCCAAAACAAACATGTTTTCACCTTCCCATGGAACACAGTCAAGTTGGTAACAACCTATTATCTTTGACACTCCCCAAAGGAGCTGAGCCCATGTCCTATTAGCATGCTACAGTGTCCTCTACCTAGGTAACTCCTAGCTGAAGCCCAACCATCTATACTGCACCAAGATTGCAAAATCAACAGCCACTGCTCAACCAGCACTCAACCATCAATGTCAGACCACGACACCTAACAGCCACTGCCTAAGTGCCAACTACCAATGCCCAAGAGCCAACATCCACCAGTGAACAGACAGACCCTTGCTCCGGCCCTAGTCAATCACTCAGTCATACAGTCAGTCCCAAGCATTGACTTAACCTAACACTGGAGACTAAGCTCTTAAATGTTTATGTAGAATGTAAATAAATATTTGTTGATAGAATGACTCAAACAAAAAACAGTGGTTATTTCTTTTACCTTATGATACAAAATAAAATATCCTGTTATTCTTGAATGGTATGAATTTTTTCTGTATATATTTTTAAAGGCTGTTTATTAGGTACCTTTTCCTTTTTGCTCTGTATTATCTGCTTTTCTATTTGTTTCTAAAAATTAAAGACAAAACAAATTAAGCACTGTGCAAGTCATTATTTTGTATCCCTCACTATTCTGTATATTGACTATATATTTCAAAAAAAAGTCCAGTGAGTATAATTTAAGAAAATTATTTCTAGTCATATGATTAGCTTTTCCTAAGTCTTGAATTCTTCACATTCAAACTTCATTACAGAATACCAAGACTTGGGTTCATATGAATCACTTTGAAGTTACTGAATCATGACTAGGTATTGGATGTCAGGCTAAGCATCTCTTTTATATGAAAGCAGTAGGCGACATCTACCAACACTAAGTATCCCTGTGAGTGGCAGACATCCACTGCAAGGAAAAAGTAAGAAAATAAGACACCATGACCAAAGCTCATTCAATATTTTCACTGTCTCATAAAACCCTGACTACTTTGGTAAGAGCCACAGTATGTTTTAACAGAATGTTGCATAGACATACTTGGATATTAGTCTCTTTACTCAAAGGACTTGATACATATGCAGATGACTCCATGGGAGTGCCTATGTTGAATCCCAGGTGTACACTATCTGTTCAACTGCTAAGAGGTTTAAGATGAACCTGAAGTCTACCTGTGTCAGCCTCACACAAAGCAAATCCTAGAAATGGGGAGTGAAGACTGCAAGATGCCTGGGATAGTAGATGAAATCCAACCCACCTCTCCCATGAACAATCGGAAATGGAAACAAGCAACCCATATTATGATGTCTTTTGTGCACATACAACCTAAGAGTGGGCATATTATCTAATGAAAAAAATGATTCAGCTAACTCACAAGGTAGATTAGTTGATTGTAGTTTCTGTGGACAAAAGTCTTAGGTTGTTTCTGGAATCATATGTGTATGCATGTGTCCACCTAGGAATGAGGCAGAGTAGGCAACAGATACAATGTCTCAGAGTCTGTCCTCTCCCCATAGCAGACATGAGAGAGGGTATGGGTATAGTTAATGATGAGATCCAGAGCCAGTGACACAGATCATTTGATTTGTAAGCTCTGCTTATCTATGACTCATCCACAGAATACATTTCAATATGGAAAGATGAAACACAACTCAGGCGGGCTTTGACGAAGGAAAGAGCTTTTTGTGGGTCACTCATGCTTTTGCACCTCTGAGACCTGAAATAGAGGACAAGAACTAACTTTGAAATGTAGGGTGTTAAGTTGGGCACCATGTGCATGGCTCACATACTCTTGTCTCCTGACATGCTGTGAAAAAGGTGTCTGCATGCAGAAAAAGAAGTGGAGACTGAGCAATGACAGTTCCCAAGTTGTAGAGACCAGCAGTCTACAGGATCCAAACCATTGTTTTGCTCACTGTGCCCTTTTGCACCTTTCTCTGAAGGAGAAACCAAAGGGCAGGAAGCACAAGTCTTCACTGCATATAACTTTCACTATATGCTACAAGAAGTATTCAAGATAAATGAGGAAAAAGGGAACATGTCTCTTAGATTCCTGTTGAATGTAGTAGGAGTCTATAACCATACATGATATGCATCAGTATTACATTACATCTATGTATGTTGTTGATGGTAGAGTCTCTCAATGAACCTACAGCACATTGACTGGGCTATACTAGTTGGCCAGTAAGAGGCAAGGATCCATCTACTTCAACCTGCCCTAATACCAGAGTCATAAACATGTATCATTGTGTCTGGTTTTTATATGGGTGCTAGGGATCTGAACTCAGGTCCTTTACTGACTCTGTCATCTCCCTAGAATGGACAGTACATATTAACTGGTCATAATATTGCCTGGTATTCTTGTAGATAACAGATACAACAAAGAAGAAAGACAAAAAAAAATGTCTGTCCCCAAGAAGCTCTTTTTGTGGGATCTACAGTATTGCAAGAAGTGCACAACACTACACTCTAGAGAGTCATCACATGGGTTAAAGTGACTTGGAAAAGAACACAGCTAGATAAATCGGGTAAGTGCTGCTGTTGTTCCCATCCCTGGAGGAAAATCAGGAAAGAGTTCACATTCCAAATACAAGTAGGAGGAGTGTATTCCCTGTGGGTGCGTCTGGGTCACAATATCAGGTCTCCTAAAGTTGCTTGGACCGAGACTCCCCAGGTACTTGGAAGGCAAGTGTGACTGGACATATTCCCAGAAACCAGGACACCACCTTTCTCCCTTCACTCATGCAGTGCCAAGGGTGGGATAAGAGACCTAATTTTGCAGGAGCAAAAGCCTGTTCTGGTTTGTGTTTTCCCTGTCCCACACATCACATCAACAAAGCAAGTTCCAAGACTCCAGCTTGGATATGGAGAAAACACAGGAATAAGCAGTTCAGCTACATTTGTTTTAATGCTTCAGGAGTTTCCTGGGAGATCCAACTCACCTTATGGCCTTCTGTTACAATCCTATGCTTCTCTAGGGACCTCAAATGGACCTCTCTAGGCCAAAGAAGGAAATGCCCCACTGAGAATGTTTGCTAGACAGTAGTCTAAACACATTGTGCATATTACCCCCATTAACTTCCTTACCAGTGATGAGAAGTAGTTATAATTTATACTTAAGGATGCTGAGGCAAAAGCAGCCAAGGAATCTTGTTCAGGGTAAAGAGAATGATTTCAGAATCCATATTCTAATACTATGACTATAATCATATAATACCGAACATTCCGATAAAAAGGTGGCTAACTGTCCCTAAAATCTGAAAACTCTGATATGGAGTGTTTAAATTCTCATGTCCACAAAAGGTGTTACACATTCCTCTTCTGTCGTGACATTGCTCGTTTCCCCTGTCACATTATTTTATCAGCATGAAGAAACTTTAAAGGGAATAAAATTTTGATCTTTAAAAAGTTCCATGCAACCATGACTGAGTCACTCATTGACTGGCTATTCTGTATTCTGCCACATATCCACTGTGTGAGTACTGTGCCTACCGAGGGGTTCTATTGAGTCCAGCTGTCAAAAGCTAACTTCCCCCAGGCTCACCTGCTCTTCAAGCCTCATCCCAGGCACCTGTTCATTCTAAGACCCAGAGCCAAGTCTGTTTCAGCCTGAGTTCCCAGGCCGCCTATTCTTCAAGTCATAGCCTTCATCATGTCTCTCCTCTCTTTACGACCATTGCCTCAGTTCCAGCTGAAGCATAGCATCATCACCTATTCCATGACAGTTCCCTACCTACTGGCCATTCAATGGCTCTCTCCCATGGTGTCCAACTTCTACCTGCTACCTGCATGCTCACTCTGGAACACTAAGTACAACCTCGGGCTAGCAGGCATTTCCAGTTCTCTGACTCTCAGTTTGTTATCTACAAGCGGGATAATACCCAGCCACCTACAACGCTCAAATCTCTAAGATCGGTGAAGTAGGAGCAGAGCGGGTTAGGCGCATTCAAACATGATCTGTTGCTTATGAGGCAGATCTATTTTTATGGTTTCTTCTGAACTCATTGCCGGTAAAAACAACCTTTTTCAAGCCCAAGGAGTATGTTCCTTACTTATCTGACATGTAAAAAATTACCTGTTGGGAAATGAAGACTGAAAATGAGAAAGAAGAAAGAAGTATCCATACTTCCCGACACGTGTTCCCTTGTGAAGTTTACAACTTCACAGTTTGGGGGTCATAGGAGTTAAAAATAAGACTCTCACGGGAAGTGAGCAAAATTCCCCAATGCTGGGCAAATATTTACCCAGGACAAAGGCAATGGCATGCATGATATTTTAATTCTGTCCTCTGGCATTGTAGCACAGAAAGACATGTTAAAACCAACACATGACTTCATGGAACCTGGATTAGAAACAGACTTTGACACTGTTCCCTTATAGTCCCAGATACTTGAAAGGCTATCACAAGAAGTTTACAAGTTCAAAGTCAGCCTGAGCTATGCAGAAAGCTCAAGGCTAGCCTAGACAACTTAGAGAGACTTGTCTCAAATTAAATAACAAAAAGACTTGGTTGTGTGTGTGTGTGTGTGTGTGTGTGTGTGTGTGTGTGTGTGTGTAGAGCACTTGCCTGGCACACACCAGGTCCTGGATTAAATTCTCAGTACTGAAGGAAAATAATACATATGTTAAGAAAAGGGATTGAAGGTGTTTGTGACTTTAGTCAACAAGTTTGTTGTAAGTCTAAAATACTTGTAAGTACATCATACACCAATTCTGTCATACTAAAACTTAAAATACTTCAAAATAATGACAATATGGAGAAGAATTCATCAACTTTTATTGCTCCTAAGCAACATTGCACAAGAGACACATTATTTGTAGACAACCTACCCCTGCTGCCCATCATGGACATATTTGTAAAGACAAGGGTCATTGATTTACACATTTGTTTTCTCAAATGAAAGTATTTGAAGTTGGCTACAATGAACCCTCACTTCCAGAGCTCTGGAAATGGTTATATACAAAAGTCCAGTGGAACTTATTTCAGCCAATAATAGTCACTCCTAATTGCCCTTAAAAAATACGGTTTTATAAAAAGTAGTGTTCTATAAGTTGCATTATTAAGAGATTTATTATAATTCAAGTTTTAATTTTATAGCATCCATATCACAGCCTTAAAAATTATTGCTTATTGATTTATCTGAGGTGTCGTGACACACTGAGCCAGCATGCAGAAGTCAGTACACTGTGGCCACAATGAACAATGACAAAATTTATTCTGCTTTTCTCCTCGATGAAGGGGGAGATTGCTCTCTTAAAACAGTGCTACATAATCAAGAGCTACCCTTGGCCTACAAATGAAACAACTTTATGGCATTTTTAAAAAATGGGTTGTGGCTCTCCCCAAACCATATTCTTCTAGCTGCCTTCTTTCTAACCAACCAATTTTTTTTATCATTGCACTATTTCTGAGCTGCGAACAAAGCTCACTAAAAAATCCTCCCTGTGTGAAGGAGGAGGCTCATCCGTGTACCCAGCAGCAGACATTGGGCTCAGTGACTGCTTCTCACACGCCCTGGTTCCCCTCAACCTGAGGGACCATGGACTTCACCGAGTGAAGCCCTGAGCAGACACAGGGCAGAGAGGATACTAATTGGAACAACACAGGGTAGCCATTAAGCTATGCATCAATAATTTATGTAAGTTTTCTGAAATGTAAATAAATACTGACTGGACTAAAGTTGCTATATGATTGATCTAGCATGCTCAAGTGTGAGGACATGTATATTTTGCAGGCTACTGTTTACTATGTGTCCCCACAAGGAGTTTAATTCTCCCCTCAATTGAAACGTATATTAGTGATCATTTACATCTTGAACAAAAGTATTAAATTCAAATAAACTATAAATTTTTTTTTTTTCAAAACCAGTGCTGTAACCTGACCACTTGAAGCTAATATCAACACAACCCTGAAAAGAACAGCAGTGCCTAGACCGGACTCACTCCTCCTCGGCACGCCAGGGCTCCATTACAGTTTTCAGAGTGCTAATACAAGGTGCTCACAGTGGCTTTCAAATCCCCATTAACAGTGTTCAGACAAGTCAGGTCAATGCAGTTAATGCTAATTATTAATAATATGTTAAAATCCTGTCATGACAGTTTTTGCTACATCATCAATGTAATCATCAAGTCTTCTCTGAAAAATACACAGAAATGGAGAAAAACTAAAGCTCTACCACAAAAGAACAAGAAACCCAACAGAGCCACGGGTGCCCTTGATAAGGACATGCAGGAATGTAAAGTAATATGCTGTTAAAATAAAAAAGAAGAGTACACTAAAATGCCAGTGGACTGTACTTCACTCTAAACATCGTTAGTGTTCATTCCCAAAGATCTCGGTCTGCCCGTAACTACATCACGAGATCTAGCACAGCCATCTTTTGGAGCGTATGGTTAGTCTGGTCCTCCTGTGGTAGTAGGGGCAGTCTTTGAAGCTTTAAGTATCTGAAAAAATAAGGGGAAATCTAAATTAAAGGACCAGTCATGCAGACTGTGAAACTGCAAACTACTTCATCTTCATACTACTTAAACACACACACACACACACACACACACACACCACACACACACACACACACAACAGCTGAAATAAATGTTTTTGTTTGTTTTGAAGGTACTTGGTAACAGACTAAATGAACAACCCAGAAGTCTCTGGCCATCGCTTGACAAAGTTGCTGATAGAAGCCTGGGGCTCCTGAGAGCATCTGACAGCATCGAATGGAGGAATCTCAGGTTTGGAGAAACACAGGCATTAAATTCTTTCTCCTACCAGTGATTTTAAAGAAATAAAAAAATGGAGTTTGTATTTGGAAAATAAGTACATAAAGAAATTCCAAAGGTATTTAAATGGCATCTAAGATATAGGCTAGGGAGCTGGCTCAGGGTTTAAGAGCCCTTGCTTTTCTTCCAGAGACCGTCTTGGAACCCATGAAGGGCAGCTCACAACCACCTGTAATTCCAACTCGAGGGCATTTGAGGCCCTCTTCTGGCCTCCCTAGGCACCCACACACATACACATACACATAAACATATATATGTACACACACACACACACACACACACACAAATCATTAAAAGAATAAAATAGTAATTGTATGTTAATCTTTACTGCTGACAAGTAAGTATAAAGTCTCTTAAGGCAAGCAAAATCCATTCCTATCCAACTTTAGATGTGTATTTTTGCTCCAGACTTTAGTGTGTGGTCTGTTTCACTGCAGAGTGTTGGGTTTATACACAGAACTGGGTAAGAAGGGGGGTGGCTACTCCCTGTGGCCAGTTAGATGCTGATACAATTTCTAAGGCAAGATTACTGCTGAAGCTTGAGTGTGTTTCCCATACATTCATGTGTCAGAAATTTAACATAAAGTCATACATAGGGTGGTTTTCCAGGGCAGGCCACTTTGGAAGAGTCAGAAAGGCTGAGGACTGCGGACAGCATTAGCGTTTTGAAAACAAGGATAAAGGGCCAAAGGACCAGGCTGTCCTTGACTCAGGACGTGATATCCCCCACCCTGACATGATGTAGTAAAAGGGCCATCATCAGTAGCTACCACATGCTGATGCCATGTGCATGGACAGCCTATAGAACAGTGAGCTAAATGCATATTCTTTACAAATTAGTTCAGATATTATGACTACAACACTCCCTTCTGTCCTGTGAGTGAGTGTGTATGAGTTTGTGTGTGTGTGTGTGTGTGTGTGTGTGTGTGTGTGTACATGTGTGTTGGTTGGTTTTGTCAAATGACAGAAATCTAAACATAGATTGGAAGAGGGAGTTTTAAATTGAGAAATCCCTCCAAAAGACTGACCTATGGACAAGCCTGTGGGGTACTGTCTTGATTAATGGCTAATGTGGGAGGGCCCAGCCTACTTTGGGCAGTGCCATTCCTGGGCAGGTGAGTCTGGAGTGTATAAGAGAGCAGACTGAGCAAGCCATAGATAGGGAGCAAGCCAGTAAGTGGCATTCCTCCTCTGTTTCAGTTGTCTCTAGTTTCTGCCCTGCATCCCCCAATTTGTAAAGTGAAATAAACCCTTTCCTCCCCCAAGTTGCTTTTGTTTTTAATGGTTTAACACAGCAATAGAAATGCTAAGACACTATTTATCGTCCATCCATTAATCCATTAATCCATCTACCCACCCATCCATCTATCCATCCATCCATCATCTATCTTTGTATGTAGCCAAAACAAAACCCAAGCCATTATATAGCAAGAACTGTAGTTACTCATGTGGAGCTACTGCAAAGTACATATATATCTTTATATACCCAACAGAGGCGACTTTAATAATCCCTGAAAGGCATGTACAAGAATACAGCAGCTTCCTTCATAGTGGCCAAAACACTAGGAATGATTACTACATCCATCAGCATCAGAACAATAATCATCATCATGTGTTCATAGAAAACAGTAATGGCTAAGATTAAATTACTGGACTTTACAAACAAGGTAACTTGAAGTTCACAGATGTCATGCTGAACAACAGAAATCAACCACAAAAATGTGTGTGTGTGTGTGTGTGTGTGTGTGTGTGTGTGTGTGTGTTGTGTACACCTAGTTACATTAAATTCAAAAGCAGACAAAAAACAATCTAGATGTTGTAGATCAGAACAGCAGTTGTGGAGACGGCTGACAAGAAATGGAAAGACTTTTGGTGGTGCAAGATGTTTTCTAGAATATGGTCTGAGTATTTATAAACCCGTATACACATGTGAAAACTCAACAGTTGAGCACTTCTCACTATGCAAATTATACCTCAGTAGGAAAAGTTTAACAACATCGAGTTGATGTTATGCTATAATCTGTAATTTAACAACTAGCTAGACTTTGAGAAAATAAGTAGTTTTGAATTCTATTGAGACAATGCGAAGTTGTTCAAAGTATAACAGTAAATGCTCGTTAATCGTAGTAAGGGAGTTGGGATCAGCAGTTAAGAGCCCTTGCTAATCCTGCAGAGGATGCAAGTTTGGTTCTCGGCAGTAGTGTAAGTAGGCCCACAACTGCCTGCAACTCCAACTCCAGGAGAGCTGCTGTTCTCTTGTGACCAACATGGGCACCTGCACACATTTGCATACTGCTCCATTGGTGCACACATACATGCACATAATTATAAAGATAAAATAAATCTTTTTAAAACACCCTAGACCTCCCAATGCAATCTTCTCGACTTAAGTGTGTAGTGATATGTAGTCCTAGCCGCCACTCGGAAGCTCCAGGAAGATGCAAACATCCTCAAGGTGGATCTGCTGCCGCTGCCCTTCATCTATCTCTCCACCCTATGCATCGCCACTGAGTTCCCACCCTTCACCCACAGGACCAGCCCTGGGCCTTTCAATGGTTGACTTCTCCTTCTAATTTCTGTACATACTTTCCTTCTGGTCCTCCACACTGTCCAGTGCTGGTGGCACTACTGACTGAGCTGAACTCACTTTCTCTTCTTCATGTCCACTTTCTTCATGGACAGCCCTTTTTAAATCTGAACTTGATCCTGTAACTTCTCCACTTGAAATTTTTTAGTGGTTTTTGGCTACTCTGGCATCCAGATCTACATTTCCAAACACCATATGGAAGACACTGTGAGATGCCTGTGTGCGTCCCACCATGTCTTCCGATGTCCTAGGTGACACACTGTCTTAGCCTTTGTCAGTCAGCACCTGTCCCCACCTCCACACCACCTGCCAGTGCAACACTGACCAGTGGGAGGCGAGTCTTCTCCTTCCATAGCCCTTTGGAGATGAAGTGAATTACCCTTCTAAAAGCCATCTTTCACTCCACTCTGAGAAGTTAATGAATCGTGCTTGTTTTACCACACCGTAGTTGGATTCTAAACCAGGCAAGGCCAAGGACTATATTATTGATTGCACTGGACAATGCAAAAGCTGTGTCATAGTTATTATTCAATATATGATTTTTGAATGAAGGATCAATAACAACAATAGTAAAAAGGTATGAAGTGATTATTAAACATGGCCAATATGATCACGAAACCAATCTTCTCTTTTGCCTCAGACTTCTAAGGCTGCCAGTGTTTATTAAAGTGCTGGGTAAGGGGAACACTTGGGTGGGAGTTCTGGCTGGATGTAATGGAGGGAAACCATGTCCACTGCTGGAATATTCGACAGTGGACTGAGGCAAGAGCGTGATCACCAGCTTCAGAGAGCCAGGAGCAGAATCCCTCAGAAACCACAATGCCCTCACACTTCTTTTCTAAGTCAAATGATTCTTAAAATGTAAAGTAATGTTCATCTACTCTCTGGCTCGCACACTGAGACAGTAACTTTATGGAGCTCTTTAGCTCACAAGGTCTTAAGTATTGTTTGGCAAAAGTATTACTCTATGGAACTTCATAAATGACTCCTTCCTAAGTCATTCCATTGGTGCTATGTGGATCTAGGAACATGCGGGGTGACTTCAAATAAAAATGTGAATTTAAGGAGAAAGGTAAAAACTTGTTTTAAAAAAAATGGGGGGTATAAATATTTTAGTGAATTTAAAATACCTGGTATTCAAAATATTTAATTTCTAGTATCAGAATTATCATTTCTTAAGACTTAACATTTAATACACTATAAAGCACCAACATGTTTACAAAGGAAGCAAAAGTTACATTATTAGAAAACTTTGCTTGATGTCACAAATCTTCCACATGCCAATCCTCCCAAGCCCCAGTCCGGAATGATAAAACAGGAAGACTGCAAAAGGCATGCCAAGGCGAGTCTAATTCATCACACTCAAAAAGCCCCAGAAACTCCCATCACGTGGGATCTGGAATCACCATTTGTTTTTCAATTGCACTCCTTCCCGTCACCTCTGTCATCTAAGGAAGGTCACGGCCTTGCCACACCTCAGCATCCTCACATGCAAAATTAACAAAACCGCAAATCTAGCCCCTCTCTGGTGTTGTTAGGATACCCAGGAAATGTCCTAAAAAAAAAAAAAAAAAAAAAAAAAACACCGATCTAACGCTTGATGAGTCTCAGCTCTCGCTGTTTCTTACCCTGTGACCGTTAATATGGCCATAATAGCTTATGGGAGCAACACTGTAAATACATCATCACGGACTTTAGTAAGCAACAGTGAGACTGCGTGGCCTGGGCCTGGTATGATGGAGGAAGGCAGAGATTTAGCCTTCTGCTGAAGCCCTCCAGCTAGCTTTCCAGAAGGGCTCTAGTGAGGGGCAGACCTGATGGCTGTGTGCCCACAGCTCTTGCCATCAGACAAGCAATCAACACTTTGGCAAAAGCAGTCAATTGACTGAACCAAAATATCATTAATATAGGTTGCCTATTTTTCCATATGATTATATAATGCAAACTAAAATATGAAGTTCAGGATACAGGAAATGAGTAAGCCACGTGCAAAGGTTCAAAATAACTACTGTCAAAACTGAGCCTCACACTTTCTTGCAGCAAAGTCAAATTATAGCCATGTAGAGTCACAGCCATGCAGAGTGTCTGGAAAGCTTTTACAAAAGCCAGTTACAAGGCCCAGTCTTGATTAGTTCCTTCAGGGTTCCTGCTCCCTTTGCTCTACCTCGCAGATCATGCCAATTAATCCCTGAACAGAGAGACAGCCACATCCACCATTCCCTGAGACCTCATCACACACTGGGATCTCTGCCATGGATCACATCTTCAGCTCTGTGTGCTTTTAGTGAGGTTGGAAAGTGTCTGTCTTTACAAAGCACCTTACTACGCTACCCCAGTAACCACTTGCTATTTTATGTGTATGCTTCAAAAAAAAATAGGGTATCAGTTTGTAAGACACCGAAATAAAAGCACAAAGATGTATAGGCTCAATTCCTTTCAGTGTAGTTAGGTCAATAATAAACTGAAAAGTGTAGACTACAACTAGAAAAATACTCTTTGGAAATTCATTATTTCTCAAATGCTTTTCTTTAGAGATTTATAATCATCAAAATGCTAACCCTATAACCTGCTCTGCCCGTCAATGTCAAACAGTGTGCAACAAGAAACAGAAAAGCAATAAAAGTTTCAGCTTCGCTTGCCCTGCCTGCCTATTCGAAGTAACAAAATACACATTGTTCCACAGTCATCATATAAATGTCTCCATGGATATCTTTTCCCGTTCATACTGTAATACCAATGAATCGAGTCTCCAAATTAAAAGTTTCTGCACATTAACATACACGTACATGGTATGAAAACTACCAAAACCTGAAACATCCCATCCACCAAATAAACCAAGACACACTGACGCACAACCAAAAATATTCATTATTTTTAATTTCTAAATTAAAAATTTTAATTTATTTACTGGCTATTTTTTATTCTGAAATTCAGTATTCAATTCATTTTGGCAGGTACAATTACTCCTACCAAAATCTATAGTGGTTATCCATATCACTGCTAAAGATTTGTACTGCACACAATCTGAGAAGGAGTAAGAAATAAACCAAGACATCACAAAAAGAAAAGCAATACAATACAGAAATGGTAAGAAATATGACTGGAGAAGAAATGTAAGGAAGTCGAGCAAAACATCCTTTCCCCTGTCCACACCAATCCCTGATGACCTGATAGTTTAATGCCACCTTTGAAAAGCCCTGGAGAGCAACAGCCTTGGCTCCAGGGTCACTGCCTTTTCTGAATTCACTGGTGTTGATAGGGACTGTGGGTTCCATGCTGGGGGCTATGACTAGCCCTGCACAGGCTAGGCTGCCCTAGGCGCTGATGATGCCCTGCAGAAGGCTGGGAAGCCAGGAGCAAGAGGGACACACTGCTTCATTTTACCCTGAGACAACCATTTCTATAGCCACAACCAAACACCTTGACAATCAAAATGGAAAAATAAAAACCACAAATCCCTAACTTGGGCTCTGCATCTTAACCAGCATCTATAACGGCAAGCTCATACAGAACTTTGCTAAACGTGTCTTAAATTCTACACAACACACATGCATTAGTCTGAACCCAGAATGTGTTTTCCATGACTCTGTCACGTCATGAAAACACAAATGTCTTTTTTTAAGTCCTCTTCAAGATTTTTATCCACTATAGATCTGTTTCATAAGGTATTTTATGAATTTGAACCACCAGCAGCATTTTAAATTTTAAATTAAAATACCAATTTGAAAATTTAAAATACCAACAGTATTTTAAATTTAAACACGCAAAACACACTAGATCTAAGGAAATGTCATACCTGGTGGTGTGTCTTGCTGTTCTTCCACGGAGGGGACATTTATTTCTAAAATTAAACAAAGTAACAATCCATTATATGCTGCAGATCATGGCTATGCAAATCACTTTTAGAGAATTCACCTATGATTGTCATAAATACATCAGGTTTTTACACCATGACGACAAAAGAATTAGCTACCGTTGAGCAAGGCTGCATACTCCTCCATCATCTGCAAAACCGGCTTCAGGATGCAACCCAGCTGACAGCCAGCAGATGGGCACTAAGACCCAGGTTTACCACAGTTTTGCATCAGACTCAAAGTGCAAGGGGGAAGAAGACCAGCCTAGCATGTTGTTTTTTCCATAGAAAAGTTGTCACTGTTCTCCCTTGGGGGCAGTGGACAGGATCAGGACCTCAGATGTGTGCACTCTTCCTACCACTCCCTATGACACTCCACCTGCTTCTGCCTGAAGTCTTGCCTCACAGTTGTAACAGTAAATAACATTTAAAAAATTAAATTGTAAGTGATTATTAAAATCAAATGCCATGCTCAATAAAGTTGTTTTGAAAAAAAAAACTATCTTCAAGATGAATGTGTATTTTATTTTTATGCTTTGTGTGCTGTGTAGGGTAAAAGGTCCGAGCCCACTTCTGAGTTTGAAAATTCACCAAAACCCACTAATCCCTGAGGTCAAAATCCCACCAATCCTAACTCTGGAAAACTCCACCCCAAGAAACCCCTTGTAAAGCCTGGCTCCTGCTCAGTTTCCTGCTGCTTCTTGTCCCAGCAAAGGCAGACACTCTCTTGTGTCTTTCCCAATAAATCTCCTGTTTTGGTGTGGTGTGACTTTGTAGTATTCCTTGGCTCCTGACGATCAGGATACCTTTCCCCTCAGCACTGCAACACTCCACTGGGAAAGGCTTTTCTCTCAGAGCTGTAACACGTCCACACTAAACCCAGAGCCTTGCACACCAACATGAGCTACCACTGAACTCTCCAAGCCCTAGGATCAGATATTCCAAGATGACTCAAAGATGTGGGTGTGAACTCTAACTTCTTTCTTTTGCTGCTTCAATTCAAGACATCTAGGAAGACAGCAGGCATCACCAGTTGATTATAAGTAGACAGCAGGCATCACCAGTCAATTAGATTCCCTCTAAAAATTGTCACATACTAATTTTCTTCTTCAAACCTAGCAACCCATTTAACACTGCCTTAAACATAAGACTGTTAGCTTTTATTTCTTAAGACTTGTAAAAGGCAGGCATTGTTATGATATTCTGTTTGTATTCTGACAAAGCTTGCCTGGAGATCAGAAGGCAGAGCTAGCCACTAGTTAACCAGACACCAGGTAGTGGTAGTGGTGGTGGTGGTGGTGGTGGTGGTGGTGGTGGTGGTGGTGGTGGTGGTGCACACCTTTGATCCCAGCATTAGGGAGGTGGAGACAGGGATATAAGGCGGGTAGAGACAGGATCTCAGGCCCATTCAGTCTGAGGATTCGTAGAGACAGAATCTCGCACACAGAGGTAAGAACTCCCTAGTGGCTGCTGCTCTGCTTCTCTGATCTTTCAGCTTTCATCCTAATATCTGACTCTGAGTTTTTATTTAATAAGACTAATTAGGATTGAGTTTCACCTGGCATCCAACTTTGGGGACACAAATTCATGAAAAAGCTACTTGCCTGTGGCTTGCAACCACCCGCACATGCCGGAGCTGCACACAGGAGCTCCTGTGGGAGTCACCGCCTTGCCTGCTAGGTTTTCCTTTCTTTTATTCCCCCAAGCCCTCTGAGCAAGTCTGGGATTTGTTGTTGTTGTTGTTGTTGCAGCCTCTCTGCAGCAAACTCTATAGGCGCTTGGGCTCCAAAGGATGCTGGAGTTAGTCACTTTAGCACATTCCCCTGTGCAGACAGCTGACTCTTGGGCTTTTTCTCTACCTGTGGGTTGTGGGCTTTCCTTGGACCCCTCCTCAGGCTGCTGCCACACTAGGTAGCCGCCTTTGACACCCGTTCAGGCTTCTACTGTTGTACACAACAGCAGTCAGCCTCACACTTGACAGTCATCTTCATCACCATCATCAACAGATTTGGTGAGAGTTTTACCCCACATTAAAAAATTGGAAAACACTATTACGATGGAAGGAGTTAGGTCTCTGTATGATTAAGCAATGCATGGCTTAAAAATGGAACAATTATATGAAGGGATAATCAACTTAACCAGGATTGACATAATGTTAATTATAATTTCGATAATCCTTACTGTCAGTTTGATAATTCTTGTTTTATCTCTAAAAAAGTTGGTTGATATGAGTGCTAAGATACGGACCTTAGAAAAACTTATTAAAACAGGTCATGGAGATATTCAGACCAAGACAGAGGAATTTAAAGGAGAACAACCTCATCATTATATTATAAAATTAGAAAGGAAGAGCCCAAGGTTTTCAAACACTCAACATTAATTTATCCAGTCACCTTACAGGAAGTGCCAAATGACAGATATCCCCAAGGATGTGTAAGAGCTGACTGGATTCTTGTGGAAATGTTAGATTTAAGGAAACAATAGTCTCATATGGTCTTCACCTTTTGTGAAGCAGATGTTAAATTCATGGTGAATTAGTAACAAAATTGTCCTACAAGACTAGAGAGACTTAGTCACAGCCGTATTGGAACATGGTCCTCAATTACAGTGGAGGATCTGGTGGGCAGATGAGGCTAGGACCATTGAAGTAGGGCTAGAGGTGCTCTGTGTAAATAAAACACTGATGGCCAGTGACCAGACAGGAAGTATAGGTGAGACAAGGAGAGAGGAGAATTGGGGAAACAAGAAGAAGTGGGGAGAGACACTGCAGCCACCGCCAGGACAAACAACATGTAAAGACGCCGGTAAGCCACCAGCCACGTGGCAAGGTATAGATTTATAGAAATGGGTTGATTTAAGATATAAGAACAGTTAGCAAGAAGCCTGCCACGGCCATACAGTTTGTAAGTAATATAAGCGTCTGAGTGATTATTTTATACGTGGATTGTGGGACTGCGGGGTTTGGTGGAACCTGGAGAGAAGCTCTCCAGCAACAAATGGCGCCCAACAGCTCAAGTTTCCACCTTAAACCTGAAAATATTTAATAACCAATTCTAAACAGAGCCAAAACCAGGTTCCTGCTTCATGTCTCATACGGGCAGCTAGACGCCGCAAAACACAGGTTTGAACTACTGTCGGCTTCCTGGCGTTTGCTTTTGACCGGCAGTATGGTGGTAATGAGGTGTCTGCCAGTAGCACATTACGCTGTGTGGTAGATTTAGTCTTTACTAGTATTTAAAAAAAAAAAAAAAAAGGTTTCTGGGCTACACGCTGCTTTGATAAAAGCTTAGACCCACTATTTCTGACACTCGATGACTCACAGAACTGGCGGAAAACGCCATGTTGGGAAGCTGAAATGGGCGGAGCCAGCAGCCACAGTGCCATTTCAGTCTTAGAATACTGCAGTTTAAACCAATAGATTCACAATAAGATTGATTCAGATAAAATCGTTTACAATGTGTGTAAAATATACATAGGCTTGAAAGAGACAAAAAAAGATAAATTAATATAAAAAAGCCATGTAAAGATGAATATTACACAGAGAATCTGGATTGTGTTGTCTTTGGAATTTTTAACTGCAAAAAAACATTTGATCGAAAAAGATGTTGAATTAAACCAATATGTATATTTTAAAGGTAACTTGACTTCAAAATTTGGATTTAAGGATATGTTGCTTTGGAAAAGAGGTTCTGCTTTTGTTTCTACAGAAAGCCAGAGGCTATGTATTTGTTCCAGATTAAGATACATCAGGTTTCACCAGCCAAGACCCCCTGAAAGGTCTCCGATGACACCATGGCCCAGATAATATAACATCCAGAGCGGTTTCAAGGCAACTGGTTCACACAATACAGCCTCACGGACTACCCCATAGGTCTAAAATTTTCTTTGCGTCCCCATAAGATACAGCGCCCCCCTCCAGCAGGAAGTAGTAAGAGATGCTACGCCCAAATTCCCAAATATACCAAGCTGGCTTTAGAGGTGGAATTGCCTCACTCCCCCCTCTAAACCCAGACATATTAAAAAAAAAAAAAAAAATGGTTGAGATTCTTGTGTCCCAAATCAGAAGAGTGCTCTGGTGTGGGACAGAGAAAAACCAATATTTTTATTTAAAACAGGTTGATTATAAATGCAATCTCTTTCTAAAAAAGAAAAGGGGATATGATATAGATATATAGGATATAGAGATGATAAGATAAAAGGGTAGATTAATGAACCTACTTTTAAAAAAACAACTTGTTTAAAATGTTTTACATTGGTATAGATTTTAGTTTATGTTTAAAATGTTTTACATTGGTATAAATTTTAGTTTATTGATACAAACTTGAAGTTAACTTTGTTATACTGTATATCTATCTATCTATATATATATATTTCTATTCTTGTTTGAGGTATTATGTTTATGTAACTCATTTAAAATTGTAATGGATAATTAAGAAATAGATTAATAATTAGTCATCTATGATAATCATAATTGTAGCCATGTTAGTTAAGTCTTCTAGGTATACATAGATATATTTCAGATAGATAGGTAATCTTCAAACACTTCATAGACCTAGAGAATATGGCATTTAAATAACTTAGAATTCTGTTGACATGAGACACAACTGCTCCTGGCTGCACCAATTTGATCTCGAGAGAATGTTGGGCTTCTAAGACATTTCCATTTGGAAGTTTGTCTTCTTGGCACAAAATGGCCTACTGGGCAAAGAACTGCCCTTACCTTGATGGCTGTCAGTACAAAGACAATGCTGTCCTTTCTGGACAAGCGGGACACAAGGAAAGGGACCACTGTACTCTGCCAAGACAAGGTAAGATGGTCTTTCAGAATTCCTGCTTCTGAAAATGTTCTGTCAGATACTCTAGGCCTGTAGCCAATTTGAATACACCAACAATGCTAAGAAACATTAGGTGACTGTCCAGGCTGCCAGCTGTCTTGGTCTACTCTTGCAAGATTCCCGAAAGTTGCTTGCATCCATCTACCATTTCTCAGGTACCATTATGTTCCTTCTCAGGTCTTTGATGTGGTTAAAGACTAGATAGTTGTAATTTCCTCAGTTATGATAAAAGACAAGTTAGATATAAAACCTTAAACTCACAAATATAAGATAGATATGACATCTTCTTTAATATTGTAACTGCAATTCTTGCTCGATAATTGTTTTGTTATATGTAATTTTACTATGTTAAAGTTAAAACCTTCCTTTTTAAAAAAAGAAGAAAAGGGGAAGTGCTGTGGATATCACTCTATATAAATAAAACACTGATGGCCAGTGACCAGACAGGAAATATAGGCGGGACAAGGAGAGAGGAGAATTGGGGAAACAGGAAGAAGGAGGGGAGACACTGCAGCCACGGCCAGGACAAGAGCATGTAAAGACGCCGGTAAGCCACCAGCCACATGGCAAGGTATAGATTTATAGAAATGGGTTAATTTAAGATATAAGAACAGTTAGCAAGAAGCCTGCCACAGCCATAGAGTTTATAAGTAATATAAGCGTCTGAGTGATTATTTTATACGTGGATTGTGGGACTGTGGGGCTTGGTAGAACCTGGAGAGAAGCTCTCCAGCAACATAGAGGTACTGAAATTTCGCAAGATTAACTTCCTGGAGAGGGCACTTATGCTGATTTACAAAGACTGTCTACATATGATGACCACACCCTGGCTCTATGCCATGCAGAAGCTTTGAATTCTTGAGGCAGAATTGAAGAAGTCAGAAAGAGAGCTGAGTTATTGCTAAAGTTATACAGGGCCCAACAGAAACCTTCACTGATTTTTTACAAAGGCTGATTGACTTCAGCTGTAAATAGAATGATACCAAATTCAGAAGCTAGACAAATAATAATTCAATCTTGAATCTTTGGCTTTTGAAAGTGCTAATTCACAATGCTAATAAAGTCAAGGTC